>NW_015161959.1:196014-219649 GCF_001447785.1 Gekko japonicus
TATCAGGAGAAACTTCCTAACTGTAAGAGTGGTTGAGCAGTGGAACAGTCTGCCTCGGGAGGTGGTGGATGCTCCTTCGCAGGACGTTTTCAAGCGGAGGCTGGACAACCATCTTTCGGGTATGTTGTAGGTATGTAGCGCTATCTTTCACTATACTCCTGCAGAGTGCAAGGGGTTGGACTAGATGACCTGCAAGGTCTCTTCCAACTAACATTCTATGATTCTATGATAAACTGTTTTAAAAGAAAGACTAGACTGAAGTTAATACGGGGAGAAAAGCGGTTAGGTGGCATTGCTGCCTGTTTTGCCACCAGAATGGTAAACTGCATAGTCCAAAAAGATTGGGTAGGGGCTTTGAGTAAATTGAGTAATTTGGTAGGGGCTTTATGTAAATTAAAGTTATATGGAGATGGGTCCCTTGTCTTGCATAAATTCCTTTGGATTATTCAATCCAGGGGAGTTTCAGTAGGAGCATAAGATCACAAAAGGACCCTGCTGGATCAGACCAATGGTCCATCTAGTCCAGCATTCTGTCTAACACAGTAGCCAACCACTTCCTCTGGAGGGACGACAATAGGGTATAGAGGCTGAGGCCTCCCCTGATGTTGACTCCTGGCTCTGGGATTCAGAGGTTTAGTGCCTCTGAATGTGGAGGTTCCCCTCAGTCACCATGGCTAGAAGGCATCTATAGACTTATCCTCCACGAATCTACCAAATCACCTTTTAAAGCCTTTTATGCCTGTGGCCATCACTACATCCTCTGGCAGCAAAATCTACATTTTAATCACTCTCTGTATAAAGTAGTATTTCGTTTTATCCTTCCTGATCCTACTACCCATCAGCTTTATTGGATGCCCTTGAGTTCTAGTATTTTTGGAGAGGAAGCAAAATTTCTCTTTGTTAACTCTCTCCACCCTATGCATAATTTTATAAACCTCTATCATGTCCCCTTTAGTCGTCTCTTCTCTAAACTGAAAGGCAACTTTCTATGACTTTGAGAGCCAATGCGCGCGCACACACACAGGTAATCTCAGTAGCATGCTGGTAGTTTTGGTTTGCTGTGAGACACATATTATTCCCAGTACACATAACATGAATCTATGTGAATCTATCCCTCTGTTCCTGGGAGTAATGACGGTATGGTTTTATTATTAAAAAAATGTATCATTTGGGTCTTTGAAAGTGAACTGGATTTTAGTCTCCCTTTATATATTAATTATTGATAAATGAAGCCTGGGAGATGACTATGAAGCCTGGCATGATTAAAGACAGTCTGTTTTTAATTTGATATCTCTAGCAGTGACAGAGGAATCCAGTTTTATCGAGTCATTTATCAAAACAGAATAAATCTGAAGAGGGCTTGAGGGGATTGCAGTGGGAACTGGGGTGTGGTTGAAGTTGATGATGTCATGTTGGGATGCAACATTTTAAACATTTAAGCAGCAAGGATTTGCTTCTCATGTTGCTGTGAAAATCTGCAAAACTATTTTGCAATGAGGCATCCATTGTTGTTGCTGCCATCTGAGACTGAAGGGGACCTGCTATCACTAATAGAGAAAGGAGACAGTAAGCCAAAGGAGGCTAATTCTAAGCAGCCATGAAATATTTAGCTGCAGGGACTGCCTATAAGATGGTTGGTTCTCGATCTGTCCAAGACCTTTGAATCAGAAGAACAGTAAGCTAAGAAAGGAGGCTCATTCACCAGCAGAACAGTTCCCTCCACGTGTAGGGCATGACCTGTTCCCTCACTGCCTGCCTGCTTGGCTCACCCCACCCCACCAAGCCTTAGCAGCAGCCTACCTGCTCCATCCTCTGTCTCCTGCAGCAGCAGCAGTAAAATTCTCTTACTGCTCCTATGGCCAGTGCCAGGCCTTCCCTATGGTGCCTTCTTCCTTTTGCACATTCAGCTCCATCTCAGTTAGAGCTTCCCCTCCCGCCATTGTAATGTGCAGGGTATTGAGGCAGACTCAGCATGAGTTCTGTAAGGGAAGATCTTATCTCACTAACCTGTTAGTGTTCTTTGAGGGGGTGAACAAACATGTGGACAAGGGGGAACCAATAGATGTTATTTACCTTGACTTCCAAAAAGCTTTTGATAAAGTTCCTCATCAAAGGCTCCTAAGTAAGCTCAAAAATCATGGGATAAAAGGACAAGTCCTTTTATGGATCAAAAACTGGCTAATTAATCGAAAACAGAGAGTGAGTATAAATGGGCAATTTTCTCAGTGGAGGGTGGTAAGCAGTGGGGAACCGCAGGGATCAGTACTTGGTCCACTGCTTTTTAACTTGTTCATTAATGATTTGGAGTTGGGAGTTGTTAAGGAATGAGATTGATATTTGCTTTGTGGACTATGTTTGTTGCTACACACACAATGGACTGTGCACACACACCCATAGGCTTAAAGAAAGCTGTACAAGTCACCTGTTGTGATGTAACACATAGAAGGTGCCTGCATAAGCCTTACACGTGAATGAGGTTTCAGTACACAGTTACCAGCCTGGTGAGGAAGCATACATCTCCACTATTTTCAGCAAAACAACTTGAGCAGAGACAGCCCCCATTGCTGAATCAGTCGGGATCACGTACAACACATCCATGCTTTGTTCTGCTTTGGTATTTCCTGCCAAATGGACATTTGTTTCACAAAGGGAATGGCCAAGCTTCATCTACACTTCAAGGAAATATCCTCACGCCAAGGTTGCACACCTGACCAGATGCCCTTCTTTGAGTAAGGTATTAGATTTCAATATTGACCACCCCTTTAGGTGACCTCCCACTCCTATAGGCAACCAATAGGATTGTTTTTGGGATGGACTAACAAGAAGGTGGGCCAGGAGGTTGGCACCGTCAACACTCATCTCCTGGATCTCGGATAAAAGGAGAGAACCAGTCACATGGTCTCTCTCTCTCTCTCTCTACTTGATCAACTAGCTAGCATCCCCCACAACAACCCCTGTCTGCTTTATGCTCCCCTTTTGTCCCGCTTGCTATCCCCAACCCTTGCCTCTACTGCCCACATGTGTTGGCTGGTTCTAGTCATGTGTTAAACTCCCATATATTTCTATTTCTCCCCATCCATTCTTCATTGGAACAACCAAGCTGCAAAGACAGATAAGTATCACCCATCATTACCCTACCTGCTAATGCAACAGTGCCTATTTTAATACTGTATTTCTAAGGAACTTGACTGAATGTGTGAGCGCATCAGTATTGTTTGTATGTGATTTATATTCTTAAGTAAAAGACATTTATTTTAATAACACCAGCCTCAACTCCTTCTCTGGTAACCCCTGGTGGGAACAGGACCTTGGTAAACATTGGCAAGAACCCATCTAAATTGCCAGTTGCTGTAAATAAAGCAATTCGGCTAACAGAGTAAGCAGTGAAGTAGCTAAATTTGCGGATGATACGAAGTTGTTCAGGGTGGTGAAACCAGGGGGGATTGTGAGGCACTCCAAAGGGATCTGTCAAGGATGGGCAAGTGGGCGTTAACATGGCAAATGGGGTTCAATGTGGCCAAGTGCAAGGTGATGCACATTGGAGCCAAAAATCCTAAATATAAATACGCATTGATGGGGTCTGAACTGGCAGAGACTGATCAAGAGAGAGATCTTGGAGTTGTAGTAGATAACTCACTGAAAATGTCGAGACAGTGTGTGACTGCAATAAAGAAGGCCAATGCTATGCTGGGGATTATTAGGAAGGGTATTGTAAACAGATCAGCCAATATCATAATGCCCCTATATAAATCAATGGTGAGACCTCATTTGGAATACTGTGTGCAATTCTGGTCACCACACCTTAAAAAGGATATTATAGCTTTGGAAAAAGTGCAGAAAAGGGCAACTCAAAAGATAAAAGGGTTGGAACACTTTCCCTATGAGGAAAGGTTAAAGCACTTAGGGCTCTTTAGCTTGGAGAAACGACAACTGAGGGGTGACATGATTGAGGTTTATTATGCATAGGATAGAGCAGGTAGAGAAAGAGGTACTTTTCTCCCTTTCTCACAATCAGGGCCGGCCCCAGCTTATTTTGCACCCTAGGCGGGGATCCCTTCTGGTGCCCCCCCTCCCCATGCGCCCACCAATTTTCAAAAATAAATGCATTTTAGGAAGAATGAAAAACACAAATAATCAAGAAACTCCCAGAGTACCAGCCGGGTGCAGTTTGGCGCCCCTAAGGGCTGGCCCGCTCTAGGCGATCGCCTAGTTTGCCTAGTGAGTGAGCCGGCCCTGCTCACAATATAAGAACTTGTGGGCACTCAATGAAATTGCTGAGCGGTTGGGTTAGAATGGATAAAAGGAAGTACTTCTTCACCCAAAGAGTGATTAACACATGGAATTCACTGCCACAGGAAGTGGTGGTGGCTACAAGCATGGACAAGGTATAGATAGGGGCTCTGGGGCAAGTGATGCTCTGTCTTCTTGGTGCTTGGGGGGTCAACAGTGGGAGGGCTTCTACTGTCCTGGCCCCACTGGTGGACCTCCTGATGGCACCTGGTATTTCTGGCCACTGTGTGACACAGAGTGTTTGACTGGATGGGCCTTTGGCCTGATCCAACATTGGCGTCTCTTATGTTCTTATGTTCTTAAAAGCCTGGAAAAAAATTAGCCACATTCTCTCCTTCTGTGCAGTGGCATTGCTAGGCCCGCATGTAGCTCTTTCCTAAGCACAGATCTTCATTTCTGTGTGCAGTCTTCAATGCTACAAGTGCTTCCTGCTATGGAAATGTGAGCGCATTAATGTTAAATAAGAACAGTTTAAATAGGTTAAAAGATTGTGTTTTGGGGTTTTTTAAAATGAACTTTACATCCCTAATGCCACGGTGATGCAATCATGGAATATGGTGAGAAATTTTCCACTCCTAGATTCCTGATATACTATCCCTTACATGCACCAAAATATAAGAGCCAATGCAGTATAGTGGGTAGAGCATGATCTGTATGCCAGATGATCCCAGTTAGGGCTGCTCAGACACTCACTGGTTCATCTCATGTCTTGTCTGGTTGTGAATAGGAACACGCTTTTTCAATTATTGGTTTGACTGTTTGTGTTTGCATTCATAGCTGTTTGGCAGGTTGCTTTGCTTTACTCCTTCCTAACCATGCAGTATGGCACCGTCAGCTTTTTGTGTGTACATGTTCAAACATAATCCATTTGAGTTCTACTATTCCCCTTTCTTAATGCATGACTGCTCCATTCAGCAGGCAAATATTTAAATAGACAAACCAGTCACAAATCATATAAATAAGTCATAGATAAATGCTGTGTTTTAATAAAAATCCTTCCCTTAGGTGTTCATCTAAGTAGTCTCTAGCGATGCTACTGGCTGCCATTGGTTTGAATTGGCAGCCTCTTTGTACATACAGTTTTGCAGCCACCTGATGCAAAACTGTTCAGTAGGCATTAGTGACCAGCTGACCAGCTCACATCTGATCAACACATTTGAACACAATAATTGCAATTGTCAAACATGCCAGTGATTAAATTCTCAGTCTCCTTAATCCCTGTTCAACTCTCACCTCCATTAGGAAGGCTATAGCAGGCCTCAGGCCAGCCACTACCTCTTACATCCCATCTATAACATGGGAACAACAGAGTTCATTTCACTGACATGGCTCTTATAAAGGTTATTGATGATGGAGAGGACTAACATTGTCAGTATTTTTCTCCACAGCAACCACTTGCTGAAGCAATAGTGGAAAATAAGTCCTAATTCTGGGGGAAAGGCAGCCAACAGCAGGAAGGGAAGATCAGTAAAGGAGCTCAACTGACTGTAAATTGAGTATAGCTGCTTACAGGCAAAATCAGAATTTTGAAAATAGATTGATGAATACATATGTCTCCTGGGACTTTGTCCTTACTATGATTAAGTTCCATTATAGCTATGAAAACTATGAGGTCTGAGTAACTGAATTGCCCCTTTTGGATCCCAATAAAGAATAAAGATCAGTTATACCTGCCACAGCCTACAGCAACTTTTAAACCAAAAACTGGGGGGGGGGGGACTGCATGAGCCAGGATGTTCCAGTTCCTTTCATGTTTGGCACTGCAACTTCCACAATCCTCCTGAAAAAGGTGGCCAATTCTGAGGCACCCAACTTTATTTTCAGAGGAGTTATGCCTGACACAGGCAGATGGATGGATGGACGTTCGAATCCCTTTTTTTATACATAGATCATCTATCTTCGTGTATGAACAGTGTGAATGTTTGTGTCCAACTGTGACCAAGGGGGCACATGAAAAAAAATGTCCCCTTGCAGTTGTGGCAGTGAAACAGAATCAAAATTATTTTGATACATGTATTGTAGGCTGTGGCCATGATAAATGAATTTCTGCCTACATGTTATTTTTACCTTTGATATCTTTGTTATGCCCTACAGCCAAGAGAAATAAAAATTTGATGATGGTGGCTGTATGAACAAAGAATTGTCCATTTGGGAACTAAGACACTTGCTGCTGCCTTCAAAATGGTAAAGAGAAACTGGAGGAGGATACATTGCATGGAGGGTAGTTTTCCCGCCCCTCTGCACAGTGCCACTCTGTTTTCTCTGGTTTCTTGCATCCCTTTGCAAAGTGTATATAAATGTTTGCAACAAGATGGGTGTTGGTAAAATAAATGGCGGAGCTAACAGGGATGACTTCATTCACATCCATTCAGGCTTGGGACAAAAATGTGAATGGGGATACACATGATCATCCATGTTTCTGCCTCAATTAGGCCTGCATAACTGCATGTGAGCCATTAGGTCATAATGTCTGGCTAACAGAATCCTTAAGCAAAATTACATCTTTCTATATCCTTTGAAGTCAATAGGCTTAGAAGGATATAGGTAGCTGTTTAGGATTGTACTGTAGGATTCAAACACACACTCTGCTGGAAATATAATTGAATTTTTAAAATTTATTTATGTTGTCTGGGTGACAAAGTCACCCCAGCAAAGGGCAACAGCTCCACATTACAGTTCCTTTTAAAGGCATTAGCAGCCAAGGGGTGGAGCTGAGCAGGTGGAAAAGCTCAACCTAGGTGGCAAAGTCTCCCCAGCAAGCTTGGGTCAACCACGGCCAATCGGCCTAAGCTACTTCATAGGATTCTTGTGAAAATAAGGTAGATTTGAGTCCAGTAGCACCTTAGAGACCAACAAGATTTGGGGGGTATGGGGTTTCGAGAGTCAAAGGACCCTTTGTATCTGATGAAGGGAACTTGGATTCAAAAGCTCACCCCCCCGGCACCAAAATCCTGTTGGTCTCCAAGGTGCTACTAGACTCAAATTTAGCTGTTCTTCTGCAGACCAACAAGACTGCCCTCTGAAAACAAAGAATTGTCCATTTGGGAACTAAGACACTTGCTGCTGCCTTCAAAATGGTAAAGAGAAACTGGAGGAGGATACATTTCATGGAGGGTAGTTTCCCCCCCCCCTGCACAGTGCCCCTCTGTTTTCTTTGGTTTCTTGCATCCCTTTGCAAAAGAGTATATAAATGTTTACAACAAGATGGGTGTTGGTCAGTGTTCCCTCTAAGCTGAGTTAGTGTGAGCTAGCTCACAATTTTTTAACCTCCAGCTCACACATTTTTGTCTTAGCTCAGGAAGGAGGGCTCCGGAGCAAACTAATTTATGCAGTAGCCGAATTGCTCGCTCACAACTTTAATGCCAGTCGCTCACAAAGTAGAATTCTTGCTCACAAGACTCCACAGCTTAGAGGGAACATTGGTGTTGGTAAAATAAATTGCATTCCTGTGGCTGAGCTAACAGGGATGACTTCATTCACATCCATTCAGGCTTGGGACAAAAATGTGAAGGGGGATTCTGCCTCAATTAGGCATGCCTAACTCCATGTGAGCCATTAGGTCATAATGTCTGGCTAACAGAATCCCTAAGCAAAATTACATCTTTCCATATCCTTTGAAGTCAGTAGGCTTAGAAGGATATAGCTGTTTAGGATTGTACTGTAGGGTTCAAACACACAGTCTGCTGGAAATATAATTGAATTTTTAAAATTTATTTATGTTGTCTGGGTGACAAAGGCACCCCAGCAAAGGGCAACAACTCCACATTACAGTTCCTTTTAAAGGCATTAGCAGCCAAGGGGTGGAGCTGAGCAGGTGGGAAAGCTCAACCTAGGTGGCAAAGTCTCCCCAGCAAGCTTGGGTCAACCACTGCCAATCAGCCTAAGCTACTTCATAGGATTCTTGTGAAAATAAGGTAGATTTGAGTCCAGTAGCACCTTAGAGACCAACAAGATTTGGGGGGTATGGGGTTTCGAGAGTCAAAGGACCCTTTGTATCTGATGAAGGGAACTTGGACTCAAAAGCTCACCCCCCCGGCACCAAAATCCTGTTGGTCTCCAAGGTGCTACTAGACTCAAATTTAGCTGTTCTTCTGCAGACCAACAAGCCTGCCCTCTGAAACTATCTTTGCAAAAATAAAGATCAGCTACACTGCCTTGTCTCTCTCATAGATTGCTGCCTTGGTGTGGTGAGGGGGCTTGCATGCTTCGACTCCAAGGTGCTACTAGACTCAAATTTAGCTGTTCTTCTGCAGACCAACAAGCCTGCCCTCTGAAACTATCTTTGCAAAAATAAAGATCAGCTACACTGCCTTGTCTCTCTCATAGATTGCTGCCTTGGTGTGGTGAGGGGGCTTGCATGCTTCGATGAGGCTGCAGGCTATGCCACCCAGGACGAACAGGCAAACTCAGAGAACTCAGACAAAATGTGATCCACTGGAGAAGGAAATGGCAACCCACTCCAGTATCTTTGCCAAGAAAACCCCACGGACAGTAACAAAAGGCTAAAAGATATGATGCCGGAAGATGAGCCTCTCAAGTCATAAGGTGTCCTATATGCTACTGGGGAAGAGCAGAGGGCAAGCACAAGTTACCCCAGGAAGAGTGAAGTGGCTGGGCCAATGCCGAAAGGATGCTCAGCTGTGAATGTGTCTGATGGTGAAAGGAAAGTCCGATGCTGCAAAGAACAATTCTGCATAGGAAACATCTGGGGAATCAGTGAACTGAAGTGGACAGGAATGGGTGCTCAGAAGACCATTATATCTACTACTGTGGCCAAGAATCCCATAGAAAGAATGGTATGGCTGGACTATAGTCAACAAGAGAGTGAAAAAGGCAGTAATGGGAAACAATCTCAAAAACGACAGAATGATCTCAGTCAGAATCCAAGGCAAACCATTCAACATCACATCACTAAAAGAAATCAACCCTGACTGTTCCCTGGAAGGCCAGATACTGAAGCTGAAGCTCAAATACTTTGGCCACCAAATGAGAAGGGAGCATTTACTGGAGAAGACCCTGATGCTGGGAAAGATTGAAGGTCACTAAAATACAAGTTTTGCTGCCAAAACCTAATGGTTATCTGGTGTTGCACTCACTAAGAAAGAATGGATCAGGTTATTTTGACTTATACCCAAGTGTGTAGCAGTCTGCTAAGTTAATTCTATGGTTCTTCACATCCCGCTGTGCCACTTTTGTGTCTCAAAATCTGGTTACATTGGTCATGGAAGATATTTTGGAAATAATTATACTTCCCAGCAGCCTTCATTGAAATGTGTACAATTGTATTGTATTGTATTTTCAGGAATAAACATACTGTTCAAAGTGCTTTATTGGTCATGCAGATTATCTAAGGGCTGGTTGCAATGTAAGATCTGCCTGAGGATGCTGCCAAAACTTGCTTCCACATGGCAGTGACTCCATAAGAACATAAGAGAAGTCAGTGTTGGATCAGGCCAATGGCCCATCTAGTCCCATACACTGTCACACAGTGGCCAAAAATACCAGGTGCCATCAGGAGGTCCAGCAGTGGGGCCAGGACACTAGAAGCCCTCCCACTGTTGCCGCTCCCAAGCACCAAGAATACAGAGCATCACTTGCCCCAGACTGAGAGTCCCTGTCTATACCTTGTGGCTAATAGCCACTGATGGACTTCTGCTCCATATGCTTATCTAATTCCCTCTTGAAGCCGTCCATGCTTATAGTTGCCACCACCTCCTGTGGTAGTGAATTCCACGTGTTAATCACTCTTTGGGTGAAGAAGTACTTCCTTTTATCTGTTCTAACCCAACTGCTCAGCAATTTCATTGAGTCGCCATGAGTTCTTGTATTGTGAGAAAGGGAGACATGTGTAAACTTCTTCCCGCAGGGAGTCTCTGTATCAGCAGTGCCTGTGGCTACTGGGACTCTTCACAGTCAGTAGTCCTAAGGAAGCCAGATGTGTACACCAACCACCACAGCAGTGTTTGGTTCTTATCATGTCACCCCCTAAGCAACATGAGGGTGTGCAAAAAACTAGATCCTCTTTCTTAGTGCTGAGCCACACCTAATAAGCATGTCCAGTATGGGAATAGATTCAGGTGGGCAGCCGTGTTGGTCTGAAGCAGCAGAACAAAGTCTGAGTCCAGTGGCACCTTTAAGACCAACAGTGTTTTATTCAAGGTATGAGCTTTTGTGTGCACATGCACTTCTTCAGATACCTGAAAGCTTATACTGTGTTGGTCTTAAAGGTGCCATTGGACTCAAACATTGGAATAGTACTTCTAGAAGCTGTAATTATGTACCAGTCAACAATGTAGCCCTGACCTGGATAGTCTAGGCTAGCCCAATCTTGTCAGATCTTGGAAGCTAAGGAGGGTCAGTCCCGGCTACTGGCCCGTAGCTACCACGGGGCCCACGGGGCCTGCCCCCCTCGTGTTTCTTCTGGGCTCCCTCCCTCCCGGGCTGCCCCCAAAGTGCTCCAACTTACCACCTGCCCTGTGCTTTCATTTAATCAGCTGGCCGGCCCCCTGAGGCCCCCTCCCCCAAAATCCACTAGCTACGGGGCTGCCCGGCTAGTATTTGGATGGGAGACCACCAAGGAATACCAGGGTCATGACGTGGAGCCAGGCAATGGCAAAACCACCTCTGAATGTCCCTTCCTTAGAAATCCCCACAGGGTCACCATAAGTCCTCTGTGGCTTGACAGCAATTTCCACCAGCACCAGCAATGTAAGCGGTTAGATATTAATAATGGCTATATATAGCTTCCCTGGGAAACTTATGAATACAACATGGTGCAAATAGAAAGTACAGCGTAAGCTCACAGTAGGAGATGAATTTTGGCAGGTCTCATGTTGTCTTTTTTGATGAAGACTCAAGATGCCTCTCCGGTCCCTCAATTTGAACAGTTATAAATTTACTTTATAAATGTGGCCTCTTCCAGATTTAAACCCCCATCAATCATCTCAGGTTTTTAGTGTCAAAAAGGACAGTGTTGCCAAGTGCATTACTACAATGAATGTGTTTCTGAATAAGTTAATGTCTGTGGGTAGGGCTGGCTGACAGTCTTTCTTCCATAGTGCATATTCCAATAAGATTCAGTTTGTGGGGGTGACTTTCATTGCTTCAGTAGATCAGTGCTGGGATGTAGAGCTTTTCTCTTCTGGGTTTCTGGCTTGAAACTCTTCGGATATAAATATAACCCAAAGTGATTATATGCCACCCCAACATGCTGTGAAAATGGAGTTTTCCATTTTCACAGCGGGAGATAGTTCTTATAGCTTGCGCAAGGCCTTTCAGAAACACAGTGTGGAAAAGATCTGATTAGCTGTAACGGAGGGCCAGTGTTGCCTCAAATACTGGACTTCTCTTCATTCCCCCCTGCCCATTGATGTCTTTTTCACTGTTAAGGTACATGAAGGTAGAAGTGTGCATTTACAGAAAATAAGCAGAAAGTTTCTTGCTGGACTTAACTCCTTTTTACAACCTTGGTTTCAAGAGGGCTACAACTGTATAATGCAGAACATCACATCTGTGATGACAACACAGCTTTAAAGGTACCCATGATGGAAAAATCATGAATACAAATCAGAATATGATTATTCTAAATTTGCTGGGCAATTTCAATGCCAGCATGCATTGCATCGGAAAGCATTTTGTCCCAAGAAGACTCTGGTTGTGCCATCAGTCTGGGACTCTTGCTAGAAGTGTTGGTGGTTAGAGTGGTGAGCTAGGATCTGGGCAACCTAGGTTCAAATCCCCACTCTTGATATGGATGTTTGCTGGGTGACCTTGGGCCAGTCACACACTCATTCTAACCTACTCACAGGGTTGTTGTGAGGATAAAACGGAGGAGAGGAGAACAACATAAGCTTCTTTGGGCCCCCCACTGGGGAGAACGGCAGCATATGAATAAACTTATTTAATGAATTAAACCAAGTCACCTTTTCTGGGTTTGTGTTAACAGCCACTTTCTTGTACCTTGTCGTTTTGTCCTTTTCACAACCTTATTTACTAGCCAGTGGGCCATTTGAAAGTTAGTTGATGTTAGGGAGGAGATGAAGGGCAGGGAATTCCTCACCCTGGTTGAGCACCTGGCAGAAGTCCCAATAGCTGGTCCTCCCGCCTGGCTCACAAAGGGGTGTTGGCATGGCTGGATGCCAGGGGAAAGAAAGAGTGTGGAGTGAGACTCAAGGGAAGCTACAAGAGGGCTAGAGGATATGGTAGAGAAGGACCTCGACTGGTGGCAGGGCCCCAAATAGTTGGGACTTTAAAGGACTACAAAAAGGTCTTTTGAGGAAACAACTGAAAACCCTTTAACAAAGGAAGATTACTTGTAGAAAAACTTACCCGAGAAGATCCTGAAGCCACTCTTGGTAGAAACAAACTTGAAATAGTCTCTCAGAATGTATGACATAGCTATATTGTCCCTAGAATAAAGAAGAAGAAGAAAAAGGAGACATTGGATTTATACCCCGTCTTTCACTACCCAAAGGAGTCTCAGAGCGGCTTACAAACTCCTTTCCCTTCCCCTCACCACAACAGAAACCCTATGAGGTAGGTGGGGCTGAGAGAGCTCTGACAGAAACTGCTCTTGTTCAAGAACAGCTGTGCCCAAGGTCAGTGGAGGAGTGGGGAATCAAACCTGGTTCTCCCAGATTGGTGTCTGGACGCTTAACCACTACACCAAACTGAATAAAAGTTACTGTTAAGCTGTCCTTAGGTGGATGTTTCCATCGGTGCCTCTGATGTATTCTAGAACCCTCAGGGTTGACTTTGATTTGAGCTGCCTCTGGTCAGTCTGGTTTGCATCTGAAATGCATTGCCAGAATTTGGATAGCAAGCGCATAGAATGTTTCCTGGGGAGATCCTCCTGTCCAGGGCTGTGCTTTTCCACCTGCTCAGCTCCTCCCTGTAACTGCTCACTGTAAGAGGAGTTGAAACCTGGTCCTATTTGATTAATTAATGGATGACTTTTATTATCTTTTATGTTTATGTGCTGCTTTCAGTGTTCTTCTTGAACAGAAAGATGGGATACACATAAATAATATGATGATATGGTTGTTTGTGTTACTGAGTCACAGAACTCACTTTTAAAAATTAAAGTAAAGTTCTTATAATACTTCCATGAAGGCCTAATTTTGCTTCATTCAGGTGAAGGGCCTGAAAAGGAACTTTAAATACAGAATGGCTTTTGTGTATTCTTTTGAAATCTTTGGGTAAATTAATCCATAGTTATTAGAGAAACAAGGACCTTTCTACACACACACACACACACACACACACACACAAACAAAGCTATAAGAGCTTCCAACTAAGCCATTGTGGGAACCCAAGTATACTAAAGGCTAGAAAAATACAGCCAAAAACCCCAATCACGTCTCAGGATTCACTTAACTCAGGGGTGGCCAAACTTGCTTAATGTAACAGCCACATAGAATAAATGTCAGATGTTTGAGAGCCACAAGACATAAACAAATACTACACGCATTTTTTTATTGAAAAATATGCAAATTTGATTTTTATTAACATTAAATTAGGCTGTGTGAAAGAGCAACATGTGGCTCCCGAGCTGCAGTCTGGCCATCCCTGATAGAGCTAGAAAAGATGGTAGAGAGGCCAGCTGCTCTGATGGCAAGGATATAGTTACCGATATCTAAGTGGCTTCTTGGTGTAGCAAGTCACAGGAACATAACTGAGGTGTTATCAAATGCTAAAATAAGTGACAAAAATCTGTTCCTCTCGCTATCTCATCATAAATGTAAAAGGCATTAAGGATTTGTAGAGACAACATTAATGGGGAATGACTTACCTCCCATTCTCCATTTGCTTTTTCTGCTCCCCTCACCAGTCATGCATCACTCAGTAATGAACCTTTTGAATAACCATCTTACAGAGCAGGATTAGTCCTTCTTCCTTCTCGCTCCATATTACTTAATGTCTTTAAGCTACTGACTGGTCGTAGGATATGAGTGAATGACAAAAGGAAGCTGTTTTGTGGTACAGATGAGTTTGGAGAGAACAGAAATGTAGAGAGACTTCTCTGTGTTAGAAGGAGCACTACATTTAATTTAAAACACAATTTGAGGCAAATGTTATTTCCAGAGCCTGCCTAACAAGTAGGCAGGCCTAGACAATCAGCAAGGGTGGGTGCCAAACTAGCCTTCCCATGGTTTCTGGGATTGGCCATGACCCATGGCAGCCCCAGGGACCACTACGTACAGCCTGATAAATCTAGGTGGCCAGGGTGGGACATTTCCCATTGGAGTGGTTGCAGCAGAAAGCAGCAGTCATATGCATTTAGGCAATGGCCTTCTCCAGTTGGCGTGATGGCCTCAAGCAGCAGCCCTGTACACCTCAGCACTTTCCTGAATATACTCAGGCAAAGGGTGGCTGGGGCCTTCCCCATGAGAGTGGGGGCAGTGTGGATTAAATCAAAGGGTTAAAATAAGTGAATCCACACTCCTAAGGATGCAGTGAGAAGGGTGGGATTGTGAGGTCATTTCCTGCCTACCACCCTCCCCTTGTGGTAAAGTGACCATTGAAATTCTTATGCTTCTAGCATAATTTACTGTTGCTGGCACATTCACTGTTCCTGCAAGAGTTGGGGGCACAGGTCCCTTTACCCCAATAGATGGGTTGGCTCTGCTTATTCCAGGCAGCAGAGATGCCTTGAAGGGAAATGTGGTGTTAACTAGCTAGATTTGAGTCCAGTAACTCCTTGGAGACCAGCAAGATTTGGGGGGTATAAGGTTTTGATAGTCAAAGCTCCCTTGGAGAGCTCATACCACAAAAATCTTGTTCAAGAGGCTACTGGTGTCATGCCTGTCCCCAACCCGGCACCTGGGAGCCTGGAAAATGAGGATTCTGCACCTTTAAGAACCTCTGAAGCCCAAGAGTCCTCATCAAACCTAAATGCCAGTGAGGATGAACACCAAACTACAGGACAACTGGTACCTGAAGCTGATCAGGCACTACCTGGCCCTAGCAACTCGCCACCCGACTCGCCGCCACCTGTGGACTGGCTGAGAAACCAGAGACGCCGGGATCTGGCAATCAGGCACAAGGAGGCACTCTTGCATGGACGACGATCATTAAGCCCTGATTACTGACAGAAGCAAGGACTTCGAAAAGGAATGTTAACAAGATAACAAGCCAGCACACTATTTGAAGAGACCGCTGGCTGCAAGCAAACTGTGCTGGTAATCTCATCCATGGACCAGACGCTTTGTACCTCTCACTTTGTGTTGGCTCTTGACTGATCTCCAGGTTCCTGAAATCCAGTCCGTGTTTTGGCAGTCCCTCTGGCTTCTGACCCCCGGCTATGCTTCTTGACTATGATACTGGACTCTGACTATTGGTAACGTGTGATGATGGCTTGGATTTGTGTATTTGGAACTGTTTGCTTAGACTCTTGTTGCTCCCTCTGGCTGACTCTTGGACTTGCCTTTTGACTCTTCCTTTTTTGCCTGGCCCCCTGGCTCTGTCGTGACAACTGGGCTTTCATCTAGCTATTCTATTGCAGATCAGCATGGCTACCCTCTGTAACTATCTTGGTGTTAACTAGAATTTCCAAATCTGTTCACTGTAGTGAACAAAAGGCTTTTGAAGAGCTGATCTGTTTTTATTTTCAGATTGTTCATTTTGAATGCTCAATAAGTAAACAGGGGGGAAAAATTTGTATTAGATATAATTGAAAGGAAATACTCCTAGCAACCTAATGGTCTTCTTTAATAGCAAGACTGGGTCCAAGAGAACCACCTTTTCCCCCCCCATACTTCTGCTGTGGGGGTGGCAGAGCAGTGAATGGCACTGTTGTCCGTTACAGAGCATACACATTCCTAATCAACATCATCTCCATCTTGCCTGGAGGATGCTACCCAAGCAAAACATCGTCAGGAGTTTTGAGAGAAGACAAAAGGGTTTTTAGAAGCGTGGCAAGATTTCTTGGCCATGGAAACTGAGGAGGATTGTATATTCATATAGTTGAAGGTTCCCCCCCAGGGGGTACCACTGGTTCATCTCTTCACTGAGTGATGACTGAACCTGGTTTCAGATGATTACAAGACGCCCAAAATTTTAATTAAAAATGTAGTAAAAATATATGGAGTCAATCATAAAGTTACATTTTGGCCTCGAAAATGCTCAGAATAAGATACTTCTATGAGGGTCTGCATTCCACTGACATGTAATCACCATCTCTCTGTCTTCCTAGCAATCTTTATTTTTCCACCCCAGTATCCTGCAAAATGAGAGCTGAGTGATACATTTGTGGTGTGAAATGTATCGACCAAATTTTTCTCTCTTTTCACTTGGCAAATTATCAGTGAACAGATCATGATTTTTACTAATTTGTTCATTATTCTCAATTGTTAGATGAATCATTTGTGGGAACAAATGTTACCCTTGGAACAATGGTCTGAAATCTAGCTTCTCTGAATATTCGCTATTCATTATCCATGCTGTTTGATGAATCACTTATGTTACATGGTGGTTTCCTGATTGGATTACTTAGAACTTTCTTTTTTTAAAAAAGGAAAGTGTGATCTTGGAGAAAATCAGGGATTCCTGCTTGGCCTATAGTGCCATTTGGATTATGGTGGGTCATACTGTGAACTGTATATGCCAGCTTTCTGATGTTATTGGAAAAAAAGAACAGATGACTTTGTGTGCTGTACGAACAATGCAAGTGCAAGACATAATGGGCTGATACAAGAGTATGAGTTGGGTCTGGGTTTGACAACTCCGGCTTGGGAAAATTCTAGGAGATCTAGAGGAGGGTGGGAAGGGTGGAGTTTAAGAAGAGGAGGGAATTCAACAGGGATGTGATGCCACAGAGTCCTCCCTCTGAATGTGCCATTTCCTCCAGGGGAAATGATGTCTGCAGATCAGTTGTAATTCCAAGAGAATTTCAGCCCCTAAATGGAAATTGGCACCCCTCTTTGGATCCAATGATGCCCAAGCAGAGCTTTGCTTGAATGACATAACTTTTCTGTCTCTGCACATCCTGCTGGAAACTACTGCAACCCCATGCTATTTCTTGTTCAGTGGGCTCCCAGAAATAGAGCTTGGAGCAATATGAGGGTCTTTAGTGGGAGATGTGAAATCGATGAAAAAAGTCAGAGAGAGAGAGATTGAACCAAGGGGTCCAGTTCTATAGGCCCTCATCCTCCATTGTTTCCAGTGGAGGGAAAAAATAGCAAAAACAGGAAGGGCAGTAGAAACCTGGCAGTGCCAGTGCAATCACAGAGTGCCCAGCAGAACACAGTGCCATTGTGACAATGTCAGCTCAGCAGGACTGATGTGAAGCACATAATCACAATCCAAGCAGGCGGGAGCAGTTTGCAAGCCCAGCACAACCAGTTCTGTATACAGAATGTCCTGCAGATCACAATTCCACAGTGACAATGCAAGCAAAACAGGACTGATTTCAAACCAGAGAATCCCTGAACTGCAAGTTGAAGGAGGGAACATTTTTTCAAGTGCAGCACAACTAGTTCAGTGTACAGAATGCTCAGCAGAACCCAGTTTCACCGTGGCACTGCAAGCTTAAATGCTGACTCCTGATCTTCCCAGAAAATATATATATCCAGATTTGGGGTGGGGTGGGGGGCTCTGTTTTCCAGAAAATCTGGGTTATCATTGGGATGCTGATATATACTTGGAATGTCAATAAGGGTTTTTTTCCCCAGGTATATTTTCAGCTCAGGTATATCCAAATGCACACCCCTATTTTATTTTTATTTCACTTCATTGTTTTACAAAACTACAGCAACCTGGGCTTTGTCCTTCACCATGCAGAAGACAAAGCAATTCTGTCTATGGCTTTCTTCTCTTTGTTTCAAAAAGCCACTCTGGTTCTCCTATAACCATGAAAAGAAGACCATCCTTATCATTCCACTTTTTGCCAAGTCATATCTATGTGCTTATGAGATTAAGTAATTGTGGAATAAAAGATACACTGAACACCAGAATACCAGGACTCGTTGGCCAGTGTATCTATATAATAGCACCAAAACTGTGATACTGTAAACTGTGTGTTAGTTAGACTTACTGCTCTTGATCCAAGGTTGTTTCTAGTATTGTCTTACATAGAGCTACAAAACTGGTAGCATAGCTTCTATGATTTTAAAACTTTGAAAATTTTATTTGTGGAAATGTTATATAGTCTTATTCTGAAGGCTATGTTTTTAGAATAGTACTTTTGAATCCTAAATTTATATTGTGCATTTATATTTTACATTGTTACGGCCAATGGTCATATACAATAACCTAATTTACTTACTTACTTCTCTTTCTCTTTTATCCTAGGTAAGTCCTGTTGCTTGCTAAACTTCCCTTGACTGATTGCTCTTTTAACGTAATGGTAAGTCATGTTCCTGGACTGAATTATTGCCATGCCATTTCTACACAGTGCCCTTTGTAACAGGTCTGTCATCTGTCACAATGGCAAGATGTTTGTAGTTGCACATACAGCAGGTAGAAGGAGGCAAATCATAGTACTTGAAGTATAGAGGACTCTTCTGTTGTTGGCAGCATGTTGGAATATGCCATGGATAGCAGCCATGAATGAAGGATTCTCATATTAACTCTGGTCTAATAATGTACAAGCTAATGTTTTATCCCTTCCCTCTGCTGTGGAATTGGGATCTGCATATCTTGGGCAAAATGTCATCAGCTGACATTATCTCTCAGGTATTGTCAGGAATGGCAAATATGTTGGTATTGGTACTGTCAGGAATGGCAAATATGTTGTGTAAAGGAATTCTTACCTTGAGTGGAACAATTGCAGCTCTCCAAGCAGTTTGAGAATGAGATGGTTCAAAACAGAAACTTGCCTTTTTAAAATATCCTTCTACACAGCCTGACACAAGCAGGCATAAAGGGAGCTTGGTGAGTGGGAAAGTGTAAAGAGCTTGGTGGATAGTAGTGGTGGCAGTATTGATTGGAAATGAGGAGGAGTAAGGACCATTTGGATTAAAGAAAAAGTAGGTTCTCCTGAGGAATTAGCAACAATGTCCAAGTCTCTTTACCGAATGCAGGGTTTTTCCCCATGTGAATCTTAGATTTGGGGTCTGGAATCACTACTGGGTAGCTGAAGGTTGCTGTTTAGTATTTTGATGGTCTTGGGATCGTAGCTATTTCTAGGATTTTCTTTAATTATACAAAGTTCATGTGAAAATAATACCACCTTTTTACAGGAATATCTGAAAAGCATGCAACTGAAGTTGGGCAAAGAGCCTCCTTCATGGTAGATGTCAATGCTGGCAACGGCTAGCTTAGACAGAAATTATATTCCAATATATGCTATTTTCTAGAGAGGGAGGGGGAAAAAGATTGACAGTGAATGACAACATTAGCTATAACCTTGTTTTGTCAAAACAACATTTGGGGTCCAAATACAGACATGCCCTCCTTAGAATTTTGACCCCACATCAAGATAGCATACAGATAATTCAGGCTAACATTGACTATTGAAAGTAGGAGTACTTGTTGTCTGTCTGCAGCTATCTGATATTTTTATTTGAAACAGAAATGTAGAAGAATATATGATTTGTTCTAAAAGTGTTCTTTAAAAGGATGACACCACAGTATTTTAGTCTTGCCTAATCTTTTTTGGTTATACCATGTAACCTGCTCTGTTTTATTGAAAGTTGTTCCTGATTTTTCCCCTCTCCTTCCTTTCCCCCCTCTCATATCAACAAGGTATTCCATGGGTGTCTGAATAGTGTGAATGTTAAGCTCTGTGTTTAGAGAATCATAGAATACTGTGACATAATATCTTTCTCAAGCTAGCATATGAGTACTCAAGAATGTAGTAACTGTACTAGTTTGAGGCCATGATGTTACTAAAAGAAGTAGAGGAAAGAAATATTTCAATTGCTACTGTAATCACAACTTGTTCCTTATTAGTTAGAATAGTAAGAGTGGACCCAGGATAAGAGGGTGAGAAGGTCTGGCAAGAAGGAGAATCCCCCTCCACCCTTTCTTCTACTCATTCTTTCCATGGAGCTGGATTTCTAGATTACTGCTTCTCTGCTCAAGCAGCAGTTGCCCAGTCCCAATGCTGGCTTTTGAAGCTGAAAATTATCTGTGTGAATTTGATCCTTCCCTTCTGCTTCAAAGATAGTGCAGGGGAAGCTTGTCTTAAACATGACAAAGGCACCTCCTGTTTGAGGGTGGTTCAAAGCCTAGCAATAGGGTAGCTTGCTTTCTTGGGGTTGTGAATTTGGTAGCTGTTCTTGTTTTGAAGCCAGTTCCTTCAGAATCCTGTAAATTATGAGTGAACTGTCCACTAAAATCTTTAAGGATTCAGTTAGGACTTGAATGGGGTTTCCTCATTTCCTGTCCCAGCTGTTCAATTCATCTCCTTCTGAGTCATGTTCCACTTGCACCTGATCTCAAATTTATTATCCTCCTTCCATTCCAGTCCCCACTCACCCCCTCCCTTCTTCCAACTGTGTCTTGCTTATGTATGCCAGACCTATTGAGATTGCTGCTATGTTTCCCACCTCTGGAGCAGCAACTTTGTGAGCCATGAGTGAATTTGAAGCTTAAGGGCTCCTGTGGATGTTGGAAATTGGTCCACATGCTATACCTGCTGCCCTTTATTAATACAAGGAATATACTATTGATTTTAAGGAATTAAGATCTAAAAATAGCTGACCCCCAAGCAGTCACAGATGCCAAGAGGTATAAATCATCATCATCATGTTGATGTTGTGCTCATTTGCATTAAGATAATGTGCTAATTTACATTAAGATAATGTGCTCATTTACATTCTCGGTGAATAAGGCCGGAGTGCAAATAAAGTGCCACTATTGTTTAGTATTACTTTATTGGTGTTCCTTCAAAGTAGCTTCAGTCCTTTTAACCTTTTTAAAAGGTTTCAGAACATGGAACCATTGGATGATATCATGATGCATTTTTGCTTTGCCACCTTTCAGTTTCTGTAGAAATGGCTGCCACTTTGGGCTGCACAGAATGCATTGCATAATCAAGTGCTGAAAGTGTTTCTTAAAACTAGCGTTGTAAACCTTGGTGCCCACCAAGCTGAACACAGCCTGTCCAAAGTTCAGGAAGCCACTGATATATATATTTTTTTCTGCCTTGACAGAACTTGCAAAAAGAAATAAAGTAGAGTCTTCTCAAAAAGCTGACAGGCCAAAGTACATGGCTTGTAGTGCTTGGTGGGATACAATTTGTGCAGCCAGACTTTAAAGTAATAGCTTAATTCCCTTCCCCCCCCTCAGGCTGTTAAGATGCTTATGTTACATTTATGGTCTTTGGTTTAGAAACTGGCTAGTTCTGTGGTGAAGAGTTGGGCTTGATGAAATTTTGGTTCCTTCCAGAATTGTGATTACAGCAATCCTGTTTCTTGCATACTTTAACCTTCAGCTCCCCCTCCCCTTTTCTCTTTTGTCAGGAGACGCAAATCTATTATAGCAGTATATGTTATATTGTCTATATTTATGATTGTTCAGAAGCAGAGGAAATGAATGAGGTTTAATGTAATTTTTTCCAAGTAATTATTATTTACTTATTTCGTATTCATTTGGTTGCATCAAATTTTGTGGCCTTTGCAATGCAAGATGCTCAAGACAGATTTGATAAGGAGTCTTCAGCAGATATTCCTCCCTCAGAGAGAGAGAGAGAGCTTAGTCCTGCATGGTAGAGGCAAAAGGTATATGCTAGTCTAAAGAAGACTGCAGGGGCTTGATTGTTTTATGATAAGAGGGCTGATTTCCACATTTTGTAGCTGTAATGATTTCATGTTTAACTGTGTGTGTGTGTCTTTAAAAGTTGGGTTGCAAGACTGTGTGATAGGCTAGTGTGGTTGAAACAGGCAGGTGGTGTGATTGGTGAGTGAAAGAGAGGGGGAGGGGTTTTGGAAGTGATGCCGTGTGGATGATATTTATGTCTGTAAAGAGTGAGAGTTACAGTGGGGAGAGTTGAGAAAGACAGTTGTTAAGTCAGTTAAGTTCTGTCTCTGAGAGAAGAAGGACACATCCCTGTGTGGGATAAGTTGGTTCTGTGTAGTAAAAGAGTTAAGCAGTTTGTTCGTTTTAAGGTCTGAGAGAGAGAAGTCTTGTGTGTGTTATGAAAAGTTGAAGTATAAAGAAACAGTAACCATATATGACCTAAAGGGAAAAAAGTGTTACAAAGAACACTTTTAAAGTAAAACCAGACCTCCCCAGTTAAGGGGGCGTCACAGTAGCCTTAGGTCTTAGATTCCCATCCTATGTAAGAGTTATGTGTTCCTTAATTCCTTTGCATGTGGTGCCTGATCCAGGTTGTGATTGTGGAGTGCAAGGCAAAGGGGATTCACCCTCCTCTCCACAGTCCTGGGTTGGCACTGTTGGGGAAACCAGCATTGCTGCTGGGGAACCCCATGAGCGTTCCTGTTTCAGTTCCAAATGCTGCCCCCCCCCAAGTAGCATTTCAGGTCAGGAGGAAAAGTGAGTGGGGGGGACTTGAAGCCCCTTATCCATGTGTGCTGCAGTTAAAGTGAATTGGGCACCAGATGCGTATAAATAAAGGAACTTCTATATGACTGTTGCATGGGATGTGTGGTACGGACCCCAGACCCAACCTGTGTAGTTTGTAATGTGAAAATCAGCCCATTATTAATTTGCTTTATAATCAGACAATAAAAGGATGTTGCTAGAAGCCTGTCTGCTGAGTACCAGTTTCTCTGTGTTTTCTAATGGTACTCCTGAGTATGTTGCTATCTCCTAGCATCAGTTCCCCTCACTAGTAAAATGGGAATAATTGTGATCCACCTCTTGACATTCTGAACACAAAAAGAACACTGTAAAGCTTCCCCCCCCCACATTAGACATATGGCTAATCAAAGCAGATTGTTATATTGAGTATATACTCCAACACTGTAAGCACATTGGACATTTTGCACATTGGAGCCAAAAATCCTAAATATAAATACATATTGATGGGGTCTGAACTGGCAGAGACTGATCAAGAGAAAGATCTTGGAGTTGTAGTAGATAACTCACTGAAAATGTCGAGACAGTGTGTGACTGCAATAAAGAAGGCCAATGCTATGCTGGGGATTATTAGGAAGGGTATTGAAAACAGATCAGCCAATATCATAATGCCCCTATATAAATCAATGGTGCAACCTCATTTGGAATACTGTGTGCAGTTCTGGTCACCCCACCTTAAAAAGATATTATAGCTTTGGAAAAAGTGCAGAAAAGGGCAACTCGAATGATAAAAGGGTTGGAACACTTTCCCTATGAGGAAAGGTTAAAGCGCTTATGGCTCTTTAGCTTGGAGAAACGACGACTGAGGGGTGACATGATTGAGGTTTATAAGATTATGCATGGGATAGAGCAGGTAGGGAAA
>NW_015161959.1:220249-230966 GCF_001447785.1 Gekko japonicus
AGGACGTCCTTCTTCACCCAAAGAGTGATTAACACTTGGAATTCACTGCCACAGGAAGTGGTGGTGGCTACAAGCATGGACGGCTTCAAAAGGGAATTAGATAAGCATATGGAGCAGAGGTCCATCAGTGGCTATTAGCCACAAGGTATAGATAGGGACTCTGGGGCAAGTGATGCTCTGTCATCTTGGTGCTTGGGGGGGCCAACAGTAGTAGGGCTTCTAATGTCCTGGCCCCACTGGTGGACCTCCTGATGGCACTGGTATTTCTGGCCACTGTGTGATACAGAGTGTTGGACTGGATGGGCCTTTGGCCTGATGCAACATTGGCATCACTTATGTTGTTATGTTATGAGAGTTCTGCAACACTTTCACAGAGAATACAAATAATTTTAGCAGAAAATAGATAAGGCTTGAAAGAGAATATTACAGAAAGAAGTGAAGCAGAAAAAGTTCCTTTAAAAAACCAGGTGTTCCATGCATATTCAACAGATCAGTTCTTTCAGTTATTATAGTCAAGGATTTGCTAACTGATCATGTCCAAGATATGTGTCCTGAACCACCTTAAAGACCAGCAAGAATTCCAGGGTATTTCCAAAATGACAAGAGTCAATGCTCCATTTGTCAGATACCAAGCTTTGACTCTTGAAAACGTATACCCGGGGAAATCTTGTTGGTCTCTAAGGTGCTACTGGAGGACTTGAATCTTGCCCTTCTACTGCAGACCAACACGGCTGCCCACCTGAAACTATGGTCTCATGTCCAAGATCATAAACACACCAATTTGCCTGCCGGATATTTAGTTTTGTTTCATTTGCATCCTGTCAAAAGAGACCAGTGTTTTACCAGCATCATAATATGTGCTAGTAGGTTAGGCAGGGATATAGTGATGCCCAATGCATCTCAAAGCCAAGTAGGGACTTGGACCAAGATTGCCCATAATCAGGCTCAACCACTTCAGCCACTTGCATCATACTGGCTTTCCAGAGAGCAAGCCAATAAATTATATAGGATTGTTGAGGGTGTTCAGTATATACATGCACTGTCACAGCTGGAGCACTGATTGCCCTACCTTTTAGGGAAGGCGACACATACTGACTTTCCCTCTAGCTAGCGTTCTGCATGTGAAATAACAGTTTCCTTTTAAAGCAACCAATCTTATTTTTTAGACCAGGAACATTAAAATAGTAGAGATAACCTTCCTCCCAAAGTCCAAATGTTCCAGTGTCTACTGCCCTGCCCTGCGCATCTTTGCCTGCCAAAGGTTTTATTGGCTCTGGGTATGTGTTTGCTTCCCCCCCCCCCCGATTGTTGTCACCCTTGCATCTAAATGATCATGGAAAAAGAATCCTTATTTAGGGACTAGCATGGGAGGGTGCCTAAAGGAAGGGCAATGGCTTGGTTAAGGTGGTTGTTATTTATTTAAGGAAGGGTTCTTCATAATCAGGTTCATACTTTCAAATTTTCAAACCAATGGTCCAATTTGTATGTTTCTGATACTAACGTTTCATAGTCACTAAACAAGAACATAGATATTTGACCTTACTAGAGGGACAAATAATTGATTCTGTTCATTTCTTTGAAGAGCCATCTGGGACTATGTGGCTCTCCACTGGCTATGGTTCTGTGTGTGCGCAGCCTGATGACCAGTACACATGAAATGTCTGCCATGTAAAAGCCACTTTAAATAACTGCAAAGGCTTGCCCTCTTTAATCTCGTCATATGCCACATTTATTTAAACCACTGCAGTTTCGATTTATTTATTTATTGCTGTAATACCTTTGTGTGAAATAGAGAAAACTACCCCTCCTAATCATTTCAGCTGGGAAGGCATTGCACTGGAACCATTTGGGGCATGAAAGAGAAAGATAATTTCCTTTCTGTACATAGTCAGTTTGGGGTGGGCCTGCCAGTCGGCCACTTATCTCACTTCAGTGGAGGTGATGGTGTTTAACCTGTATTAAATGATAGATTTTAAGCTAGGATTGGGGGAGGGTACTTTAACTTGCAAATATTTAATTATCTAATGTCCCAGCCCAGTCCGGTTTCTTATCATGCTGTTCGATATGGAACTGTCAGCTTCAAGCATAATGAAGTGTTAATCTGCTGACCTAAAGGTTAAGCTTGTAGAGGAGTGTAAAATGACTGAATAGTAAAGTGCCAGAACAGTGATGTGGTAGGTTTCCTCACTTCCATCATTTTGCTTTTTGGTGTGTTTTCTGGGATCTGTCCATTTGCACCCTCGGTCTGTGTGCCTTGGCTGATTTATGATATACTTTGCCAGTATGCTTCTTCCTCCCTATCAGGATGACACTACATGCAGCTGTCCTCTACACCTGGGTGTTTGGTTTGTGGTGCAAAACTGTTGTGGTGTATTGGTTAAAGTGTTGGACTTCGAATCCCCACTTGTGCCATGGAAGCTTACTGGGTGACCTTGGGCCAGTCACATCGTCTCAGCCTAACCTACTCCACAGGGTTGTTCTGAGGATAAAATGGAGGAGAGGAGAATGATGTAAGTTGCTTTATGTCCCTGTTGGGGAGAAAGGTGGGATAGAAATAAAAGTGTTTTTTTTTAATCACCTACCCATGAGGGCAGAGCACTCAGCACTGGCTACAGGGTAGTAGCCATCCCTCTCTTCACCCTAGGTAAGCTATAGCATTTTACTATAGGTACTCAAAGAATGGAAGATAGCATACCAATATCAACCTAGTCATATATTTAGGGAAAGTATTAAACAGACATTGTCTTGTCATTTTCTGAATACAATGATGGATCAATTAGTTCCTTATGAAGGAGAAACTTCTGGATGGGGGGGGCGGCTCAGTGGTAGAGCATCTTGTTTTGCATGCAGAGACCCAGATTCAATATCAGACATCTCCAGTTAAAAGGGTCAGGTAATAGGTGATGTGAAAGACCTCTACCTGAGAACTTGGAAAGCTTCTGCCAGTCTTATAGACAATATTGATCTTGATAGACAAGTGATGTAATTCAAAAAAGGCAGCCTCAGATGTATGATGGGGAGAAATGGACATTTCCTACAAATAATTGCTCTGTGAATATCTTTCTTTCTGACTTCTTTCTGACAAGTACAAGAAACATTACAAATCAAATCAGGACTGATACACAAATAGTTTGGCTTATTTAGAGCTAAAGAAAACTTGGGGTAGAGGGAATCTTTCTGTCAACTTTATTCAAGTTTGGGGTAAAAGTTTAAGCTTATTATTGAATTTGGTAAACTGACAGTTTTTAAAGTTTCTTCCATTTCTTTGAATTAGTTTTCATAAATTACTTAGAACTTTAATTTTAACCGTTACATTTTGTTTCTGTTTGATTCAGTGGGAAACACTTGTCCTACTGTAACATAACTTCTACCTATCCAGTTTGAATATATATCTCAAATCAAAGGTCATCCTAGCCAATAAACCAGCAATATCATTGGTATGAACTATGGCAAGACAGACCAGCAGTTTGACCCCAGTTTTCATACATAGGAAAGGCAGGAAAACTGGGAATAGTTGAAGTATGCCTGTTTTCACAATGATTTGTCATGGCTCTCTGCTTCCCAAAAGCAGCATCAGTGCAAAAAAAAAAGTGCCATGGGTAAGTAGTTATGACAGCAGTCTCCCCATTAGAGTTCTTTCTTTTTTCCCTGAAGGCCAAGAAAGCCTTGACCAGTTTTTGTTTCAGGTTCCTAGGCTTGGAGGCAGGGCCGTATTTAGATGAAGAGAGGCCCTAGGATACTCCACTTGTGAGGCCCCTCCCAATCCCCCACCCTCATGGCTAGAAGAAAATGGAAGAGTGTTATAAACAAAATTGAGTGAAGTCAAGGATGATAAGTATTTAAAATTCTGCAATTCACAATTTCTCCTCAAAAAGGTAGGGCTGCCAAGTCCCCCCGGGGGGCGGGGAAACCCCCGCCCCAGAGGCCCGTTCCCTGCTGCCGGCAGATCGGACCCTGGGGGGAACTCCACCCCGGCATGCGCATCACCAGGAAGTGACGTTATGACGCCGGGCATGGTGGGGGCGGGGCCATGACCATCCGAGGGGGAAACTCTATGTTCTCATCAAAATCTTCTCTAATTTTCCTTTAAAAATCCATTAGTGAACTGTACAAATGTGCACAAGAACTCAATAACAGGTCTGATTTCTGAAGGGCTTTGCTGACCTTGTGAAAATGACCTAGCACATGGGTCCAAAAATGCATCATAAACACAAATTATATTAGAATCTAAAAATAAAAAGTAAAATTAATCTTCAACTGGATAAACACACGGATCAGAGGTCCATCAGTGGCTATTGGCACAAGGTATAGATGGTTGCCACCACTCACTCACTGACTTCCCTATGCCTTTCTTGAGGGGCAGTGAGACCCCTCTGGCTGACTCCTGGGGTTTGGAGATGAAAACCCCTAACTTTCGGTTTCTCCTGGAAGATTGGCACCTGCATAGTTTTGGGCTTTTTCCCTCCCAGGACCCTTCTTAAGGCACTAGTAGTGGGCAGAGCAGGAGAGACTGCGTGATCAGAGCACCAGACTGGGGTTTTAAACAAAGAACAAAGATTTTATTGACTATTTACAAGTAACAGGATTTTAAACACAAAAAGGCACTTTAAATCACACCACCGGGCACAAATAAAATAAGACAAAATGTAGTTCCCCTGTCCCTGAGGTGATCCCTATACTTATTTTCCCTCGGGATGAGGTTCAGTTACCAACCTGCAGCCTGGCCTCCTGCCTTCTACAGGTAGTTCTGGATCCCTCTGAGGATCCCTTCCCACTGCCTTCCCTGATCCCCAAGGCCTCTCTCTGCCTGTGGGCAATCTACAGCAAGAGCCTCCTGGCCTCTCTGAGGGTTGCAGGACGACTCCTCTGTCCCAGGCTGGCTGGAGCATTTATATCTTCTGACTCCGCCCCCTGGCTTTCCCGCACTTTTTGGCCATGGAGGCATCTGGGATTTGTAGGTCTACCCGGGAGTTTTGCCCTACTTCCCAGGGTGGGTGGCCATTTTAACTAAACTAAACAACCTAAACTAAAGCAAACACAAGTTGGAGTCTATTCTGTCACATCCAACAAGCCATCCCTATAGCACAACAGCATTTTCCAATCTAAATATTATCAAAAGTTCATAATCTCCCAAGATTGCCAAAAGGATTCAAAATAATTTTCTCCAAGACACATGCAATTAGGAGGCTTGAAAAAGATGCAAAAACATAGGTTAATAATTAACTATAATTTCTCATCTAATAATTCCAGCAGCAGCAAACACCAGGCTCCCATCCAGCAATCAATACTAGCCATTTAAAAGAGCCAACTGCCAAAAAATGTAATATCAAATAAATATGTAAAACTTTGATTAGGTTCTGCAATGGCTTTAGAACAATTAATCTACTATTAATGTATGAAGCAGTATTGTTTGGATTTATTGGCATGACAAATGACACCATCAATATTTCTTTTCATATCCAAGAAGTTCTGAGAAAGGGGTTGCAAGTGCATGCTGTAGGCACCGACAGGGCTCTGTGAAGTGTGGAAGATAGACTTCCCTGCCTGGGAGGGGTGAGGTCAGTGCCAGTCACATGTGCTTGCTCTGTTCAAGCCAAGGAGGAGGGAAGGAATGGCAGGAACTTGGGAGAGCTTGCTTGCCTGGTCTATCTGCCCCAGCCGGTCCCCCACTCACACTCTCCCACTGATTATAGTGCAGCACGTACCACTACTGACCTGACCCTTGAGCTGGGGAAGGCTATGCAGCTGGTGGTTGACTCTGGGCTGCTGGCTCTGAAGTCCTGGAGTCTGTACTCTGAATAGTGGCACCAGGGACCTAGAAGGGGCAGGGCTTGTCAGTCCAACCCCTGCACAGTCTCATCAGAGCTGGCCTTGAGGCAATTGGAGCAATTTAGCCAAATTGGGCCCTGCAGGCCGCTCCTAAGGGGGCCCCTGCACCAGGACAATCTAGATGGATTATATTTATATCTCTAAGATTCTGCAGACTTTGGCTATGAACTTGGGCCCTACAAAAAATTTTCCAGTTGAGCCCCAGAGTTTCAAATTGGGCCCCACTGTCTGGCCCTGGGTCTCATAGTTGCTGGCCCCGAGTTGCCTGCCCTTGCATGAAGTCTTGGGTTTGCCATTTTTGGAGAGGAGAGACTGCCTGCTGGGGGGAGGGGCAGGGCTGTGGAGGCCCCCTAGATTTAGAGGCCCTAGGATTCATCCTACTTAGCCTATACATAAATCCTGCACTGCTTGGAGGTATGCTCCTCCAGATTAAAACAGGAAGAGTATTTATTCAGTGTAGAGGCTGAAACTGATTAAGGATTTCAGTGACTTGATCAATTTCAGTTTAACTAAATGGGATGAGCCCTCTTGAGTGTTTAGGTTTGGAGGAGCCCAGCTTGGAAACTGGAAACCAGAAATGGAACCAGAAATTGGACTCTTTTTAAAAACTTTATTTGTTACACTGGGAGACAGTGTGGTGTAGTGGTTGAAGTATCAGACTAGAGTCTAGGAGAAAGGTCGAATATAAATGAAATAAATAAATATTTCTTAGAACCTGCCCCCTAATTCTATAGCCTGTATCCCCTCAAGATATATTGATAGTGGAATAAAGCGTTGTGTTATTTAAGAAATTAAAAAAGACTTCATTGATTCCTTTTCATGAGCTTTGCCATGCCAACATTACCAAACAGCAGTATGCGATGTTCGTCCTGGCATCAAATTGATGAGAGGGGCTTGACTCAGGAGGCATGTGATGGGGAGCAATGAGGGAGTTTCGCAGCAAAGGTTGGGTTTCTCTTGGACAAAACAAATCCCCTCCATTCTCTGAATGGATAGAATTCAAGCAGTTCCCCAGTGGAAATTCACTCTTACAAAATGGCAGGGTTTCCCCAAGGATGTCCCTCTTATGTTGTTTGGCCCTCAGAGGTTTGCTATTGAGTACCAAGTGTCAGGAATTTGGGACCTCAGGGTTCAGTCTGGTGAAATGGCTTAAGAGAGAACAAGTTACAATGGAATCCTGACAAGACAGAGGTAATATTGATTTGGAAGGCTGAGTTCACGAAGGACACCATACTTCCCACCATCAGCAGGGTCCAGCTGACAATCACTGACTCAGTTAAAAACATAAGGCTTGTACTGGATCCAGCACCATTTCTGGAAAAGAAAGTTAAAACAGTGAAAAACAGCTGCAAAAAAGGCATTCTGCCAGCCAGCAACATTTAGTTTGAAAGATGGCCTCCTACACTGACTAGGCTGCTCTGGCCACCTGGACCTGTGCTATGGTAACCTTGAGTTTAGACTAGTGTAATGTACTCTTCATGGGTCTGCCCTTAAAGACAATTCAGACACTTCAGTTGGCGCAGAGCATTGCAACCTGGGCACCAGGCGGAACATGCATGTCAGACCCATTCTGTAAACACCCCGTTGATTACCAATCAGTCACCAGTCAGGGGAAGAATGCAATAGCATACAATTTTGCAGGCAGTGGCCCTTGCAGGAAGTCGCCAGTGGTGCTGGTGCTGAGGGTGAGGAGCCTTGGGGTGACTCTGGATGCCTTGCTTTCCAGATCAGCCTTTTATCATCTTAGGCTGGTCAGGCGATTAGTTCCCTGCCTTACTCCCCAAGACTTAGCTACAGCGATCCATTCTACAGTGATCCATGCAATGGTTACTTCCAGATTGGATTACTGCAACTTGCCCTTTCTTACATACCCAAGGAAATGCTGATTGCCGCTTTGGGGTCAGGAAGCAATTTTTCTGCAGGCCAGTTTGGCTGGAGATCCTGGAGGTTTTTTGTCATCTTCTGGGCATGGAACACTGGCCACTGGGGTGTGGAGGGGGAGGTATTTGTGTATTTCCTGCATTGTGAAGGGGGTTGAACTAGATGACCCTGGAAGTCCCTTCCAACTCTATGATTCTTTGATTCTATGACATGGGTCTGCCCTTGACCCTGATCTGGAAACTACAGTAAGTGTAGAATTCAGCAGCATGACTGCTGATGGCGATACTTCCGTGGGCATGCATTCAGCCGGTGCTTCGCGAACTGCACTGACTGCCAGTAGAGTACCAAATCTGGTTCAAGGTTATGGTTTTAACCTTTAAAGCCCTTTGCAGCCAGGAACCTGCATATCTTCGGGATGTCTCTCCCTATATGTGCACTGCAGAGCCTTGCACTCTGCAGACCAGCACCTTCTGGTGGTCCCCCGCCCAAAGGACGTTTGTTTAGCCTCAACCAGGGCCAGGGCTTTCTCTGCCTTGGCCTGGCCCCGACCTGGTGGAACATGCTTCCATTTGAGATCAGGGCCCTGCGGGGCCTGCTACAGCTCCACAGGGCCTGTAAAATGGAGCTGTTCCACAAGGCCTTTGGCTGAGGCAACAGACGTTCATTACATCTGAGGCTCCTCTGCAATGCAGAGATGTGTTTAGTGATTAGACATCTAGAGACTCCACTGAATGAGTTTCCAGTGCAGCAGCATCTACAGGGCGATCATTCAACCATCTGATGCCCTAACCAAGACTGTTTTTAGATTGTTTTAATTCTGTTGTAACTATTTTAAGTCTATTTATTGTATATTACAGTCACTACATTTGCTGAGTTGACTTGTGTAACCCACCCTGAGCCCGCTTGCGAGGAGAGCAGGATATAAATCTAAATAAATAAATCTGTAAGATAGTCTGGGAATCCCCCAAACTTCACTTCACGATGTTACTTGTTAAGGTATGAATGAACCCTTTTTTTAAACTAAGAAGAGTGCTAATTTGCCTATTTCCTTTAATGTAGCACTGTACTATACACTTCTACTGTGCAGGCTGGTAGTTTTAAAGCCCACCTTGAGCATTGTTGATGGTACTTGCTTTGTTTATATGATCCCCTAAAGGCAATACATTTGAAGGCAGAACTACCGTATCTCTTAATGCTGGTGCTGGAAGGCAGGATAGGTAGCTGTGTTTGAAACTGTTCTTTGAGGTTTCAGCCACTTCCTACATTGAAGATGCTCAGTGTGCCATTCAGTGACCCAGGTCTTCAAATATGAGCTTATCTTGGCTGTTGGTAAATTAATGTCAGCATGCAGTGCTCCACTGGATATGTACATTCACTGAAGTTGATCTACGGAGTATTTTGCCAGATCTGTATTGACATCAGCTTGGTTGTGGGTTTTTTCCCCCTTGCATAAGCCATGCGGACAGCTGCCCTAATGAGCAAGAAAGACTTATTACAAGCGGGAACTGCCATTTCAAAATAAACCTCCAGGTACCCCTGGGCTAAGGCGTTCCCAGAGGCAGTGCACTGTGTCTTGGCAGACTCTGATTTTCATGACCTCAGTGCTGGTTCTGATTGTCAGGCTTCAGTTTGATATTTTTAAAGTGGCAAAAGCCACTGTGGGAAGGAGGGGCAAGAAAATCCATTGACTTCTGCTGCCTTATCCAGTATACAAACAACATACCCAATGTGTGTGTCTCTGGATTAGAAGACAGATTTGCTAGCAGAGGTTTAGGAGGGCTTTTTAGTAATATTCCCCTTGCCTCAGTTCCATCTGTCTCCTTCGCTGCTCCTGGATCATTTGGATTCCGGTCACATAGTAGGTCTGTACATGTTTGCAGGAGAAGGCGAAACAGATTGCTTGAGTGTAGGAGAACTTTCCATAACAGCAGTCTTTTGGAGATAGATTTTATAGAAAACTTCAGGGCATTTCTGTTTTATGAGATTGGCACGTTAGGTAGGATTGTCTGATATTTCCATGTCTTTTATGCAGGAGGCAAAGCCAGAAATGTTGCAGGGGCTTTTTCCCCCTTAACCACAAAACAATATATTTCCGTGACTTCAAAATTAAGGCCTCTTGATTTTAGCACTAGGTCACAAAATCACTTTTCTTTGTTTTCCATTCATAGTCTAGTAATGCCCAGAAGGCAAGAACCTCCTAAGCCAGTTGTGTGGGGTCTAGGCTTGCCCCCAAGATACTGACATCACTCCCTGTGAGCCCAGAAGTGACATCAGCACATTTCTGGGATGCTCCAGCATTTGGACAAAACTCATAAAGTTTTGCTCAGATGCTAGAGCATTCTGTGAGACACACTGACATCACTTCTGGGCACCTGGAGAGGAATGTCAGCAAGTTTCAGGCAATGTAATTATGTCACTGATGAGAGACTCGTCCCCTTGGTAAGTCTCCCACCAGTTGCCAGCCTTGTGTTGGCAACCTTAACATCTGGCCACTGTGTATCCCTCCTGCTGCCCATATAGTTCTGGCCTTCCTAATATTCTCATAGTTGTCTGGAAAGAAGCCGTACCATTGCAACAACATATCTTAGTAACAAATTTTCTCATGCTGAAGAAGGTTCGAGCAAGGAGCTAATCAAAGGCACCTGATGAGACACTTTAATTTTTACCTACAGTTCTTAATGTTATCAAAACAGTTCATATCTCTCCCTTATATATAAAGCCATAGTGGGGCCCAACATTCCAATGCACACCAACAGTGTTTGGAAGCTTGAACTGTCAGTCAGAAGACGCTGGCTGGGTTGACTGGCTGCTTTGTGTAGTCCCGTCCACGTCAGCCCCCGCCGGTTCAGTCTGCTCTGGGCTTCTGACAGGAGAGGACCATCTGCAGACTGAACGCAGGGACGGGGCTTCTACGGCTGGGCCGCTTCAGCCCACTCTTCTCTGATTGGGCCAGCGTTTCAAGTTCATTTGCATATGGAAGCTGATTGGACTTCACTCCATTCCACAC
>NW_015161959.1:232160-238192 GCF_001447785.1 Gekko japonicus
GGCTGGACAATTCCTGTGGATTTGAGGGGTGGAGTCTGGGGAGGGTGGGGTTTGCGGAGGGGTGGGACCTCAGACAGGTAGAATGCCATAGACTCCACCCTCCAAACCAGCCATTTCGTCCTGGGTAACAATTGCTGCCAATCTCCAGGTGAGGGCTAGAGATCACTCAAAATTACAACTGCTCTTCAGGTAGCAGAGATCAGTTCCTCTGGAGAAAACAGTGGACTCTGTCATTATACCCTGCTGAGGTTGCTACAGCAAATTGACACTGTTTGCCCAAAGCCAGAGCACTGCCCCAGAGCCTCTTTCTAGATCTCATTGTATTTATTTCCACAACGGGCCTTATTCTTAGTAATTTTATAATCCAGTTTTGTGTCATTCTTTGTTATATTTATTATTGCATGTGGTATATTGTTTTTAGTGTCCTATGGTCTAAATCTGTAATCCTGTTTCAATTGCATTGTTGATTGTGTCTAGTATACCACTGTGATTGCTTTTTCAAAAAATTGTATAAACTCTTGAGTCTTATTGAGAAAGATGTACTAAAGATGTAGTAAATAAATTAAGAAAACACATCTGGTTTCCTTGCAACATCCTCAGGGAAAATGTCTGAGGGAAATATTCCAAATTTGTTTTGAACTTATATTTAGGATTCTGCAGGCAGAGGCTGGACAATTGTCAAGGAGTAATACTGTAGCTTTAGATCTCCTGCCATCTAGGAATCAGCAAGAACCCTATGGTGATATTATCATATAGTGCTTTGGGATTCCTGGAGCTACCGTTGTGACTTCCAGGTAGCTCTAGGAATCACCAGGAACTCTATGGTCAGAACTTCCTGAAAGTAGATGGGGCCTTATTTTTCTAGTTTATGAAAATATATGGATTTCTTTAGAGAAGTTGTATGCCACCTCTCCAGACCCGCTCAAGGAAGGCTTCAATGTAAAACAATACAATAGTATCACAGAAACATCAACCTAAGACTGATAAACAAGACATAAAAACAACCCATGAAAAACAACATAAAACCAGCAAAAGGCCCCAAAAAATCAGCAGCCTAAAATGCTACTCACAAAAGAGCATGAAAGTTAGGTTGTTGTTGTTCAGTCTCACAGTCGAGTCCGACTGTTCGTGACCCCATGGACCAGATCACGCCAGGCCTTCCGGTCTTCCGCCGTCCTCTGAAGTTTAGTCAACTTCATGTTCATTGCATCTATGACACTGTCTAACCGTCTCATCCTTTACCGTCCCCATCTTCTTTGACCTTCAATCTTTCCCAGCATCAGGGTCTTCTCCAGTGAGTGCTCCCTTCTCATTTGGTGGCCAAAGTATTTTAGCTTCAGTTTCATTATCTGGCCTTCCAGGGAACAGTCAGGGTTGATTTCTTTTAGGATTGACTGATTTGATCTTCTTGCAGTCCAAGGGACTCTCAAGAGTCTTCTCCAGCACCATAGTTCAAAAGAATCTATTCTTCTGCGCTCGGCCTTCCTTATAGTCCAACTCTCGCAGCCATACATGACTACTGGGAATACCATTGCTTTGACCATGCGGACTTTTGTTGGCAGGGTGATGTCTCTACTTTTTATCATGCTGTTTAGGTTCGCCATCGCTTTCCTCCCAAGGAGCAGGCGTCTTTTAATTTCATGGCTGCTGTCACAGTCTGTGGTGATCTGGGATCCCAGGAACGTGAAGTCTGTCACTACTTCCATGACTTACCCTTCTATTTGCCAAGGAGTGATGGGGCCGGATGCCATGATCTTAGTTTTTTTGATGTTGAGCTTCAAGCCCACTTTTGCGCTCTCCTCTTTTACCCTGAACAAGAGGCTCTTAAGGTCCTCTTCACTTCCTGCCATTAGAGTGGTTTCGTCTGCATATCTGAGGTTGTTGATCTTTTTCCCAGCAATCTTAATTCCTGCTTGTGATTCATCCAGGCCAGCATTTCGTATGATGTACTCTGCATATATATTAAATAAGCAAGGTGACAATATACATCCTTGTTGTACTCCTTTTCCTATGCTAAACCAATCAGTTGTTAGGAAAGTTAGGAGTGGCCCATAAAAACAACTTTAAAAATGGGCTTCCTTGGTTGAATCCTAGGTAAAGTGAAATTTTTTGCCTTGGTGCCTCAAGTACACTAAAAGCAGGTGTCAGGTAAACCTCAAGGGGGGAATTCCAAATGTGAGGTGCCACCAGTGAAAAGGCCCCATTACTGGTTGACACACACCTCACCTCTGCACACAGAGCATGGAGACCAGGACTTGGGAAGAGGATCTTAACTGGCAGTATTGATAATTTAATTTCAATTTAATTGAACGGAATTTCAAAGGCTATTATAGTGTTATCATATGAAGAACACCTTTCTCTGAACATGGAGTACTCAGAAGAAGAGCTGGTTTTTATACACAACTTTTCTCTACCCTAAGGGGTCTCCAAGCGGCTTACAATCACCTTCCTTCCCTCTCCCCACAACAGTAGGTGGGGCTGAGAGAGTTCTGAGAAAACTGTGACTGGTCCAAGGTCACCCAGCTGGCTTCATGTGGAGGAGTTGGGGATCAAACCCGGTTCTCCAGATTAGAGTCTGCTGCTCTTAATTACACCATGCTGGTTTTCAACTCAGAACTAGGATCTGCACATATGAGGTAGAAGGAAGGACTACGAAATCAGCAGGAGTACTTGATTACTGAGTACTGAGTACTGAGACAGTTAATTTTAGAGATTAGATAGCAACAGTACCAAGGAGAGAGTTATTGGCCTCCAGCCTGACTAGAGGTAGCAAGATCTACCTTCAAAGTGCTCACTCCTTTGTCAAGAAAAGTTGAGGACAGTTATTGTAACTTAATAGTGACAGGCACCCTGTACGTGCTTTAAAGGTAAAGGTTCCCTTGCTCGAAAGCCAGTCAAAGCCGACTCTAGGGTTGCGGTGCTCATCTCCGTTTCAAATCCGAAGAGCCAGCGCTGTCCGAAGACGTTTCCGTGGTCATGTGGCTGGCATGACTAAACACCAAGGCGCACGGAGCGCTGTTACCTTCCCACCAAAGTGGTACCTATTTATCTACTTGCAATTTCTTGCTTTCGAACTGCTAGGTTGGCAGGAGCTGGAACTAGAGATGGGAGCTCACTCCATCATGCGGCACCTGGGTCTCGAACTGCTGAGCTACCGACCTTCCACAGCCTGCAGTTCAGAGACATGCTTAAAGGCCCATGCTAATTGATATTTTCAGGGACACGTCTGGCATTGGACACAGGTACCCTAGTACAACGTAACCTGAACTGCAGTATGAAAGAAAAAATGTCATATGTCCCTGAAGAAACATTTTTAGTTGTTCTCAGGTTTCAAAAACCCCTTATAGTCTCAGAGAGAGCTTGAGAAAGGTGATGATGTCTTCAGCACTGTTGCTCAAACCCATATCATTCCTTTATTCTCATCTAGCTCCCCTCCACATACAGTATTTTTTCTTATCTCATAGCCCTATATGTCTATTTTTTTTAAAAAAAATATATCATTTTTTCTTCTTCTGCAAGACCGTCTGTCATTGCATGAAAGGTCATGGCTATAATATGAAACTGGAACAATAAATACAGTGCAAAATGGATTGAAATGCAATGCGGCAAAGAGGGTTTCCAATTAAAAAACACTTTGCTGAGCTTCCACCAAACAAACAGCCACACAGCCTCCAATTTCTCTTCACTTATAATTAGCTGCCATTGAAAGTTAATTACTTTCAACACTGAAGGAAGTGAACAGTTTTTTTTTTAAAAAAACCCAGAAATTCCTTTCAGACTTAGTACCTAAAACAAATGTTTGCCCTACAAACCGTTCACATACATAACCCATTCTGCTCAGGCGACAACAACAACAAAATCTTACTCTTGGAATCATTAAAAAAATGTTAGCACTTTTGACCCCTGTATTTTGCCCATGATGAAAAAAGCGTGACGTGGATGAGGCTTCCAGAGTTCATTCCATTTATTAAACAATATGTGGATACATTGCAAGTCTTAAATCTGCAATCTATTCTGTTGTGCTGTTAAAACAGCGTCACAAAAATAAGACACGTCTGTGCCTAACTAGGAGCTATTTATTTACAAAACTCTCTGGAAGACACAAGGGGGGGGGAACTTAGAGCAAATTACAAAATAAGTACTTTCTTTTTCTAGCTTTCTCTTTGGGCCTAATTGACACCTGGGTCTTTAAGATGCAACAGCAATTGGCAGCTCTCAGAAAAGTGATGTGTCCTGTAGAATCACAGTGATGCACACCTGTGGTAAAGCTGCCCTGGCTAAAGCGTATTTGCAAAGACTGGGAAAGAACTTTGGGTTCATTCCAGTTTATCCAGGGCACTCCATGTGGCACATCCACCATTCCCTTGTGTCTGAACATTAAAGGATAAAGTCAGTACTAGGGAGAACAGTGTCTCTCCACCATTGAGGAATCCCCAGTAAGTATATAAGGAATCCCTAGCACCTCTGGGGACAGTTTGAAATGGAGTACTGTATAAGACAAGAAGAGAAGATCCTGAACAGGTTTACTGAGAATCCTGCTCAGGTCTACTCATTGGGGCTTACTTGCAGTAAGGTGTTCTTAGGACTGCAGCGTAAGTAAGAAGTTGATCAGGACCAATATTATTCATACCTTGCACTGAACGATGCTACCTGTATATTGCCCCCCTTTTCATTGTACTCGTGGAAGGTTAAAATGGGTTCCCTTCAAAGGATTCAGGTTCCATCTCATTGCTCTAGGGTTTTCTTTCCTTTAAAAGAGACACCAATAGCCTTCACAGAGGCAGTGCCTTCAAGGAATGCCACTGGCTGGGGTCTTTGAAGGGCAATAGAACAATTGTGTGTCACTGGAGTTCCCATGACAGCAAGTGACTACTTTTATGATGATTAAAAGAGAACAAGATTAACAATGGTGAGCAAGTTTCTCAGCAAGTGTGAGTAGCAGAAATTCATTTATAGCCCAGGATATAGAGAGCAAAGACAGCAAGAAAGCTATTGAATGGGGGGGGGGAGAGCGACAGAAGAACAAATTTAGAGTCCAATGGCACCTTTAAGACCAATAAAGGTTTATTCAAGGTATTTTAAATATATATATTTATAATATATATATTCTTGTATACAGTACAATACATTCATTACATAACGCACCATACAAAACAAAGGAGTGTAGACCGCAGAAAGATGAGAGTTATATAACCAGCATACGTACAGGTTCTAGAACTCCCGTCACTGTTCCGGCTATCCTTATACATACAAACATGCGGGATTTTTATCTCATTCATCACACCTTTGCTTCCTCTCCTCACCCCCTACCTCTCTCACACTATTTCTCCCCTCTGCCCCCCTTTTCTTACTCTCTATTTCTTCTCCATGCATGTGACTTCCTCTCTCTTTCTGACCTGTCATCTTTCTCGTTGTTCTTCTGCCTCCCCACTTCATCACTCTTTCTCTCTCTTTCTTCCCCCATAATTCTCCCAGCAGCCCTGACCTGGATAGCCAAGGCTAGCCCAGTCCCATCAGATCTCAGGAGCTAAGCAGGGTCGGCTTTGGCAAGTATTTAGAAGGGTGACTTCCAAGGAATACCAGGGTGATTAGGCAGAGGCAAGCAATGGCAAACCACCTCTGAAACATCTCTTGCCTTAAAAACAAGTCTAGCTAAAAGGAGCTAGAACATCTGGTTGCCAGACAATCTTAGGATCTCCTGACTATTCTACACACAATGTCATATACACAAGTCTTCCAGCCACCCACCTACCTTGGGACAGTGAGGCTTGGGGTGGCAAGCAGCCTCAGCAGGGTATGATGCCATAGACTCAATCCTCCAAAACAGCCATTTTATCCCGGGGAACTGATCTCTGTCACCTGGACAACAGTTGTAATTCTGGGTGATCTCCAGTCCTCATCTGGAGGCTGACAATGGTGGTTCTTGTGGAGGAAATGGCTGGAGAGTAGAGTCTATGGCATTACACCAGTCCAAAGTTCCTCCCCTCCTCAAATCCCACCCTCTCCAGGCTCCACGCCTCAAATGTCCAGGA
>NW_015161959.1:238320-238467 GCF_001447785.1 Gekko japonicus
TGACAGAACCAAGCTTTGAATACTATGGCTGTCTAGCAACAGGCATGGACAGAATGTTTTTAAAAGCTCCTTTTATCATTTTTGGCTTTTTAAAGCGACCAAGTGTATTTTCTTTAGATGTCAGATTTTTCTGCAAACCTAGATCCC
>NW_015161959.1:242024-242190 GCF_001447785.1 Gekko japonicus
ACCTGGTGGATTGAGCGGACCTTTGTGCAGTGTGTTTGGAGCTGGTGTGGTGGAGACCAAACAGTTATAGAAAAACATGACTTGTGTTGGAGTGACTAGATGGTAGGGACTAGTTATAGTTTACAAAAACAGCCAACTGTGATATCGGGAATTTGTGGGGAGTACT
>NW_015161959.1:242319-242490 GCF_001447785.1 Gekko japonicus
TGTCATGGCACCAGGGCCGGCCTGAGGTTGTCCTGCCCTCTAGGCAAGCTCAGAGGCCAACCTCCCGGCGGGGCCTGGAGACCATCCCAGCAAAGTCAGTGGGAGCGCCCCGCTGCAGCCGCCCCTTGATCTGGCCCAGCCGCTCGGGTGCATGGAAGCCAGGGCAAGCAC
>NW_015161959.1:242612-261105 GCF_001447785.1 Gekko japonicus
CGGAGTCCTCCTGTGTTGTAGAAAGAATCCGGAGCAAGAGCTGGCCAAGAGGCGCTGGAAACGTCCAGTGACCGCATCGCTCCTGCTCTCTCTCCTTCCCCTCACCCCCCTCCCCAATCTCTCCTCCCGTCTGGTGTTTGGCAAGTTCCCCCCCGCCTTCCCTCACTCCTTCCCGCAGGCACGGAAAAGGACGAGCGGGAGGTGAGCTCACCCGGCCTTCCCATCGGTTTGATTTGGCTCCGTTGGAGGGGTGGGAGGGAGAGCCCCTCGCCAAGCCCAGCCAGCGTCCCGCCCCCGACCCGCAAGGCTACCTGCCTGCCCACTGAACTCCATTTCCTCTGCCTCTCTTGACATCCTCCACGCGACTTGGAGGACTTCATCTCTCCCCCCCCCGTCTCCACTTTAAATGGGATTTCTTTTATGGTGGCGCACCAGCTACTTCCACTCTCGCCCCACCCCTTGCTTGCTCCTCCGCCGGCCAGCTACAGCGCCACGCCCTGCCTACACTGCCGCCGCTGTGCGTCCTCCTCCTCCTGCAGCCGGTAGAGCTGGGCAAGGCCCGGCGCTCCTCCTAGCCTCGAGACACCCCCCGGCGCGTGTTACCTCCTCCTGCTGCTGGTGTCACCGTGGGCCGTGGTGCCTGGCTCAATGGAGGGTGCTCTTGTGGGCTGTGCGGAACCACTGCTGCCTCCCTTGGTGGCCAGGCGTGCCAGCGGCCACCCCTGCCTCTCCTCCCGTGCCCTAACGGCCGGCTTGCGCTCTAGGTGAAGGCCTAGTTCACCTAGCGGGCGAGCCGGCCCTGCATGCCACACAGTAAGCGTTGAGGGAATGGAATGTTCAAGGTATGAGCTTTCGTGTGCATGCACACTTTATCAAATACGTTAGAATGGCAGGCAAGGTTCAAATTTATAGCCAGAGAATGAAGAGCAAATTAACATGCAACATGATGATATTCAAAACATGCAAAGTGACACTAAATAACAAGTTAAGGTTATTAGGTCAACAGCTGTAAAACAATAAATATGTCAGACTAGCAGATAAATGTCTAAAGGTGTGTTTTCTAATTGTGTTAAATGACTGGGAATCTTCAACAGCTGTAAAGCAATAAATATGTCAAACCAGCAGATAAATGTCTAAAAATGTATTTTTAAATGTGGGGAATGACTTGGAATCTTCGTTTTCTCTTCTCAGGCATGGAGGCCACTGAATACTTCATCCTTCTAAAAATGTTGTTATGTCAGCAGACATCCTAATATCTCTTGCATTACATTCAGTATTCTAATATACTATTCTGAAAAAAGAAATACACTAAAATACAGAGGATTTATAGTCCTTCTTGTTGAGAATACATATATGAGGATTGAATGAGTCAACACATGTAATGAGATTAAAAACCCACCAGTATCCCTGTTGAGTCCTGGGGGAGGTTTTTGTTTTGTGTGTGTGGGGAAAGGATGGGAAGGAGACTGTAAACCACCCTGAGACTCCAGGTGAAGGGCAGGTTATAAATCCAACTCTCATCCTCCTCCTTTTCTTGACCTTTCCAGTCAGCAGCAGGGCTCAGTTGGGACTCGGGAGTTATTCCATCTTCAATCCAAGGATTTTGTTCTGATGATCTTCTGTTACATTTTATGGAACTTAAAGGAGTATAGGGCAAGACTGAAGAGAGAATAGTCTTCCCCCTTTCCTAGTTGTCTGTGGATGCTTTGGACAAAGAGAAAAATGGAAGACCTATCAGGATGCATCTCTATACTCCTGGGCGGAAATGTCCCCATCCTTTGTTATATAAAAACAAAAACAAAATAAGAGAAGCCCTTTAAAACTAGCTTCTTGTTTATCAACCATTTTTAAAACACCCTTAAAACATCATACTTTCAGCACACAAATGGCTAATTTTGAAAGTGATATATATTTTTTGCTGCTGTTGTCTATGGTACAAAAGAGTGCACTTTTGTAATAGAAACAAAATAATAGAACACCCCTCAAAATTAGCCCTTTGTGTGCTTTTTAACCTTCTAAAAATGCTTTTCAGTACATGCTAGGTAATATTTGCAAGGTTTTTTCCTATCATCTTTTAGTTTTTTGTTTTGCAACACACAGGTATGCTTTATCGAGAGTCTCTAAAACATAAGGTTGTGGGGAGTGCATATTGTAGGGCTTGAAAAAGAACATTCCCAGTATCCATGGTCTTGCAGACAATGGAAAAAATAATAATAATTAAAAAACACCCAAAGTGCAAACTCCTCTCAGGTTGCTCATCTGCTCTCCCATACATTTCCAATTTGAAAAGGCAGTTTAATGGGGAAGGACCAAGATTTTATTGTTAAAATCTACCCTCATAGAATTTAGAAGTTGTCCCCTATCAATAACATTCTTGGCCTGCCAGAAGAAGGGGAAAATGCCATCAGCATCTTTCCTCTGCTGTTGTGCTGATACGCCTGATCCATGATGGGAGAGGGATCTGTAATGCAGCTTGCTTTTCTTCTCTAACTCCTAGGGTTTCCAGGCCCCCCCTTGGCTACCGGCAGGGAATGGGGGGGGGGTAGGGTGTCCAGATCCAGGTTGGGAAACTCCTGGAGGTTTGGGGATGAAGCATTGTACCTCACTGGGGTACAATGCTATAGAGGTCACCCTCCAAAGTATCAATTTCCTCCAGGGAACCTGATTTCTGTAGTCTGGAGATGAGATGTAATTCTAGGGGATCCCCAGGTCCCTCCTGGAGGCTGACATCCCTCCCTCTCCTCTAGCACCTGCCTTCCAGATAGTGCAGGCAACAGTTTTGTCTCTCTCCCATGGGTAAGCATTGCACAGTCTGCCTGTTAGTGGAGGGTGAGTTTCACATGTCTGGTCTCTACCTCTATCCTTCCCCACTGTGCAAAGTAGCTAAACTGCCTACTGAGGGAAAGTGTGAGCTTCTTCCTCTATCCCCCACTCCAATTTCAATATATGTACCTCCTCCTTCCTCACACCAGACAGAAACAAATCCTTGTCTCTGGTAGCCTAGCATAATCCCAGAGAACAAAATATCTCATGTTAACAGGACCTGTGTTTATATGGAATTCAGGATGCTGCAAATTTTGCCTTGGGCACATATGACAGTTGAATTCATCATGTTCAAAGATGCTGATCACGTGTCAATACTTGTGAATGCCTACCAAACATGTGTGAAGATGCTGCTAAGGCAAATTGGTGGTCATTAGCATCACTAAGGACTACTGATATCTATTGATGACAGATTTATATGATTTGTGAAAGATCTAACCGCCTATTTAAACAATTGCAGGCTGAGGGGAGTTATGCAGCAAAGATGAGGGGTAGTACAGTTCAACTGGGTGGTATGAGAACATGCCTGTGCAAAGAAAACCCAAAAACCAACAACCTTGTGCTGTCCTGTGTGGTTAGGAAGCAATGCAGTGAAGTAATCTGCTGAAAATCAATAAACAGATCAAGGAGTTATCAAAACAATCACTGGAAAATCAGTTCCTTGTTCATAACTGGTGAACGGGACATGAGCTGAACTGACAGGTGTTCAAGCATCCCCATATAGGTGGCCCAGTGCCTGAAAGGATGCATCAATTGGTAGAAAGTGAAAACACTATCTGCAACAGACAACAGTCATGATTATCTTGACTCAGGACAAGCTGTTCTGATTGGATAATGTCCCTGCTGAATTGCTGTCTCTCACTTACTGCCCTCTGGCTTCTTCCTTTTGAGAAACTGAAATAAGACAGCAAGGTACCAGAACAGCTGTAAGAGACAAGCTTTTGACTGTTCACAAATAATTCTTTTTTTAAAGATTCAGAGCATTTACAATATTAAAGTATTTATGATACTGGAGCATGAATGTGATCCTGAATGGGTAAGCTCTTTACTGCTGGCTTCAAATAGCAACCTACTGGTGTGTGTTTTTTTCCCTACCACAATTTGACTTAGTCATGTTCTAGAAGGACCCACACATTCTCTCTGTACCTTAAATTCAGTGGGGGGAAATCAATTTTAAATATGTCTAATTTTAGATCATTATTGCCCAGACCCTGTTTGCTATTCATGTTTACACATATACACACTCCTGCTTCTTCCAAAAGAGGAAACACACTATTCTTATATGGGGGGAGAGTATGTCTGATCAGCACACTGGCTGATTGCAATATAAAGCAAATAGTTTATAAAATATCTCTGGTAATCCCCTAAGCCATTGCTCCTCCTGGAGGTTTGGGGATGAAGCATTGTACCTCACTGGGGTACAATGCTATAGAGGTCACCCTCCAAAGTATCAATTTCCTCCAGGGAACCTGATTTCTGTAGTCTGGAGATGAGATGTAATTCTAGGGGATCCCCAGGTCCCTCCTGGAGGCTGACATCCCTCCCTCTCCTCTAGCACCTGCCTTCCAGATAGTGCAGGCAACAGTTTTGTCTCTCTCCCATGGGTAAGCATTGCACAGCCTGCCTGTTAGTGGAGGGTGAGTTTCACATGTCTGGTCTCTACCTCTGTCCTTCCCCACTGTGTAAAGTAGCTAAACTGCCTGCTGAGGGAGAGTGTGAGCTTCTTCCTCTATCCCCCACTCCAATTTCAATATATGTACCTCCTCCTTCCTCACACCAGACAGAAACAAATCCTTGTCTCTGGTAGCCTAGCATAATCCCAGAGAACAAAATATCTCATGTTAACAGGACCTGTGTTTATATGGAATTCAGGATGCTGCAAATTTTGCCTTGGGCACATATGACAGTTGAATTCATCATGTTCAAAGATGCTGATCACGTGTCAATACTTGTGAATGCCTACCAAACATGTGTGAAGATGCTGCTAAGGCAAATTGGTGGCCATTATCATAACTGAGGACTACTGATATGAACAGTGTGTTATTGAAACACAGCATCTATTGATGGCAGATTTATATGATTTGTGAAAGATCTAACCGCCTATTTAAACAACTGAAGGCTGAGGGGAGTTATGCAGCAAAGATGGGGGGTAGTACAGTTCAACTGGGTGGTATGAAAACATGCCTGTGCAAAGAAAACCCCAAAACCAACAACCTTGTGCGGTCCTGTGTGGTTAGGAAGCAATGCAGTGAAGTAATCTGCTGAAAATCAATAAACAGATCAAGGAGTTATCAAAACAATCACTGGAAAATCAGTTCCTTGTTCATAACTGGTGAACGGGACATGAGCTGAACTGACAGGTGTTCGAGCGTCCCCATATAGGTGGCCCAGTGCCTGAAAGGATGCATCAATTGGTAGAAAGTGAAAACACTATCTGCAACAGACAACAGTCATGATTATCTTGACTCAGGACAAGCTGTTCTGATTGGATAATGTCCCTGCTGAATTGCTGTCTCTCACTTACTGCCCTCTGGCTTCTTCCTTTTGAGAAACTGAAATAAGACAGCAAGGTACCAGAACAGCTGTAAGAGACAAGCTTTTGACTGTTCACAAATAATTCTTTTTTTAAAGATTCAGAGCATTTACAATATTAAAGTATTTATGATACTGGAGCATGAATGTGATCCTGAATGGGTAAGCTCTTTACTGCTGGCTTCAAATAGCAACCTACTGGTGTGTGTTTTTTTCCCTACCACAATTTGACTTAGTCATGTTCTAGAAGGACCCACACATTCTCTCTGTACCTTAAATTCAGTGGGGGGAAATCAATTTTAAATATGTCTAATTTTAGATAATTAGTGCCTAGACCCTGTTTGCTATTCATGTTTACACATACACACACTTCTGCTTCTTCCAAAAGAGGAAACACACTATTCTTATGTGGGGGGAGAGTATGACTGATTAGCGCACTGGCTGTTTGCAATATAAAGCAAATAGTTTATAAAATATCTCTGGTAATCCCCTAAGCCATTGCTCAATGGACAGATGCTGGTAGAAAAAATAACCAGCAATCACCACTGGCATTAATTGGTTCCCCTGGTGTTTTTTTCAAAGCAGATGCCAAGCTCTGAGCAGAACATGGTTCCTCCCTTGGCAGGGCATATGTTGTAAAAAGGGAAGCCTCGGGGCTGAAGTATTCATGGATAGATTCCAATTTAAAATGCCTATTTCTTTTCTTCAGTTATTGGTTGCAGACTGTGGTTACAAGGCTATTTTTACTCTGCACATGTTCAGAGGTATTTTCCAACCATCCTGTGGAAGCTGGTATATTTTAATGGAATAAGAATCAGAGAGCAAGCTTCAACACTGGCTTTTGAACCAGATGATAGGGTTCTACACCAGTAGGGTTGCCAGCTTTGGGTTGGGAAATACCTGGAGATTTTGGGGGTGGAGCCTGAGGAGGATGGGGCTTGGGGAGAGGAGGGACTTCTGTGGAATATAATCCCATGCAGTCCACTTTACAAAGTGGCCATTTCCTCCAGGTAAATTGATCTCTGTTGCCTGGAGATCAGTTGCAATAGTGGGAGATCTCCAGCCACTACCTGGAGTTTGGCAACCCTTTACACCAGTCACAGCAGCATTTAGTAACTGAAGCAAGTAGGCCAAGATGTGACATTGATCTGTTCGTACAAATCTGGGTGGGAAATATGGCCGTGGGGAAGGGGAACTAAATAGATGCACAGATTCTGTTTCACATCCCAGTGTATTTATGCTGTGTTCATTCCATGACTGATCATGTTGTACAAGTGAAGAACTCAGTATAATAGCAAGTGTTAGGCCATTTTTGTTTTATTTATTTAATTGTTCATAACCCCACTCTTCCAAAGCTTAGAGTGGCTTAGAACAGTAGACAATAAATACAGACAATAAAAACCAATTTGCGCAGCAAACTGCAAATATAAAAACCAATGACATTAGCCTGAAATGAAAGTCCAGGCTATCAAACCACAATACAGACCCACAGTGCATAGTTTACATACTAAATAGCCAACCAGAAATGCTGCAAACGGATCAGTTTCTGATCATTGCAAGCTGGCTTCAAATCACTCTAACAAAACAATATTTAGTTGCAAAACATCGCAGAGTAAAGCCCTTTCAAACAACATGGCTTTATTCGCTTTCTGAAAGGCTCACAGAGACAGAAGCCTTGATGTAGTTTTGGGGAGCCTATTCCATAGTGTACAGGAAAAACTCTCAAATGGATAGCAAGGGTCTAACTGCCCTAGAGATACTGTGAGAAGGTGGTCTGCATGGGACCGAGGGCTTTAAAGATAAGGATGAACACCTTGACCACAGAAACATACTAGTAGCCAAAGCAATCAGATAGATGATAGATGGTTAGACACACACACACACACACACACACACACACACACACAGAGTGACTGGTCCAAGTGAGCAGATTTGCCAGAACATTCAGAACCAGCTGAAGCTTCCAACTCTCCAGCCTCATATAGGGTGCATTATAATACTTTGGTCTAATAGATCAACCAAATCCGGAAGATACAAAAAAATAACAAAGATGAAGATGAAAGAAGGTTCTACTCACAACTCTTCCATCCTGCTTCTCCACCAGCAAGGCTGGGTCCAAGAGCTCCCCTAGATTCCCTTGCCCCACCCATTGTGCTAGAGAAAGCTTAACCCCCTTTAAAAGTGGCAGACCAGTCCCATCCAGAATATTGGCTTTCCCAAATGACATTACCTTGGACTTGTCTAATTTCAGTTTTAGTTTGTTCACCTTCATTCACTTGAACATAGCATTCAGACGTTCTTCTAGGTTTGGGATACTTTAAGGACTATGAAGATAAGTATGGGTGTAAGATTAGAAAAGCCAAAGGCAAGCAGTATTTAAAATTATGAAGAGGATGGATGGAGAGCAATGCATGCACTGTTGGTCTTTCCTTTTATTATCAGGATTACCAGTACACACACACACACGCAGAGATCCTTGTGGGCCAGTGTGTTGTAGTGGTTAAGACTGTTGGACTAAGAACTGGGAGGCCCAGGTTCAAATCCCCACTCTGCCACAGAAGCATGCTGAGTGACCTTGGGCCAGTCACCCACTCTCAGCCTAGCCTACTTCACAGGGTTGTTGTGTGGATAACAATCGAGAAGAGGTTGTAAGCCATTATTTGTCCCCATTAGGAAGAAAGGGGGGGGTGCAAATAAAATACATTTATCTGGCTAAAGGAAGCCCCTTGAGTCATAGGGCAAAGTGTGTATTGTGCAACGAAGCAAACCTTTTGTCCAATCTGCCACTGTTTGCTAGCCCCCAGACTCAGTTAAGATCTCACAGTCCTGCAGAGATTTGTCAGTCCCCAGTGCTATAATCAACCAGCTGCCATCAAGGCTCAATAGTCCTGGCAGGAAGGGATAAATAACCCAGCTTTTGAGTCAGAAGGAAAGAGGGATGCTGTCAGAGATAGTGAGGCAGCTTGCATGATGATGTCAAACACACTGAGAGAAGTCACTACATTGCAGGGTGGCTCAATTTCTCTTTGTGTATCTCCAGAAAGTGACTGAAAGAAAATCCAATTAATCCTGTGTTCTATCTCAAAACATTCCCCTCCCATCAGTTTACAGAGGGAAACTAAGAAGCAGGAGGAAAAGATTTCTTGACTCTTCTTCCCAGAGGTAGCCCACCCAAAACACAAGTTTTCAGTGGCATAGCACACGTTTGGTCCCTTGCATCTCAAAATAATGTAAGTAAAGATGGACCGAGAGACATTTTGGAGACCCATTGCCAATCAGATTTTGACAGTGCTGGGTTATATGGCTTGAACATAAAAAGAGCCCTGCTGTTTCAGACCAATAGTCCATCTAATTCAGCATTTTGTTTCACAGAGTTGCCAACCAGCTACTCTGGAGGGCCAAAATATAGAGTATTGATGTTGCACCCTAGCACTGGATTTCAGAGGTTTTCTGCATCTGTGCATGGAGATTCCCTTTAGTCATTATGACTACAACCATTGATGGACCTGTCCTCAGAATCTGCCTAATCCCCCTTTAAAGCCATCTATGCTAGTGACCATCCTTACCCTTGACTCAATAATTCTTTCCAGACTGAACTACCAAGGATAGTAAACACATTGGAATGAAGTTGCAGCAGCAAGTTCCACTTCACTCACCCACTCTCTCTCTCTCACACACACACAATATGAAAAATGTGCTTAAAACCTACACATGACTGGCTCCCCCCCCTTCTTATAGTGGATTCCCAGTCAGGTAGGGTTACCATATTCTGAAAAACAAAAAAGAGGAGATATTTCCTAATTGACCACTTCAAACAAATGATCACTGATCACTATGACAAATCTCATTTTAAATACCCCTACAATTTAAACTGTGATAATTACTACTAATTAGGAATGTTCCTAACCTTCCAATCCAAAAAGAGGACATTTTCATCAGTTTTTAAAAAGAGCCCAACAGAGGAAGAACACGAAAAAAAAGAGGACATCTGGTAACCCTATAATCGGGTAGAGAGGTGCCACTTGTGCACACTTGCAATGCCTGTGCATATGTTGGGGTTGAGCTTGTACCTATAATCTTTCCCCAGACGTAGATGTGCATATGGCCCTGAAAATCTATCTGAGCAGGGCTTCATGTGTTTGAAATGCCTATCACCATTCTAGAAGCCCTTGCCATTCATGAGGCCGGCTAGCTGGGGGAGCTACCTTTTGCTAGGCAAACACAATAAGCATGTGAATGCCATGATTGCAGCCAATGAGCCCCAGTACCTTTAAGGCATTTTTTTCTCCATTTATCCATGGTTTCTGTTGCAACAATTACACCAGGCTGAAAATGACAACTAGTCACAATCTAAAACGGTCTTAAAGCCACATCTTATTTCCCCACTGGAAAATATGCATATTATGATCTTTAGACAAGAGTCAGGTAGACTTATTGGGTACCCAGTCTTTACTGTTGTTATGAGTCTAAACTTTGATTGTTTAAAATGTTTTTTCCCCCTCCAAAAAAGGTGGATCATATTCTGAAAACTCTCACATCTGAGACTCTTTCTGGCTAAAACAGACATGTGGTTTTTGCTTTGGAATGCACAGATTGCAGATATCCCCAGCTCCTTTGGTTTGTATTTAAATACAGAGGGCTGGTGAAAACACTGAATATTACTGAATGGTTCAAGAAATGCTGTTCTTCTGTCACATAGCAAAACTTAACTAGCCACTTTCTGCATCATTTATACTGGAAAGCAAATTATGTTTGATCAAAGCAAAGTGGCTACCCTCAACGGTTTGGTGTAGTGGTTAAGTGCGCGGACTCTAATCTGGGAGAACCGGGTTTGATTCCCCACTCCTCCACTTGCACCTGCTGATGTGACCTTGGGTCAGCCACAAGCTCTGGCACAGCTGTCCTTGAAAAAGAGCAGTTTGTGCCAGAGTTCTCTCAGCCCCACCCACCTCACAGGGTGTCTGTTGTGGGGAGGGGAAGGGAAAGGAGCTTGTAAGCCGCTCTGAGACTCCAAGTGAAGGGCGGGGTATAAATCCAATCTCTTCTTCTTCTTCATTGCAGCCAATCGAGCTTTCTGCAACTGTCCACAAAACAGCCTGAACACCCCCCATCACACTTTCACTTTAATTTTGAACAATCAACTCATGCAGTACATGAGCTACTTGTATCCATTGTTTACCATCACATTCCTCTTTTAGCCCCGCAACCGAGCCCTCCCCAACCCTGCAGTGTTCTGCACCATCATCTATTCTGTTGCTGTATGCTGTCATGTCTTTTCTTTTTATTTAATTTAATAAAAATGAGTGTTCAGGCTGATTTGCATATTCACAGAGCAGTTGATTAATAATTGATGAGAGGGCCTGGGGCAGGTGGTTGAGAATAAAAAACATTTAGCAGGGAGCAGAGTGGAAGGAATGGAATCCCTTGGCTGGTGCATGTCCATGGGAGGATAGAGCTGCCAGAAAGGTGGGGGGAGGGTAGACTCAGAACTGAATGTCACAGGCAGAATGTAATTTTACTGATTTAAATATTTAATCATGTTCCAGGAATCTGTGTGTATGGGGGGGGTGTTCCTCCCCAGTCCCAGGGGCTGTCTATGAAGCTGTAAGCAGGAGGATGGAAGGTTCTTCTAGTAAAAAGGACTTGGGAATGTAAAGGTGAGGACTTCAGTGACAGAGCTATAGCTAAATCTGAACCAAATTTTCATCAGTTTCAATTTTTATGTCAAAATTTGCATATTTGACAAGAGACAACCTTTCACCAGACAGATAAGTAAATTGCACGCACACACAAATTAAAAGCTTTTCACTGCTTTTCATCACTAATCAGGTAGAGCTGTATAATGGCGCCCAAAGGTTGGTTCAAGATCCCTGAAGAGCCGTGCAGGCTTTAAGTTAGCTCATAGGACACAGCACAGGGATGCTTCTGAGCACTGGGACCAAGGGAGTTGTGCAATCCCTGAGCATAGCCAATCAAGCTCAGAAAAACTTTGAAGACCTATTAAGAGAAAGTTTAGGCAGAACCTGCGTAATTCTTCCTTTCAGCTCATGAGACAATAGCATGGGCCATTACCAGCCTGATGGGCTACAGTTGAAGCATCATAGAGTATATAAAGGGCCTGTTTTACATGTTAGAGCATTGATTACAAATCATGTTAGAATCATAGAGTTGGAAGGGACCTCCAGGGCCCAACCCCCTGCACAATGCAGGAAATTCACAAATACCTCCTGCCCGCACCCCCAGTAACCCCTGTTTCATGCCCAGAAGATAACAAAAAACCTCCAGGATTCCTGGTCAAACTGGCTTGGAGAAAAATTGCTTCCTGACCACCAAGTGGATCAGCATTTCCCTAAATTGCATAATTTCAGATTAACTGCTCATTCTCTCCATTCCAGGAGAGGTTGTAGGTTCAAGTTTCTCCAGTGTCTGAATATAAGAACTTGCCATCCCTCTCAAATTAACTCCAGAATCTTATGTCCACATGATCTTTAATTCTTAGTAAGGGTCCCCAGCATCACCAGGATTGTGACATATACAGTTGCTAAGAGTATCATCCTGGCTGAGGAAAAATACCACAGCTATCCACGTAAACCTAAATGCTCAGATTATCAGAGACCTGATGTTGTCCCTCAGGGTACCCATAAGAATATTTTAAATCAAATCTCTGCTAGCACCCCTTGAAATGTGTCTGGCATTTTACCAAAGTAGAACTCTCCCAATTTACCAAAGTAGAACCTCCCAATTTACCAAAGTAGAACCTCCCAATTTATCTTCTGTTGAAACTCAGCGCCATTTTAAGAATGTAGTTTGTTTCAGTTTAAATGGCAAACAGTGGTTTGCTGTTACATGAATGATCCTATTTGATCCTCAGGCTCATGTACTCCATTCTTCTTCTTAAGAACATAAGAAGAATCATTTTGGATCAGACCAGTAGTCCATGTAGCCCAGCATCTGGTGGTTACTCTAGTAACTGGAGAGCCACCAAACAGGGCACAGAAGCCAAAGCCTTCCCTGATGTTGCCTTCTGGCACTGGTATTCAGAGGTTTACTGCCTCTGAATGTGAAGGTTCCCTTTAGTCACTATAGTTCGTAGCCACCGATAGACCTATCCTCCATGAATGTGTCTAATCCCCTTTTAAAGCTGTCTATGCCTGTGGCCATCACTACATCCTCTGGCAGCAAACTCCACCTTTTAATCACTCGTGTAAAGTATTTCCGGCCCCGGTCACACGAGAGGTTTTGGGCCGGTAGAGGGACAGAACGGGGACGCAGAAAACGTGCACGATCCCACAGCAACATCTGGGAATCGTGCTGCTTGCATCCCCGATCCGCCCCTTCCACCCAAAACCCCGCACCAAGACAGAACCACCTACCTTGGTGGTTCGTCCGAGATGTGCACTCCAAGCCCGGCCGTGGAATCGCCGGCGCATCCTTGCGCCGGCGCATCCCCGGCCCCCAGCCGAACTGCTCATGTGTGAGCATGCACAGTTCACCAGCCTCCCCTTCCTACCGTAGCTTTCTCCCCAGCATCTGATCGTGCCGGGGAGAAAAGGCGCCGCGGCTCAGGGGATCCGTGGGATCCCGCCGCGGCATCTCAACTTTGGTGCGGCTTTTAGAAGCCGCGCTTTGAGCGAGTTTTCCCCTGCCATATGGCAGGGGGCTCCTTTTGTCTGTTGTGAATCTACTGCCCATCAGCTTCATTAGATGACCTCAAGTTCTAGTATCTTGAAAGAGGGAGGGGAGAATCTCTCTATCCACTCTCTTTATCCCATGCATAATCCTTCCTTTGCACATTCTCACCTAATTCCTCATTTCTGTTTTTGTGGCAAACTATGTGTTGCTATCACATCTGAACTAGCAAGGTGTAGTTGTGCTTCCCAGCAAACCAGGATTCCAAGTAAGACACAACTTCACATATTGGTGTGCAAATAAAACAAAAACAAAACCTAGACCATAGTTTTCTGGTTAAGTGTTATGGCAAACCAGAGTTTCCCACAAGAGTGGAAATGATTGACTAGATCACCATGTGTTATAAAAGGACAGAAGAGGAGATGGAAGTAGTCTGGCACACTGACATGTCTGAACTGAGCCTGTGTGACTGTAACCCAAGCCCATTAAACCAGAACCATTTTGGCTTCCCACAAAATGACTTAGATGTTTCTCCCAACAGTACTTAATCATAGAATCATAGAGCTGGAAGGGGCCATACAGACCATCTTTCATTGTACTTTGGTGGCATTTAATGGGAAATGTATTTTCATCCATTCAGCATTGCAAATAATGATGATACTCTGTATAGCTGGTACATAATCAGTGGGCTAGAGAAGCACAAACTTTTATGTCTACATACTTAGCGCTTTTGACATGTCAGTGCCACTATTAAAGATTAGTACAGATTGAGGAATTGGCTCAAAAGCATCATGAGTGCTTTAGCCACACCAGCTTGGGAGAAGCCAATGCAATTAACATCAACAGTATATATGGATTCATTATAAGAAACTGTGTAGGCTCTATATGGAGTCCCTTCTACAGTGTTTTGAATGGTTCTCAACTGTGGCTGAACTTGGTCACCCACAGTGCTTAAGTATATTGGAAATTCTTCAGCCTCTATTTATGGTATCACCTACAAGCCTGTTGCAGGGGACATGGATCTGTAATAGCAAGTTTTATCCCCTCCTGAGAAGTTTGCTGGTTTATTTATGAATAGTTCAGTTTTAACTACAGACTACCATTTAACAATAGTCCAAGGGGAACGCTGACCATTCACTTTCATTTACCCATGTAGTGTTATGTATTAATAAATAACCATATGATACATTATGGAACAGCAATGAGTTGTTAGATGTCTATTATCTACTTAGTTATTAATATTTAACAATGTAGGATTAAATGGTAGCTTTCTTGATATGGTCTAGGGGTGTACATTCAGCTCAATTCGAGTAGAAAAAAATAGCCAGAAAATACCTTCTCAATTTTGGTGCCTCTACCTAAAAAGCATCGCCCCAGATCCCTGGATACCCCCAGATAGGTTCGCCATTGATTATAATGGTCCCATAAGGTATAATGGAGCAAACAAAAATTTCAGGAGTTCAAAAAACCCCGAATCTGAATACCATGCTGGTACTGGAATTCAGGTTTTTTTGGGAATCTCAATTTTTTTGGGGTCCAATATAGCTAAATAAAAAAATGTCCCAATTTGCATGTGTGTGTGTGTGTGTGTGTACACCCCTGTTATCATGTTATCATCCCTGCAGTGAGAACCAGGAGCAGAGTGATGTGTCTCATGGAAAGATTGCATGTAATATATATATTTCTGCTGCTTCAAGACCACGGAAATTGGCAGCTGTGCATTTTGCTGATCAAGACCATACTCATCTAGATGTATTCCTCTAGTTATTCCAATTTCCAAGTGGATGAATTGGTTTCTTCCACATCCATGCCCATAGCATTTCGTATATTTTGGCACTGACTTTGGAACACAGATTTCTCTATCCTTGGATGGAAGTCCTTGAATAAAGTCACAATTGAGGGATATTAAAAGAATGATTTTTAAAAAAAATAGCAGTTGGCGGCAGTGGCATTGCACTACTCTGTTTGGGGACATAGAAATCAGTGTTTGTGTCTGTACTATGCCCCCATATGATTTGAGACCAGCAGAGGTCATTTCGCGGGGGAACGCGGGGGATCACAGTTCCCCCGGGTGAGGTACGGGGGGCACATGACGAAGCCCCGCCCCCTGCTTCCGGCCGCCCTGCTTCCGGCCCTCATTCAGCCAGGAGGAGGCAGGAGAAGAGGGGAGGGTAAGTTGCTTCCTCCCTGCCTCTCCCCACCCCTGCCTGCCTGGGGCCAGGGAGGGCCTTCACAGGGCTTCCTTGCACTCCCGCCGGCCTTGCAGGTCTACCGCCGGGCCCCTCATGGGGCTCGGCAGTGGAGCTGCAAGGCCGGCGGCAGCGGCCGGGACTTTTGGGGGCGGGGTGTGTGGCCTTATGACACACCTCCGGTGATGTCAGGGGGTGTGGCATATGCTAATGAGTTATGCTAATGAGTTCCCCTAGCTCTTTTTCTACGAAACGACCCCTGGAGACCTACTCCCTTATGAGCTTGCCCAACCACTATGGTCATCTTTGGAGGCCCTGCTTCAGGTGCCCCTGCCTTCTGAGATTAGGCAGGTGGTAATCTGAGAGAGGGCCTACTTGGTAGTGGCACCAAAACTCTGGAACTCTGTCCCCAGGGAGACTCACCAGTCTCTTTTGTTGCCATCTTCTACCAGCAGGTGAAGACTTTTTTGTTTCATTTGGTATTCTCTTAGTGATCCTTCTTTCTTGCCCCAGTGTTTTAAATTGTTATTTATATGCTTTTGTATGCATTTTAGGTGTAGTTTTAGAAGTTTTAATAATGTGTTTTTGTTGGTTTAAATGGTTTTTAATAAAATGGAGTTTTATACTACATGTTTTAATTTGTTAGCTGCCTTGGAGGCTCTCATGAGTGCAGAGAGATGAGATATAAATTTTGTTAAAATAAATAAACAAAATAGGTTCAGCAACAATATAAAGAGTTTTACAAGTTTGTTAAACGTGTTTGGTTATGCAAAATTGTATTTGAAGAAGTGTGGAAGGAGTGTATAGCATTATATGCTATCACTCCCTCAGCTGGGATTGCATATTGAACTATATTTTAATTTTAACACCTACTGAGAGTTGGTTTACACATTTGATATACAGTCTCAAACTGACCCTGTCATGTGGGTAAAAGCAGTGTGTGAGATAAGCAGTCAGGGATTACAGGCTGCAGTTTTCTTCCTGAAACAGCAGTTTTAACCACTTGCAGTCATGAGAATTATCAAAGCTCCTCCCTGTGAAAGTACTCTCTATAAATGTAGTGTATCAGGCCCTGACAGGGCCGGGCATGCCTGGACGTGTCCAGGCACAAATACCTCTAGCTTCAGACTGAAAGACAATGGGCAAGTAGGATCCTAGCCAGGCCCAATGAAAGGGCTAGGTCCCAGGCAAGAGGCCAATAGGTCTCTTGGTTACTGTAAATAGCCTATTGGGAGTGGGGTGTGTGTTTGGTGGTGGGTTTCCTGAGTGAATATAAGCCGGCCTGCGAGCCAGTTAAGGTGTCTTTCTTCCTGACTAAATAAAGGTATGCTTAGCTGAAATCACTCTCCGTATGCATACTTTTCAATACATTTATTTCATTTACTTCACTATGTGCTTGGCACCTATAGAAAATCTTTATGTGGACCTAAATCATGCAAACAAACAAACACAAAAAAGATTTTGTGAACCAGCCCTGAGGGCAGAGCCACACATCATAAGAAGCCCAGCAGACCCATGTCAAATCCCTCCCCCTCTCTGTAGCATGTAGAACAATTTACCTCATGTCTTGAGGCCAGTATGAAGTGCATTTCACTGACCCTGCCCCTCCACATCACTTTCTGCCACTGGAAGGGAGTGAAACACCAAGAGCAATGATAGCAGGAATCAAGTAAAATTGACTACGGCCCCGTTCACACGAGGCGATTTGGCCCGGGAACGGGACAGTTTGGGGCCGGATCAAACCGGCGCGATCACACCACAACATCTGGGAAGCGTCTTGCTTCCGTGGCCAAACTGTCCCTTTCCCGGGAAAAAGCGCCTCAAACTGAACCACCTACCTCGGTGGTTCAAATGGATGAGGCACCTCTTCCCGGGCGTCTGATCGCCGGCGCGTCTTTGCGCCGGCACAACCCCGGCCCGGATCCGAACTGCGCATGCTCCGACATGCGCAGTTCGGCCGGCCCCCGGTTAGGGCCGTCTTTTCTCCCCGGCGTTTGATCGCGCCGGGGAGAAAAGGCGGCTCGGCCGGGGATCCGTGGGATCCCACCGAGCCGTGTCAACGTTGGCGCGGCTTTTAAAAGCCGCGCCTCAAGAGGCTTTTCCCCTGCCGTGTGGCAGGGGCCTACATGTGGCAATGAGGAAGAACTGGATCCAGGGCTGGTATTTTGGTGGCAGCCCTGTTGCATGTAATATCATTTATTGAGAAAGGCTGGAAGAGGTATGACTGGGAACTACCTCTCAGCCAGCAATTTCATATTGTTTCCCACTGAGAGACCATTTCTGATCAAACCTCTCTCACTCTCTCTCTCTCTCTCTCTCTCTCTCTCTCTCTCTCTCTCTCTACTTCTCTGTGTTTTTCTTTCTCCTGCTACATTTTCATCTACAGGAACACATGCAGTGAGCTCCCTGTTCTGTGGCTGTTTTCTTTTGTTTTTCCTCACAACCCCTCTGTTCTGGGCATAGTCCCATGCTGTCACTTTCAGGGCATCAGCTTGTAGCCCCCATCTCCACATGGCTATGAAGGATTCAGAGTATCACAGCCACACAGAGACACATGTGTCTAGAATGGAGGGCCCACTAGGGCACTGAAAACCCCATGTCCACTGTGTGCTGACATTCAGCTGCTGTAAAGATTCCTCTGACAAAAAACCTCTGTCTGTTGCTTTGTTGTAAACATGTCACGGAAGGCTGTGAAGATCCATCCAGCCTTTGCCCCCTTCAGACTGCCTGATCAAGGCAAAAGAGAATAACAGAATAAGCTTCAAGCTTTGTCCGTAGAAAAACCTTAGTGTCCTGCTGCTATGCCTGATCCTTCATGAGATGGTGTCTCTTCCGTAATTGCATCTGGCAGACCTCGTCTGTCTTGGGGAAAGCTCCAGAAAGCTTCTGGGTCACAGCAGTAGCCCAAACCACAGATACGTCTCTGAACCTTATTGTCTATGTCTGTAAAAGTAAATCTGGTGGGAATATTTTTCTAAAAAGAAAAATGCCCTACTTTTTGCCTCCACACTCATTCAGAGCTATGGAAAAGCTGTAGTGGGGGGGGACACTTTATGACCGAACCATGAAATTAGGGGTGTGATTATACAGTTTCTGATCCTGCAAATCCAAGAGCCATGGGAAATACCTGAGGGGGATGTAAAGTTATCCAGGATAAAAGAAGAGTGACCTCCTAGAACACCTGATTATGTGAACTGTAAGTGGAGATTAATAACCACACGGGTTAGAATGCTGCAGGGGGAAGGGGGTGAAAGGGTGATTTAACTGTGTGTTTCATGGATAATATACAGACACACAACTGAAACAAATTATCTATTTTT
>NW_015161959.1:261146-312351 GCF_001447785.1 Gekko japonicus
CTGAATATTCAGTTATGTATAATTAAGAGCATAAGAAGAACCTGTGGTCTCACACTTCACACTTCCTGTCTCACACAGTGGCCAACAAGTTCCTCTGGAGGTCCAACAACAGGGCATAGTAATCGAGGCTTTCCTCTAGTGTTGCCTCCTGGCAATGGCATGGGTATTCAGAGGTTTACTGCCTCTGAACATGGAGGCTCCCTCTAGTCATTAGAGCTTATAGCCCCATACAGGGGTCATTTTGTAGAAAAAGAGGTGCAGGAGCTCATTAGCATAACTCATTAGCACAACTTATTTGCATATGCCACACCCCCTGACATCACTGTAAGTGTGTCGGAAGGCAACACCCACCGCTCAGGCTCCACTGGACTCTTTTGGATTCCTTAAAGGTGCCATTGGACTGTTTTGGGCCGGGGAGGGGGGCTCTGCAGCTTACCTGGCTGCTTCTTGCTCTGACTGAGGGCTGCTGGGAGCAGGGGGTGGGGCTTGTTGCATGTACTCGCCCCCTGGGCTCTTTACTGCCGGAGCTCCGCTCCTGTGCGCTCCTGCAGGAAATGACCCCTGGCCCCATATGTGAGCAGTTAACGTACCTTCATTTTGCCAGCTGATCTTTTCCTGTAAATGCCCACTCCATTCCTGCAGTCCCCACCAATTATCTTGTCTGCCAAAGAGGCCTATTTGCTAGGTATACATGACAAAAACAAAAACCCTTGTAATTATTTTTTTTTTAAAAATGGTTGTTTTTCATCATAATAACACTGTATTAGTTACTATGAGGTTTAAGGTGAGAAAAAGGCCCCTTTACTTTGTTCCCTTCTACTGAAATATTTTCCACTTCCTTAACATTGAAATGACATGCCTCCTTTTACATGGTATTAGGAGATCAACGCCAAACAGAGAAATGTTTGAGGACAAGTCTCATGTCCTTGTAAGGAGAATTGTATTAGTTTTTCATTACAGTAGCTCTGTGCCCATTATAGCTGGACAAGTACCACTTGGCACAATTCTTGGTTGTGGTGTTGTATTATGGGAATAAAGTATTGGGGAAGAGCATAGTTGTTGTGCAACTGTCCTTATTGCTTGTGGTTGTATTTAAGGACCACTCATTTATTTAGATTTTTATCCTGCCCCTCTCAGAGAACGGGGCTTGGGGTGGCTCACAACATGACAATATAGTAACGATAGTAAAACCATAATTCTAATAAAATCCAGTTCAATTAAAATCCAATACGTTTAACGCACAGCTTTTGACATAAACATCCATTGTGTTGTTAGTAGAATCCACCAGAATTACACTCTGTTTTATATGCCCTCTGGAATGCAGACAAGTCCCACAGGGCACAAGTCCCCGCATACTGAGCAAAAGCCCATGTGTGGCTGAATGAAGACACCATGGGGAGGGGTCACAATGGAAGAGGTGTTCCTTTAGATATGACAGTCCCAGACCATTTAGGGCAGGGGTGTCGAACTCATTTGCTATGAGGGCCGGATCTGACATAAATGAGACCTTGTTGGGCCGGGCCATGCGTGTCATAAAAGGTAATGCCAGGTAGCGGAGATATAAACTTTATAAAGGACACAAACATGAAGGGTGGTGTTTTTTTTACTTAAAAACATGCTAAAAACATTAGCACTCTTGCAATATTTTGTTTATTTAACAGTGTCTGATAACTGATACCTCTTGTTCTGAATTATTGCATCAAAATGTCTGTGCTGTTGCAATCTTGAGTATGCTGTTCAGATGTGTATCTGCAAGCTGCAAATCTATGATGATACAGCAGCAGCAGAACTGGAAGAAGAAGCAGAAGACAGCCAGTTCCACTGCAGGCCTGATAGAAGCCCTCCAGTGGCCTGATCCGGCCCACTGGCCATATGTTTGAGACCCCTGATTTAGGGCTTTAAAGGTCAACAACAACACCTTGAAACTGACCCAGTAACCAACTGGAAGCTATCACAGTTGCCGTACACTTTGCACATGCTTTGTAAACCTGTTGGATATAACTTAAAGTAGGTAATTTCTGTGTGAAGAGGAAAATGAAAGCCCATTGGCAAACACAGGAATGTATTGGTGGGGGGGGGGGGAAGGCATCAGCACAAATGATGGGAATTCAGTTGCTTTCATTCTGCTTCTGATCAACAGAAAGGGTGTGCCAAGTAAAGTTTGGCTGTCTTGCCCAGCATGACCGCATAATCACCCTATTTTATAACCCGGCTGCTTGAATAGCTTTCTCATCTTCCTTTGTTTCTTCCTAACTTTGATTCCCCCTGCCCCCCATCTGTGTTAAATGCTTTGTATCTAAAATACTCAAGTTCATCAACTGTGTCTTTTTATAGTGGGGAAGCCAAACAAGCTGCTGATTTTCTTTCTTCCTTTCCTCAATGGGCCCCTGTCAATTGTGGAGAGTCAAGGAGCGAGAGGAATGCACAGGCTCAGTTCTAATGGCCAGATTTCAGAAGTGCCTGAACATGAGAACAGTAGTGATGATTGACAGAGGTATCTCCAAAGGGCCGTGAATTGGCTTGCTGGTGTAAAGAGTGCATAAAGCTTGCAAACTCTACAAGTCTACAGGGCAATGTATCACCCATGCCCCTTAGGTGTTTCCTGCTTGCTCTTATGTGTTTCTCATTTGCAGACTTGCTCTGTGATATGGCCTTGGACTGCACAATGTGAAAACATTGGATGCCTGTTAATACAATCTCTATGGTTTTCACTTTCCTTTCTTCCTCCCGCATTTGTTGTTTTGCTGCTTTCTTTGCTATCCTGTTTTCAGTGCAAGCTTTCTCCTATATGTTTGCTTTCTTCCTCTTTTGTTTCTTTCATCTTGTTTCTCTCTCTCTCTCTCTTTTATTACTGACATGCCCAGATCAGACCATTTGGCTCATCTATCTCATTGTCTGCCTCCCACTGAGTTGCCAATATGGCATGTTTCTGAGAAAGTATGCATATGGTTTGCAAGTGTAAAATGTTGTTCAAGGAAGGGGAGGGGGAAGAAAACCCTTCTTAATCGTTAAGTGGGGTTTGTTTCGATAAAGCCTGGGAGGTGTCTTCATTTCCCTTAACATCTATTTAGCTCCTGATGTTAATGGTTTTGAAATAATCCAACTTCAGCATTTAACTTGACAACTTCCCATGCTCCTGGGTTTCAGAAGAAATACTTCTTTACATTTGCTATAAATTGTCTGTGGTTTAATTCATTCTCTAACCCACACCAAAACTGTATTTTCACAGATCAGCTGATGGTCACAGATCTTGTTAGTGCTGTTGGAATATTAATTGTTTTACTGAGAGCCAGAACACACATGACAAAGATCAGGTTGGATCCAGACTAAACTGGTAGTTTCTACCTGTTTCCCCTTCCTGTTGCAGAACCTCCTTGCGTCCTTCTTCAGGGTTCCATTTCCCCCCAGGAGCATTATTTCAGGAAGATCAGTGGGCTGCAGTGGGAAGGGGGGCAGGGAAGTTCTGTTCAGCTGCTGGAAAATTTAGTCTAAATCCAACCCATCTTACTGAAACTGCTGGAAATGGCCTCATTCTGATGACATACTTCATCTACTGTAGCTGTTATTTATGACACTAGTTATCAGCCTACTGAGTGCTCGGTGGAACTGGGAGGAGGTGCCATGCTAATATAGCCAGTTCCAGGAGGTGAGTACAATGGGAAAGAATGGGTATGAGAATGGCATGATGACCATTGCTAATAGCTAATTAATCACGCAGAGGCTTTTTCTAGTAGTGTCTACATAGTCTTTGAATGATGTGAGGCCTTCTAGCCTGCTCCATCTACAGTGGCCCTGGTCACACAGAGCATTAGGCATGCTAGAGAGACAGAAGATAGGTGGATTTTCCGGGCACGATCTCACCGCCACATCTGGGAAGCGTAGAGCTCCTGTGGCGCACCCGAGGCTTCCCGCCAAAGATGCGGGGTAAAAAACTAGTCCCTCGGAGGTACTAGTTTCCGGAAACCGCGGGGCAAGGGCAGGTGTCTGATCGCGTTTCCGGTGGTAGTTCCGGTGCCCGCCCATGTCCCCTCGCAAAAAGGGTTTTTTCCCCCAAGTCTCCACGGATGCGCACAAGCACCCAACGTAGCATGCACACATTTCAGGTTTTTTAAAAAAACATGCCGTGCCGCTCCGCTTCTTTGCCGCGTCGTGTGATTGGCACCTCCCCCCTAACCACGGGTGCTCGACGGGACCTCAACCTGACGCCTGATCGCGCAGTTGCACGTTAGTTTGCTCCGGGGCAAACAGCCACACCTCCCCCCCGCATTTTCCTGCCCGTGTGGCTGAGGCCAGTATCTGACAATGGTTCTCCAAAAGTTTGGGCTTTGCAGTCTGATATTCTCTAAAAGCACAGTTGTCCTACTGTGGGACCATATACCATCAAAGCATGTTCTGTAAGAATACTATATAGCCTCTTCTGAAGTGTGTTTCTATTAATTGTTTCATTAGATTGGTCAAAAACTTGGTTATCACAGTCAGTTGTCATGCAGATAGACACTTCCAATGCCATCCTAAGCAAAGTTATACCTTTCTAAGTCTATTGATGTCAATGCACTTAAAGGAGTAACTCTGCTTAGGAATGTACTGTTATTTTTATCAGGTGAAAAAAAAGGCATCAAAGGTTACAATCTTATTGCTATTCTGTTAGGAATAAGCCTCAATGAGCACTGGGGGACTTACTCCCAGTTAGCACACAAATGCAGCTGTTATTCAGAGGTCATTTCGGGGGGAACGTGGGGGAACGCAGTTCCCCCGGGTGAGGTGCAGGGGGCGGGGCACATGATGAAGCCCCGCCCCCTGCTTCCAGCCGCCCCGCTTCCAGCCCTCATTCAGCCAGGAAGAGGCAGGAGAAGAGGGAGGGTAAGTTGCTTCCTCCCCGCCTCTCCCCACCCCTGCCTGCCTGGGGCCAGGGAGGGCCTTGGCGGGGCTTCCTCGCACTCCCACTGGCCTTGCAGGTCCACCGCCGGGCCCCTGATGTCAGGGGGTGTGGCATATGCTAATGAGTTATGCTAATGAGTTCCCCTAGCTCTTTTTCTATGAAATGACCCCTGCTGTTATTAAGGATGATTATTGGATATTTGGTGTAGATTGCTGGCTGTGATAAATTCATATCTGTATGACACATTCCCACTATATGGACACACATTCCACTGATCTGGGATTTTCTTTCTTGTAAATACAGGATGCTTGCTTGCCTAAATTTCTTGGGAAGTCTTTGGCGTTCAAGTTCTTTGCCCCCACTCTATAAAATAGAACTACAAAACCTGGAGGCCTAGAAGGAATCACAAGATTTTTATTTTTCCTTTTTTAAAAGGAAATTCTCCAACCATTTATAGCTCAGTCATGTGAAACTGCTGAGCTCTAGGGCTAGATGTGAAGCTTCTTTCTCACCTAGCCTTGAAACTCAGCTCCTAAATATCAGCACTACACTTTAGGCCTTTTTAAAATGTCTCCCTCTATGTATATAGTTAGGAAATCCCCACCCCTCCACCCCGTACTATAAGTTGTTCTGTGTTTATTTATTATTATTTATAGTCCACCTTTCTTTCTGGGACTCAAGGTGTATTACACAGAGTGAGTCAATACAATCAACAGGATGGGACATTCAATAAACAATGAAATAGGATTTTGGTTGTAGAACCAACCAGAAATCTTTTAAAAAAACTCAAAACCACAGAATAGAAGCAAAATGTAAGTGTTAACATGACAGATAAAATGATATAAGATAAGGATCCAATTTATAGCCCACTAATACACAGTCCCTAATAATTTCTCCTTCTTTCTGTTTTTTTATTGGGGGGGGGTTAGTTTTTTTCTGTAGGGAGTGACCATGTTTGATCCTTGTTAAGCCTTTTGGGGAGTGTTTCCCCCCCCCAATACAAACAAATGTTTTTATGTGTGCCTGGGGAGTCTCTCAAATATGCTGAAACCTATCTTGTTTGTAGAGTGGTGTTTTTCACTGCCATATCGATAAGTTGCAGATTGCCAAGTTAATTATTAGACATAGTAATTCTTTCTTCTTGTTGTCTGTCAAATTTTTCTGTCTACTCATGTTTATCCCATATTTCTTCCAAGGTGCTCAAGGTTACATATATACCACCTCTTTTGTCTTCATCACAAATAGTGAGGTAGATTAGGTTAAAAGAGACATTGATCAAGGTCACTAGTAAGCTTGATAACTGAGTAGGGGTTTGAACTTGGACCTCACCATGTACAGTCCAATTCTCTAAATGCGATAAGACAGTGAATCTCAGTTTTGCCTATTTTTCATGTGAGGGGGCAGGGAAGTTAGCTCCCTATGCCCCTGTGTAGCACTTATATTGGTGTGGGAGATACTTCTCTGAGCAAAAGATAATTCGGTCAGTTCCAGAGGTAAATATTTAAATATTGGCACAGAGTTTCTTTTGCTACAGAAATTTCAGGCTTTGTCTAGCAATTGATATATGCTCCAAATAAAATATCTTGTCCCTTGCCCAAGTCTCAGCCGCCTGTAACCGTTGAACATCTCCCTGGTTAGTGATCGCGGCTTCCAAGGCAGTCTCTGCCGTCTGGGAGATTTTGTTCATTGCGGTGGTTAATTCCTCCAGCTGATCAGCCATGGGCTTTATCATGTCGCTGATCTCAGATAAAATTTCTTTCTTAAAATTTTTAAGGACTTCGCGAAGATCGCTCTTCGTAAGTCCGCATGAATTGGAGCCCGAAGCGGCTTCTCTGTCAGCCATTTTATGGCCCTTCGCTTTACCACTGATGAAATCGTCCGATGGAGACTCCGACACAAAAAGAGATCATGTGGACTTCAGACCAGGGGCCGCTGGTTTAATATAGTCTTTGCCAGTTTTGCCCATACTTTGACTGAAAAATTTTGCCTTACTGCTAATTATCTCAAGGTAAGGGGAGAAACGGGCTCCAGAGACGGTTCAACAGGCGCCTGCCATGCACGAGCCGACGCCCCGCCCGCCCGTCTAGCAATTGATATTAATGGTATCTGGAGTTGGAAAGTTGTGAAAAAGATATATTTTGCACTTTGGAACAAAGGAAGGGCAGCTTTAGGTTTGTTGTTTCCACTTTCTCTTACTCTGTTTTCTTTCTTTTTTTTAATGTTTGCAACTGTAAGTGATTTGTGCAAGACAAAAGTCAAACATGGTACAGAATTGAGAGTTTTTACAGGACATTTACATTGGGATGGGAAATCCAATTTCTTTCACACCCACTCACATTCTTTTGACACTGTGTTGACATAACAGTTAGATATTTGTTTTGACCGTCTTCTAGATCCCTGCCATTATTTACTCTCTTGGGTATGGTGCACATGGACCATGCTTAGTGCTTCAGGCAAAATGGAGCCTGACTCTATAGTGAAATAAATATTTTAGATTCCCTGCAGCTGCTACCCTCCCTTCAAAACTAGAAAGATGGAATCTGAGAGCATCTTCTATAAAAACAGGAAACTCATTGAAAGTGTGAGGATGTGATCCATTTTCTGATAGCCTACAGCAACAGGCAGCAAGACAGTTCATTTGGATTGAATCTATAAGGTCAGTGTCTTTGGTTTATATGAACTCGAGGTCAAACCTACGAGGGACTGATGTAAATTTACAAATGACTTGACTGATGGATGCCTACATCGGCTATTTCTCATCCGTGATGTGACCCCTGCATGGGTCACCAAGATGTATTTCGAAAGTGTCATGACATTTTCTAAATACTGTCTAGAAGTATAAAATTCAGCATTTGTGTGTTCTGATTGTGAAGAAGACCATCATAGCATAAACAGCTGAGATAGCAGGATGTCTTGCATAGCCTTTTCAGCAATACTCATGAAAATTTCAGTAAGGATATATTTATTACATTTTGATTCCTGGTAAAATGTGAACTATCAGCACTCACATGCTAAAAAAATGACTGAACATGCTTGTATTCTTACAGTTAGCAACTAAAATTTGCTAAAAAAAACAACAACCCCAAACACCTATATGGAAATGTCTACTAAAAATAATGACCAGTTAGCCCCCAAAGCTCCATTCCATTGCTTTGAATTTCATCCCCTGTTGTGATTATCATTTTCATAACATGCAGTTTCTTTGGTATATTTTCCTATTTTTGTTTGGTTCCTTTTACATTGTTATTGTGCTATTATGGCACCATTATTATACCATTCTTACAGTACTGATGCAAAAGCAGGAGTGAATTTTAATCTATCAAATGTTATTAATACGGTCAAGAAAAAGTGTGACTGTGCTGTTTTCCTGAGTGAAACAGTAAAAGAAACTTGAACTTTCGAATTAAGCCTGAGATACCATGAAATCTGTAAGAGCTCTAGATCCTGTGATGAATAGGAGACTTAGAGATTAAATATAGAATATAGTCCAAAGAAACAACAGATTACAATTCAGGTAAAACCAATGTATTTTCCTGGGTGACCATCAGTTGGCCTTTGCATATTGACACATTTTTAATTATATGTTGTGATCAGAGAGTTTATAGGTGGAAAGCATTCTCAGAAGTAATCTTATGTTTTCAGGAAACACATTCAATAATAAATTGATAATAGTGTGAATATTTCTTCACCAACCGAGACTGAGACAGTCAAAATACTAAACTATATTTTAAAAAACCAACCGAGACTGAGACAGTCAAAATACCAAACTATATTTTTTTAAAAAATGTGGAGATAGGAAAGGGGAACACCATAAACGTATGCATTTATTTTTGTGGTAATAATTATGTGTGCTTGTGAGAGAGAGAGAGAGCACACACACACACAAATGCAGGCAGACTTGTCGGTGTATATCTCTGTATATAGGAAAGAACCAAGAGGGTTCTATAATGACATGAAAGCTGGCTGCTAGACTGCAGGGATCATTGATTTGTCCTGGTACAATAAGAATCAGGAATTAACGGACTAGAACAGCACTAAAGTTGAGAGTGCCTGGTATCCTTTCGTATCCTTTGGGAATGGTAAAAACTCTCATCTTCAAACAGCTTTGTGGAACTAAAGACTGTTCAAAAGAGCAATTCTGTATTTGGGCTCTCTACCCAAGAACAAAGATTCACGGATGTTGCTGTATGCATATATTTACTGTGTTTGTCGCTTTAAATGGCATATGAATGGTGATTTTGGAAGGGATTTCTTTTCAGGCATGTATATTCTAAGGAACCTAGTGCCAAAACATACATATGTTTCTTTTTCCCCTTACATGGTATGTGTGAATGCAGGGCCGGACCCAGCTTATTTTGCACCCTAGGAGAGGATCCCTTCTGGTGCCCCCACCCCGCTGTGCGCTCACCAGAGGGGATCAGGTAACCCTAAAACCACTGGTGTCAATGGGATTTGAAAGGTTTTACTCTGTTTAGGACTGCATGGTCAATCACCATTTCAGGTTGAAATTATGAGGAATATATTTTATGGCAGTTGTTCAGTATCAGAGATGTGTACTGGTTCAGGTTTTCAGTTATCCCACATTCACCATACCACAACCAGCTTTAAAGGAGGATTAAACAAATTCATGGAGGACAGGTCTTTCAGTTGCTGACCATGATACCTACATGGAATCTCCAGGATGAGAGGAAGGATGCCTCTGATTTTTGAGGGTTACAATGAGGGTGGCATTGCCTTCATGTCTTTCTTGTAGTCTTTCTGGAAGTCCCTGTCTGGCCAATGTGGGAAACAGAGTTCCAGGGACCTCTGGTCTGATCCAACGAACCAGCCTCTGTTCTATGTTTTTATTGTTTAGTGTTGGAGACTCTGGCGGCCAAAGCTCACTGGTGACCGGTGTTCCCTCTAAGCTGAGTTAGTGTGAGTTGGTTCACAGTTTTTTAGCTTCCAGCTCACCCATTTTTGTCTCAGCTCAGGAAGGATGGCGCCAGAGCAAACTAATTTATGCAGTAACCAAATTGCTCACTCACAACTTTAATGCCAGGAGAATTTTTGCTCCCAAGACTCCACTGCTTAGAGGAAGCATTGCTGGTGACCTTGACAAGGCACGCTCTCTTAACCTAACCTGCCTCACAAATGTTGCATCCATACACAGTTGACTAGTGCAGGATCACTACATTGTATCAGTTCTTCACAGCTGGATTTTCCTGTGTGAACAAGCCAGTCCGGTTGCAAATGATTGCTGCAGCACAGTGGTAGCAAAATATCAAACGAAGTGTGGATGCAGCCAAGGGTATTAGGAGGAAGAAAAAAGGAATATGCAAGTGCCATAATTTGCTTTCTTCCTCTTTCATTTTTTTAAATTTTTGTAACATCTATCCTGATGAAATGTTCTGATGAGCTTGAAAGCTTGTGTGATGTTCTGTGTCATAATAAGAATGTATTATATGGATTTTGTTTCTTGTTCTGGCCAGGCTGCTCTCGTGCCCGGTGGCAGCGAGGAGGGGACCCTGGTCAAGAGGGTACCTGCGGGTGGGACAGGGATGGTGGCACCAGAACTTAAAAACCCTATAAAATCTCATAAACAAGTACTTTAAGACATAAGTCAACAATTACCACTAAAGTGCATACAGTACAACAAATTGGATGGCGCGCTTCCAGATCTCATTTTGCATTATTCCACCGATCATCAGTGGAGTAGAGCAAAGAGCTCAGGGGCGCCAACGCTGTGCAGCCCGCTGCTCCTCCGGCGGAGTCTCTTCCCTTTCCCCCACCCACCTTCGCTCTCTGTGTATGTGCATGCATGCATATGTGTGGTTGCGGGCGGTAGGGGAGGGAAGCGAAGGGGTGGGGGGGGATTGTGTGTGTGTTGGGGGCAGGAGGGAGAGAGAGAGGCCACAACTTTAATGCCAAGTAGCTCACAAAGTAGAGTTTTTGCTCACAAAACTCCACAGGCAGAGTTAAGGGAGCATTGCTGGCAACCCCTTTCAACTAGATCCGACTTTTACCTAGAGCTGCTTTGATTTGATCCTGCGCTGGGGGCGGGGAGAGTTATGTTGTTTAAAACAAACAAACAAACACCGGAGGGGCAAGCGGAGGAGGGAAAAAAACCCAGCTGCTCTCCGTCCCCCCGGCTCCTGTGTGCTGCCCTGCCCCCTCCCCCTCCCGTGCCTGCCCTACGGAACCCCCCTGGCGGCAAATAGATCTCGAAGGGAGCCGCTGCTGCCTGCTGCCATCGCCTGCCAGGAGGGTCGTCACTCGAGCGGCCGAGGCAGGGGGCTGGCTGTGGGGCCTGGCCAGTTGGCGAGCTCGGGTGTCCCTGCCATGGCCGCCGAGGGAGGCCCAGGGACGAGAATCTAGATGGTGGGGAGGGAAGGCGGTGGCTCTGGGCACACTTCCCAATGGAAACTTTCTCGAGTGTCTCGCTGCCACTGGAGAGAGAGACGAGAGGCAAGGGCGCCCCCCACACTCGCCCAGACACCAGCCCGGCAGCCAACATCTAACCGAGGGGCGGCGCCGCGGTGACTCTCCAGTGTGCAGCACGAGCTTTTGGCGGGGCGGGTGAAGAGGCTGCGGTGGCCAGCACACGGCACGAGCTTTTGGTGGGGGCAGGGGGCTTTGGGGTGGAGGGTGGCTCAGTCTGGTGCCTCCATGATGGCCGCGCTCTAGGCGAGAGTAGCTTGCCTAGTGAGCTAGCCAGCCCTGTGTGAATGTTATACTCAATGAAGCTTCCAAATACAAAAAACCCCACTCAGTCATGAAGCTCATTTGGTAGGCTTGAGCAAACCACTTTCTCAAGCTAGCCTTCCTCACAAGCTAAAATGTGGATGTGGGGAGGTATTTCAGACTGAGCTATTTATAGGCAAGGCCAGTTCCAGCTTGGAGGGGGACCCTGGGTAGAGAATGCCAGCAGCTCCCTCGACTCCTCTTCCTACCATCCAGCCCCTTGCCACTCACATTTCCCTTTCCACCTATCCGTGTGCCCTTGCCAGTCCAGGTTGGGAAACTCCTGGAGATTTGAGGTTGGCACCTGGGGAGGACAGAGACCTCGGAGAGGGGGGTACAATGCAAAGGCAGCCAGGAGCACAGGTGACAAGAAAAGAGTGCTGACAAGTGAACTGGTAAAGGGAAGAAGAATGGGCAGGCAGCAGGGAAGGACTGCAGGTGGGGGGGGGGTCAGTGGCAAAGGGCCCTGTCAGAAGCCCCGGGACCTAGAACTGCCCCATCTCACAGTATGCTGACATGATCCCTGTTTGTAGGAATATCAATGTGAGGAAAATTACCTCGTCCGAAACAATCCTGAGGTCATAGGGTTGCCATATGCAGGCTAGGAAATCCCTGGACATTTGGAGCCTGGGGAGGGCAAGGTTTGGGGAGGGGAGGAACTTCAGTGGGGTATAATGCCAAAGCAGCAGAACTGATTTCTGTACCCTGGAAATCATTTGTAATTCCAAGAGATCACCAGGCCCCATCTGGAGGATGGCAGCCCTATGTGGTGATTTTAATTCTGTCCATTCCGAAGCAAGTTGTTTCCTTGAAACGAGTGGCTTCCATGTTAATGAGTTTAGGACTGGGGCAAAAAAAAAGTTCTTTGTGAAGAGAGAAACATTCTGTTCTGCTCATTAAATATAGATTCTCCAGAAAAGAGAGATAAAAAAGAGAGATTTAAAAGACTGTGATTTCTGTCATGGCTAGTTTTATGCCAGGTCATTAAGGATGCTATTATCAGGCCCAGCTGTTTCTGAACAATTAGCTGTATGACAGCCAGGAAGGAAAATCAGCTGTCTATAATTCCCTTTCTTGCACCCATCTCTTATACACAAATGCATCCTCCATTTTCCCTTTGGGGGGAAAAATAGCATCTGAACTTCTGGCAAACCAAAAGAAGAAACTGTTGTTCTTGAAACAAACAACAACAACAACAAAAAGGTGTGATTTTACAGCAAGAGTGCCTGCATTTCTTCTCTGGAGGGAATGTGTACGTCTCTTCCTTGTCATGTACCTGATGCTTGGGAAAACCATGTATTTGAAGACAAAACACTGTCATCCTTGTTATATGTAACAGTGAGATGGCTAGTCCCTTTGCCAAGAACAAAAGCAACAAACCTAAACTACCTTCAGACAGTGAACTCCCCAAGTACACTGGAAATCTGACTTTGTAAGTTAACCAAACAAAAGGGGGAGCCCAAATTGACCATGGAGGACTGAATATGCTCTGAAATGTTGAGAACAGTTGAGTGTCAGATGAAGGGGGAGAGGGAAGAGTCCCTGAGAGCTTATAGAATCCTAGAAGGGGAGATTTTGGTGGAGGGCAATGCTTCCTCTAAGCCGTGGAGTCCTGTGAGCAAAAAGTCTACTTTGTGAACTCCTGGCATTAAAGTTGCAACTGAGTGATTTGGCTACTGCATAACTTAGTTTGCTTTGAAGCCATCCTTCCTGAGCTAAGACAAAAATATGTGAGCTGGAGGCCAAAAAACTGTGAGCTAGCTCACACTAACTCAGCTTAGAGGGAAAACTGGTGGAGGGATTTCCAAAACCAGGCCAGCCATAAACGCCGAAGGTATTCAAGAAAATATGAATTTTAAGTCAACCAATGGGGGGGGGGACTATGAATGAGCTTGCTCCTGGAAATGGATGTGAGAAAGCAGCTGAGGATCTTTAAAAGGTCAAAGACCTGGAAATATACCTTCTTAAGTTCCTGGGAGCTTGTACAGCCCTGAGTATACGGCTGCCGATCTCCAGTTGGGGCCTGGGAGATCTGGAATTACACACAGTCTTCAGACTACAGAGATCAGTTCTCCTGGGGAAAATTGCAGCTGTGGAAAGCAAACTCTATGGTATTCCACTCCTGCTGAGCATCCTCCCCTCCCCAAACCTTGCCCTTTTCATGCTTCACTCCCAAAATCTCCAGGAGTTTCCCAGTCCAGAGTTGTGTATGTGCTAAGGTAACCGCCCTCCAACATCCACGATTCTCCACAGGCCTCCCAGTATATTCTCTCTAACACTAATCTTGACTTGGAGCCTGTCACAAAGGCAATGGAAGGGCTCACCCACAGAACAGCAATTTCTGTGTGCTTAGAAGATTCCCCATACCTTAAGAAATTTTTTCCCATAAATTAAAAAGATGTCTGTATCCCCCCCACCCTGAATAAAAGCTGTGTGAGGAGTGAATATGTTCATTGTCAATTCTTGAGTTAAAGAATTTTGAAAGTAGTTGGGAGGAGTTTGGTTTGCTCCATCTCCAAAGGCCTTCTGTAGCCTGGAAAAGGAGATATGAATTGGGGAAACTTTCCAATGGATTATTCCCTGCTGTGGTTGTTCATGGGCCCGCACATTGTTTGCTTACACTCTGGAATGCCAACGTGGTCTGTAAGTGTACTATCAGTCTTTAAAATAACTAGCGTTTTTCTACTGGCCTTTCAGATTGCTTCATAAAAAAGAGAGTTGTCTGTGTATAGAAAACCAACAATAGATTGTTTGTGAATGCTCTATACATTTTCCACTCTTTTGAAAATGTGGAGTGTTTATTGATCCACATTTTGGGGTGGGAGACGATGTGGTCATTTACCACTGAGTTTCACTGAAAAGCTTCATCTCCACACTATAGTACTCTGTGGGGTTCAAACACCTTTATTTTGCTTCTGCCTCTTTGGTACCATGTATCCAAACCTATCAGAAAAAGTGAAATATCCTGCAGATAAGTCTCCTTCCCACTCTGGGTAGGTCTATGAGCTAAGAATAGCTTCTGGCATGGTAAAAATTCTTCTCAGATGACCTGTTTGTGCTACCCCCAAATTCTCATGTTTATTTGAAAGAGGTCTTATCTTAAAATGTCCCTGTGTGAGTTGGCTTCAAGGCTATCTTCTTATATATTAGATTACAATAAGCATGGAAGTGTTGCTATGAAAAGAGATTATTGAAAATTATTGAGGACTAGGAAAAAGACTCGTTGTGGAAATAAACACAACGACCTCTAGAAAGAGGCTCTGGGTGGGTGCCCCGGGCTTGGACACTCAGTGTCAATTTGCTGTGGCGACTTCAGCAGGGTATAATGACAATGAGTCCACCATTTTCTCCAGAGGAACTGATCTCTGCTACCTAAAGAACAGTTGTAATTTTGAGTGATCTCCAGCCCTCACCTGGAGATTGGCAATTATGGTTCCCCAGAAGGGAATAGTTGGTTTGGAGGGTGGAGTCTATGGCTTTGTACCTGTCCGAGGTCCCACGCCTCCTGAAACCTCACCCTCTCCAGGCTCCATCCCTCACATCTCCAGGAATTTCCCACCTGGAGTTGGCAACCCTATCTCCTTCCTAGCCAATCATCAGCCTACCTTTATTTCCCCCTCACTCTTCAGCTTTCCACCCCACACACACACCTGCAGCCTCTCCCGTGCTCTGAAGCCCTGACTGCTACGTCACATTGGCTGTCATATGGGGGCCACCTAAGCAGCATATAAGGACACACAGCCCACCATTTTCTCCAGGGGAACTAATCTCTGCCATCTGGAAAGCAGTTGTAATTCTGAGTGATCTCCAGCCCTCACCTGGAGATTGGACACATTTTACCTCAGAACTGCAAACTGTTTAGAATGTTAGAGGCAAAAGCCAATCAAGTCGCATATGCAAATGACTTCTGTGTTCCGAGGCAAAGGCCAATGAGGCTGCATATGCAAATAACCTCTGTGTTCTGACTGGCTATGGGGGGGAGAGGAAGAGCAAACTGTTTAGAATGTTGGAGGCAGGACTCAGGCAAAGCAGCCAGTGGATAGGGAGACCCTCTGAATGACAGATCAGAGAGCGAACTGATTTTTGGAGTGTGTGGAATGTTCTAGAGAAGTGCCACCACCATTCGGCTTTTATTTATAAGGGAGATAAGGATGAGACACAGCGGGGGGGGGGTAAGGTAGTCATGATGCCCTTAGGGGCCTGAGAAAGAAGAATGTGTGCACCAGTCAGGGTTGCCAGGCTCCAGTTGGTGGCTGGAGATCTCCAGAGATTACAACTGGTGACAAGATCATCTGGAGAAAAATGCTACTTTAGAAGGTGGGCTCTATGACATTATACCCTGCTGAGGTCCCTCCCTTCTCCAAACCCTGCCCTTCAAAAGCTTCACCCCCCATAAAAATCTCCAGGTATTTCCCTACCCAAACCTGGCAACCCTATCACCAGTGTTAGGACTGCCAGTCATGACATGGCAACTGGTGGGAGTTGAGGGGTAGGGTCATGGGGGGCACCATCAGTGATGGCATGACATCACTTAGAAGTGATGCCACACTTCTTTAGGAATTGCGGGAAGCTATAGTCAAACTATAGTGATTCCTGGAGAGGCACGAGAATTTTTTTAATTTTTTTTTCTCCTGCTGCCACTCCAAGCATCAGGAAGGTTACTGGCAGGAGGTCTCCCACCATAGCATAGGGTTGCCAGGTCCTGTCTGGCTGCCAGCAGTGGCTTTGGGGTCTGTTCTGGGATCTTCTGGCATGCACACCACAGTGACGTCACCTGGAAGTGTCATCATCTGTCAATGGGGTGACACTCTAGTTTTTGGGCAAAATGTTATGGTCTGAGCCCAATTTTACCATAGAATTTTGCCCCAAAAGTCAAGCATCACCCACCAATGTTGGCAACGTGGTGATGTCACTTCTGGGTGATGTCATTACGTCACATTTGTGAGCATTTGTGGGCAGGGTCCCCCCCCACACCAGCCATCTGTCCAGCAGCAGAAAGGGGGCCACAAAAGTGGGGGAACCCCTGCTTGGACCAGAGGCCTATCAACCCTATCATAGCAGGAGACCTGGCAGGCCTGACCAATGTAGGCTCAGTCTGGTTTATAGTATTGGACTAATAGTGGGGAGATCAAATCCCACTCAGTGAAGAAGCTCACGATGACTTCAGGCCAGTCACTCTCCGGAGAGAATAAAACGAAGGAGGGGATAATCACACAGGCTGCAAGAATGGGATCAAGATGTTATGGCAGACACCAGCTGTTAGTCCAGCCTAAATACTGTGTGTTCTCTGGCACTGTGGTTGAAACAATGTCTCCATGTTGGTGTGGGCTTTTAAGTGTAACCCCCCAAAAAAGTTTGTCATTTTTTTGCATTGAGGTATTAACTAATTAAATCCTGAGCTTTAACCTTTCTGATTCTACAGTGCTAAAGCTTAGGTAGAGTACTTTTATGAGGGAGCCAGTGTGGTGTAGTAGTTAAGAGTGACAAACTCTAATCTGGAGAACCAGATCTGATTCTACACTCCTCCACTTGAAGCCAGCTGGGTGACCTTGGGTCAGTTGCAGCTCGTTCAGAGCTCTCTCAGCCCCAAAAACAGGTCTAGTTCACTACCTAGTGGTGCATAATGCTATAAAAGCCAGAACTTCAGGCTGCCAGACAATCTTAGGATCTCCTGGCTATACCAGACACAATGCCATAAGATGACAACAATGATGACGATGTTGATGATCTCTGTGTAAGCCCTCTTCCAGTCCATGAGACGGGTATCAGCATAGCCCCAAGTACGGCCTACAGTCACTGGAGAAGGGATTCATGTGCAATGTGTGCACCTCTCCAAACTGTAATGCAGTCTGCTCAGAGACTGATCAGATAGATCTTGATGTAGTGGTTAAGTGTGTGGACTCTAATCTGGGAGAATCGGGTTTGATTCCCCACTCCTCCACTTGCACCTGCTGATGTGACCTTGGGTCTGTCGCAAGCTCTGGCACAGCTGTCCTTGAAAAAGAGCAGTTTCTGTCAGAGTTCTCTCAGCCCCACCCACCTCACAGGGTGTCTGTTGTGGGGAGGGGAAGGGAAAGGAGTTTGTAAGCTGCTCTGAGACACCTTTGGGTAGTGAAGGGCGGGGTATAAATCCAATCTCCTCTTCTTCTTCTTCTTCTTTGGGTGGTTTTGTTCAGCTACTAGCTGTAATTAGTGTCCAGGTCTTGGACCGAATTTTCCTTGCGTGCGTGTATAATTTGCCTAGCAGCTCAGCTGCAGAGCCTCCCTCATCAAAACAGGCAAATGTTGATATAAAATTTGACACTAAAGATAACTGCTCAGGTTCTGTTTAGAGGGCTCTTAGGGAGAAACAGAACCCTTTTGGCTTCCCTTGAAATTTCTTGAGAGTCCTGTTTCCTGTGGATGTTTTCCTGCAGTATGAGTACTGACCTGCAGCAGGTTGGTTTTTTTCCTCTGAGCCTCCTCATTTTCCATTTGTTGCCCTTCCATAGTTTCTTCATTGTCTCTCCATGATTTCTCAAATTGGATCAAAGTTCATTTAAGAAAGCACTGAAAAATGATGAGCGTAGCCTTTTAAGCATTAAAAGGGCCAGGTTAGTGGTCACAGAATTGTGGACAGTTCCATTTAAAACCTAAACAGCACTAAAACAAACAGCTTTTATTTAAAGACTGGGAGAACAATGGCTATAGAACTGGGAGTTTTGAACAAAACAATGTGAATAATAAAATATACTGAATAGTCCCAAAGTCAGGGTAAAAGAGAATTAAGTCTCTAGTGTTTGGCCTCTGACTTACAAACTGCAGGCTTGTCTCACTGTACACTTGATGAGGTGTCTCTTCTTCACAGACTCTAAATAGACACTTTTTCTCACAGCCACAGCTGGAGAAAATTCTTCAACGCTGCAGAACAAAAGATCCATGCCAGAAGATGTCCACTCTTGGCATCCTCTCTTCTTCTCTCTTGGTGTTCACCTTCATACTCCTGTCCTGTTGCCTAGCAACCAGTCACTCAGCCTCTCTGTAGAAATTACCTCACTCTAGAGGGCAGCATTTCTAGACCAGGACCCATTATGCAGAGGAAGAGAGGTCACAAACATTAAAATAGTAAATAAATATGTTACAACACTTAAATGGAGAAGACGATGCATGGAAAACCAGGACAGGAGGAAGCTCAGATAAATGCTGCTACAGATTAGCACCCAAAGGGTGGGGAAACCTGTGAGTGAAAAGGCACTCTGTTGACACCAGAAGATGCACGTACTCTAGACATGTCAGTGTGAATCTTCCTAATCTGAGTCCAAATTCACACTGCAATAGCCTTGAGTGCAAGGAAGAAAACTCTTTTTTCTCTGCTTCTCTTCTCTCTGAGGGATCTGCTGGCTTAGGTTCCCATTGTGGGCATCAACCCTGCCCAATGGCTATAGGGGACAAAGTGATAAGGCCCTTCTGCACCATTAGGAGTCTCCAAATTTGCTTAGATTTTATGTTATTCTTTTTGACTTGAATAGAAAGTAGACTGGGATGCTGGTGGTCCCTTTATCTGTTCCTGTTGTGTTCCTTAAGGGATTTAGGTTTGTTTTCTACTCAGAGGTGTCCCCAGCAGGCTGTATGACTGGCCTGTCTCCTTCCTAAGCCCCTGCCTATTGAGCAGCCTAGGCACTGCGGATTCACCCCCATGAACGAGGCATGTGCATTAGCACAGAGAAACATTAGCAGCTGTTGGCTCCATTAGGCACAGCAGAGGCCAGTTCCTTTGGCCCAGCTGCTGTTCCGCATGCTGCGGGTGACAGGCTTCCCTCTGCTTCCATTTGGGCCTCAAATGGGGTTTTAGAGATGAAGGATGTGAACTGAGTTGTGGAACTTTACAAGGTAATAACAGTAGAGTGAAACTTGCAGGTGGAGGAGAAGGGGGGGAAGAGCCTCAATTAAGTAAGGGGAGAGAGTTTGTGGGCAGAGCTCCTCCTCATCAGAGCGGGGTATGGGGAATGTTCTGTGATGACGAAAGGGTGCTGGCACATGGGTAGGTCTTTTGGAATGGCTTCTTTCTGCAGTGTTCCCAGCAACTCCAAGCATGCTTAAATTTTGGAACATGCAGTATTATTCTTGCACAAGTTCCCAAATGAGCTCTTTAGTTGAAAGGAGCTCTGCTGCATCTGGAAGCGATAGTAGGGAGCCAGCTTCTCTGTGACACAGATAGATGGGTATTAAAATATTGATGTTGCCTCCTTCCTCCACCTGTGAATGCCTCTGGGCACAGTTATCTACCTGCATCCAAATGCATCTGTCTCTGCCTGGACACAGTTGTCCATGCCGAGGGAAATTCACTTAGCTGTTGGCACGGATGCCTGCTACAGCACTCGTTCAGCCTGCCCATGGGTATATTAAGTGTACAGCTGCCTGTTCAGTCACTCTCTCACCTTTCCGTTAATTCACTCACAGGTCTGTTCTCCTGTTGCAGCTCCACCGGCAAAACTAGCCACTAAGTGACACAGCCCAATTGACAAAAGCTGTCAACCAATCACTACAGATTCCGTTCCTTGCCCTTTATTACAGATCCAGCTCAGCGGAGGGCTGTGTGCACAGCCAGGTGGCGGCCCACAGCTGCTGGAGCTTGTTGGGCTGAGTACAACCATTGCATGTGCCCCTTTGTGTATATAGTGTTGGAAAGGGCAGTGGTGTTTTTTGGGCAACGAAATGAGATGTGAGGCATCTATTCCCCACCCCACGCCCCCGTCCAGTCTGCAGTTCTTTCTTCCGTCATCTGAAAAGAAGATATATGTTACACATCTGTCTCAGCTGTTTGTTTCAAGCTGACTGTGACTCTAAAAAGAGCTTTATTTAAATACCACTTTTGAGCTGGTGTTCTCGCCCCCCCCCCATAAGACAATCATTAGAGAGGGAGAAGAGGGTGAAAGGATATTGAATATTCATATACTTCAAAGAAAATACAATCTTCTTAGCTGTTCTGTGGCCATGGAATGTTCTGGAAATGAAATGAGTTGTAGCAGTTCAGTGACCCCCTCCCCCCATCTGCAGTCACCGCTCACAGGGAACTTGGGCAAGCCACCATAATGCAATTTGAGATGGGAGGGGAGACAGAAGCTAGATAAAGTACATGCAGGGGAAGGGAGGCAGAAGGCATTTTGAGGGGACAGACAAGAAGAAGAAACTGGCAAGAAAGTGGACGAGGTGCCGCTGAAGGAAGGAGAGATAAGAAGGAGGAGAGGGAAACAGAAAGCAAATGGAAAAATGGGACCAAGGAGAGGAGCAGGGCAGAAGGGTAATTAATTTGGCCCCAACACGCTGAAAGGGGAAACTGCATAGATGAGGGAGAGGCAGGCAGACAGACTGGGAAGGAGCCGAGCATGGAATAATAGTGAGGTTATTGGTAGCAGCTGAGCTACGCTTGATGTTGTTTCAGTCTAATGAAGAAGCCATTGCTCACTGTGTGTCTGAGGCCACGGGGCATTAACAGTGTTGCTGAGGAGAGCAGTGTCCGTGAATGCCACCAGAGCCAGAGCTGGAGGGATAATTGATTGGCTGCAGCCTCTCCATGTGCGCTGATCTGTAGGGAAGGGAGCGGTCCACGAGGCATAGCCAGATGGCAAGCTCTAATGTGGTGTTATTTATAGATGTCTTCATTAGGTGATGTCCACGCCAGGAGGAGCCTTTTGGAATGGACACAGAGCAGAGACAAAGGTGAACATAATTTAAGGCAATGGGGAGGGGAGGAAGCACAGGCTGATTTAGAGCAAAGGGCAGTAAAAAGTGTCCTGCAATCTGTCTAAGACTAAGATGGCCACTGTGTGGGAGGAAGAGGAAAGTGCAGCAGAAAAGAAGATGAAATCTCCCCTGCCCACATTTGTGGCTTGTGGTGTTTTGGCCCTTTCAACTTCCATTAGAAGCCTCAAACAAGTCAATTAAGCCCATCTTCTGTTGCTTCGTTATTAGGGACTTCTTTACTGCATGTACTGAATGTACACATAGAAGACCATTGCATGGCAAGAAGGCAACAGTGATTCTTCAGTGATGACATACTTGCCCTTTATTTACCCTCTTTCACTCTGTAGCGGGCTGCAGCCTGCAAAGACCGATTCCTAGCTAGCTGTGCCCAGTATTGCAGTGCATAGCTGAGCTCAGATAAGGAGCAGCATAAACAGGCAGACTACTTGAGCCAGACATCTCCAGAAAACGTAGGGTTGCCAGGTCCCTTACCTCTGCAAGTGGTGGCCTTTGGGGAGCATTCCAGGAGGTGGGGGATGTCATGTGATGTTCCCGTCATGATGACAGCACCGAGAAGTGATGTCATCATGCCAGAAATGTCATGCAGGGACACTCTGGTATTTGGGCAAAACTCTATGGTTTTTCCACCCTCAAAACCATAGAGTTTGCCCAAATACCACAGCATCCTCTGTGCAATGTTTGCAGTGTGATGACAATACTTCCAGGTGATGTCATCGCATTGGGGGGTACTTCTGGTGTTGCTCCACACATAGCCCTTATTCCATGCATAGCCCTTCAGACTCTGCTATCTGGTCTGGATTTGTACTGGGATTCCTCAGCACATGTCCCCAGAGCCATTTGCCTCTGTTAAGAGTCTTCAGAGAGCTGAAGATATCCTTTCTTTGCTTTTGCTATATTTTGCCTGTAACTCCTAAGTAATATTTAATAAACACCATCTAGAACACACACAATGTGTCTCTGCCTGGGCACCAGACCCAAGAGCAGAGCCTGATTGGTCCAGCCTCTGAAAGTAAGCCATCATGCCTAGTAACAGAACCTCCTGTCTAAGTTCCAACATTACTTCTACCACTAACACTACCACTGACTCCTGCCATCATAGACATCAGCCCTTCTCCCTAAGATGCTCAAGTTCTGTTCAAGACCCCCCTGCACAACCCGTTACCATAACCAGTTTTCCCCCTCTGATGGTTTGCAAAGACCATTTTTCTCCCTCACTTTGCAGTGCCCCCACAATTGTTCTTTTTGCCACAGTCTATCAAGCAGTCCCAAATACCAGTATGAACAACTTGCAAATGGAATCAATTTTGTTGTTCTTGTTGCTTTAAGGAATGTTTCAGTATTTTTTCCCCCTGAGGTCTTCTGAAGTTCCTATGATTAGAAGCTGGAGCAGGGTCTATCATTCTTTCTCAGCTTACACTAATAGTCTGTCCCCCCAGCTGAAAAAGCATCCATGCTATTGCTGTATTATTAGGTAGCCTAATCTATACAGAAGCCTTTTTAAACACCCTTTTGAGAGGATATTACAAATATTCTAAGATATCTGCATGTGTCAATGGAATCATATAACTGAATTGCAGTAAACACATTATAATGCCTGATTGTAAATACTCTGCAATAAATATTGTGGATTTCAAAGTAACTGGCATGCTCCCCTTGGCTTAATTGGTAGAGCCATGTGGGGTATGCTTAATTGGTACAGGCATGCCTATATTTGTATAAAACCAGAATTACTCTTCATCTAGAATTCATTTGGAGGTCCACTGTGTACCCAGTAATGCCTAATGAGACGGAAAGAAGCATGGTCCATCTAGACTAACTCTGCTTCCTAGAGTTTCTAACATCTGGAGTACCAATTCAAAAATGTCTCACAGCAATAGTAAAGTTCAGTATCCCTTGTTAGCATTTAGCTGCCTTATAAGGGAAAAAAGCTGAAGGACCAAGGGTGTCTTACCAAGATCCATATTACCAGTCTGTTCTATAAGGTCATGAGGAAGCACCTTCATGAGAAGTTATAAAGTATAACCCAGATTTTAGAGGGGAGATTTTGCATGCCAGTGCCATGGAAAATCAAGAGCCAATTTAAGCTTTACAGCCATCAGATAGAGACTACTCAAGGTGGCATTCCATGCAATTGGTATGATATTTAATATGTTGTCGGTATGTTGCCTCTTACTGCTTGTGCAAGTCTTCTCCTGTGGACACTGTCAACATCTGTGATGCAGGTTCTGGATACTGTATCTGTTTGGTTGATACTAGGGTTGCCAGGTCCCTACCTGCTGCTAGTGGGGGGATGGAGCTTCCTTACCAGGATCTTCTGGTACCATAGAATTTTTAGGCCAAGTGCTAGAGCATTCCCCCAGCAACGTGCCCAGTGTGATGATGTCACCTCTGACATCATTGCACGGGGCACATTGACGGTATCCTGGCACTTTGGGGGTAGGGTTCCCCCACCGGCCAGATACAGGCCAGCAGATCGGTGGGCCCTTAAAGTGGCAAACACCCACCCCTCCAGAGGAATGGGAAGCCTAGCTGATACTGTATTGGTTTCATGAGACAATACAAGGGAGAGCAGAGAGGCTCCATGAATATCTGCTTGACAGGAACATAATCCAGCCAAAACAGTTTTCTAATGTTCCTGCTGAACAGGATCATTCCACTTAGCATTTCTGTGCACAGAACTGTTGTGTCAATTATTGCTCTGCCCCAGTGTCTTGGTAAGCCTTCTGATTCCCTATAAGCATGTCTCCAGTTGGAGTGAGCGCCTTTGTTATGTGGGATTAAGGTGGTCCTAAGGTCCAATAGGCACTCAAGGCTGCTGACACTGGCAACAGGTATTTGGCAATAGGTAGCCACTTCAGGAGCAAAAGAGACAAACAGTTTGCTTACAATAGCTGGCAGCCAGACACATCTATAGTAGAAATTGGGAGCTATTCACAAGTATTCACTAGCTATTCACCTAGAAAAGGATGCAAAGGACAAACTCAAAGCCAATTAATGTGTCCCTGTGCTCTCTGCAAGTAAGAATTTTAATAGTCTCTGGAAGGGAACATATTTATCTTCATTTGCCTAAAATTTGTAATTGAGCATTCCCCTGAAAATTTCACCCTAACTGGGTGGATAACAAAAGAATCAGAGGCAGAACTGTGTCAGTGAATACAGGGAACAAATAACAAACAGAGAATCCAAAGCCATCCAAGAATAACAAGGGTAAGTTTTTTTTTAATGAAACAAAATGACCCAAATACAACCCTCATATGATTTCTGTGCACCTCTCTAGTAAATTGCAGTAAGGTAAGATTGTTTCTTACCTCAGTAGCTACATTATTCATAGCCAGCACTTAGAGGTAGATTTGCAGCTTCCTAGAAGGCAGAGTGTGAAATGCAATATGTGCATGGTCCTTTAGTTCATCAGGTTGTCTAGTTAGTACACTCTCCCATTGCTTCCCAACAAACAGACCAAGAGGACAGTTCTGCCACCCTTTTAAAATCTCATTGGTGGTCCCCTTTCTTTTCCTTATCTGCTTGTTGTCCAGAGACATTATTTCCATCTACTTGTTCACAGATATTTGAAAAATTACCTTGCTCTTTTTTACTCCAATTGTGAAATGAATAAATATTTGATGTTTCCATGACTAGGAATTTCTGTCTTGTACACAGAGGTTTATAATACCATTTTCTTTTGGAAAAGCAACCATTTATAAATATTCTCTCAGACCAAGGGGCCTGTCTTTTCTTCTCCTTAAATCAGTAAAGGGCATTTGTACATTTATAGAGCTGAGTAAATGATAAATAATCCTACAGCAGGTGCTTTGGTGAAATAGTTAAAATGTTCTGGCACGCTTGAATCCAAGGAACAATGAAATACTTAAAAATCCTGATTCATGTGATTTATGAAAACACACATCTTGGAAGCTGTTTTTTGAGGGTGGGGGGGAAGATACCAATGCTATATTTCCCCAAGACATAATGAGCTTTAATGGTCCATAAACTGCCACCATCACTAATCCACAAGTTTTTGATTTGCTTAGCACCTGAAGTTGTGGATATAGCATATAAAGACTTGATATCCCTCCTGTTCACCATTAAAATACAAACCCATTCATATTAATAGCATTTTCTTTCATAGCCATACCTTATGTATTATTTTATTTCATAGCTATGTATTATGTATTACTTTAATCTGATTGCTCATCTCTATCCCTTAGGCATTTCTGTAAGGATAAAATTCCACCAAGTTCTTTTCAGGACCAAGAACTTAATTTGGCAGGATTATGTGGGGTATTTGGCAGCATCAAAATATTATGAGTCATAACCGATGCTCCCTCTAAGCTGTGGAGTCTTGTGAGCAAAAAGTCTAATATGTGAGCTACTGGCATTAAAGTTGTGAGCAAGCAATTTGGCCACTGCATAAATTAGTTTGTTCTGGAGCCATCCTTCCTGAGTGAAGACAAAACTGTGTGAGCCGGAGGCTAAAAAACTGTCAGCTAGCTCACATTAACTCAGCTTAGAGGGAACACTGGTCATAACTGTTGGCTGTCAACACACCTCAGTCATGCCTAGGGACTTCACCGGATGGCCATAATATTTACAACCAGATTCTCATATGGATCTTTGATCACATGGCAAACACTTAAGGTAATGCCAAAAATGAATGGATACTTGTCATGAAATAGCAACAGTTTAGAATTCCAGGCTGAGATACTGCAGCTATATCATGGAATCCCTACCATGCAGAGACACATTATATATAGTGTCAATCATACCACACTCGTAATGTGTGGATTTGTCTCCATAGCTGGTGGTAGTATCCCTGCGTGAGCTAGATACAGAATTCAACAGGAACAGTAACATAAATTCATGCATTTATTTTTCTCTACTTGAATGTTCATAAACTTGACTGTTTCCAGGCCCAAAATGTTGGTTGCACAACCTTGGAAAACTTACTACCCATGTGATGTATCTGATACTCTATGGATACATGATTGCAGATCATAGAATCACAGAGTTGGAAGGGGCCATACAGGCCATCTAGTCCAACCCCCTGCTCAATGCAGGATCAGCCTCGAGCATCACTGTCAAGTGTTTGTCCAGCCTCTTGTCCACTGTCAAGTGTTTGTCCAGTTCAGCTTAAAGACTGGAAGTGAGGGGGAGCTCACCACCTCCCTAGGCAGTTGATTCCACTGTTGAACTCTTACTGTAAAAAAGCATTTCCTAATATCTAGCTGGTACCTTCCCACCCTTCATTTAAACCCATTATTGCAAGTACTATCCTCTGCTGCCAACAGGAACAGCTCTCTGTTCTCCTCTAAGTGGCAGCTCTTCAAATACTCAAAGAGAGCAATCATGTCCCCCCTCAACCTCCTCTTCTCCAGACTAAACCTTCCCAAGTCCCTCAGCCTTTCCTCTTATGGCTTGGTCTCCAGGCCCCCAATCATCCTTGTCGCTCTCCTCTGCACCCGCTATATTCTGTCCATGATATCTACCTTCACAGGCTCACTGTGATGTCATAGCAAATTATGTGACCATTGTAGATAATGCCACAATTTTCTAAGAGTTATGGCTGATAAAAACCACAGCACAGAAAATCTTGCAATTAACTTGCAACTAGCTACATACATAAAGGCCATCATGTCACAACTGACTTATGGCGACCTCAGCAAGGGGCTTTCAAGGCAAGTGAGAAACAGAGGTGGCTTGCCATTGCCTTCCTCTGCAGAATCTTCCTTGGTGGTCTCTCATCTAAGTACCGATCCTGCTTAGCTTCCAAGATCTGGTGAGATCAGGTTATGCCATGTTGCCTTCCATTCTTGCAACAAACTAGCTGAGGGAAAATTGGAGATTTTTTTCCCCCAAACGAAAACTGTGGGTTGGACCCACAGGGGGGAAAAATCCTACTGATCACTTGTAAGCCCCTAGCTTTGTGAAAAGTAGCTCTCTGGATAGTGGCCAGCATGTTTAACATAAAATGCTGATTCTACTAAGCCTAGATTATTTTTTCCAGTATAAAAAATAACATCTGAAAGGATTTTCCTTGGCATCAGCAACCGCCTCTGAACTTGTAAAGAGCTCAGTCAACAGGCAATAATCATTGACAATTATAGGAGTCATTTTTGTCACACAGAGGTAGGGCAGAGGCTGAAATGAGCAAAATTCTGCTTTAAAATTATTCTTTCACCAGTATTTAGAATAATCAAACCCAGGGGTGAAAGGCTATCCTTGTTCTTATGCTGCAGTAGTATATATCCCTGCCTTTTTCTCCAGTCTCTCTCTTATCAGCTGGAGACAGGATATATTCCCGTTCTCTTACATCCAGAGATATTTGAATGTTTATTTCAAACTGACTTTTAAAAAGGGCTTTATTTTGTTAAAAAATAAAGTTAGTTTGTTGCTTTCAAAGAAAAAGGGAATGGGAATAAAAAAATCAAGTGTGAGTGAGAATCAAATATTTATGTGCTTCAAAAAGAAAAGAATATAATTTCGATGACATTACAGCTAAATGGCTGTTCTTTAGCAGTGCTGAGTGACAGATAAAACAGTCTCATGTCAAACTGAAGTGGCTCCTCTTCTCTGTAAGTTCTCCTTTGCGGGCAAGACTCTGGCAGTGTTCTCTAGACGTCTCAATGGGGGTGGGGAGGGAGAAGCCAGGGAGGTTATGCAGAACAAAAATATCATTCATTAAGTCTTTCCTGTGCCTTACTTGTTTTACAGCTTGATACAGGTGTTTGTTATGCATTTTTGCAGCCTGAAAGATTACATAGAAATACACAAAGAACAAGGCAACAAAATACAAATATTGCTTTTAAAGGATTTAAGGAAAGGAAAGACATAAAATGGGCACTTATGATTTAGGGCTGAACTAAAACCTTGATACATTTTAGAAATTTCGAAATCTTAAAATCTCATTGATGTCAAAATCCAGACTGATACAGTACATTTAGCATAAATAGTGGATGGGATGCTGGTATGTGATTCCAAACATCCATTGTCTATGTTGTGTTTCCCATCTTGAGCCCATGGCCGAAAGCCCAATGTGCATTTTCAAAGGAAGTTGCATTGCATGTGTAGTTGCCAAGTTCCCAGTATTCCACCTTGTGAAACCCATGGGACCTGGTAATGCCACAGTGAAGAACAGTACGAATGACATAATATCCGTGCACTAGAAATCATTACACATGGTATCTGTCATGAGACTCACATGCTTTTGAAAAAGATGGATGGTTTCTCACATATACAGACAACAATATGGAAATGAACAGTGTGCACTAAATATAAAATTTAGTTGAGCTACATGCCAAATCATTACCTTCCATTTCCAGTTTACATATATTGCAGTTACCGCAATCAAGCACAGAAGTCCAGAACAAAGTTTGAGAGTAACCACATGTCTTGTTTATCTTTCTTTTTAAAAATATCATTTTAAATGGATGGCTTATTCTATCATTGGGAGGTTTTTGTTTGTTTGTTTTTAAGTTCTTAACTGCCCTTGTTTCTTTAGTGACCTGGTGTGATGGATAGGCAGGGCTCCTGCCACTTTCTGCCAGTCACCAATCCTCTGTATGCCTGTTTGGGGATGTGTACAGAGCAGCTAACATCCAATCAAGGACCATGAATGGCTGAGGAAACAAGATGGGAGGGAGGACTAAAGGAGAAAAAGCTGTCACCTCACATCAGACAGGGTTTCTGTGATAGTGGAGAAAGAACTGGTCTCAGGAAGCTATCTAGGTCTCAGAGTCTGCCTTGTGTGTAAGCAGATTTAAAACAGTGATTGTCTGAAGACAGGTTTGGGCTTACAAAGGAGGAGGCTGATAATCCTTTCGCATGAAACTTTGGAAGCCTCAGAATCTAACTTTTGTGATAAAATATGCTAGCACAGTGGATCCTTGAAGAACAGACTGTAGCTGTCTCAAAGTCCAATTTTTTAAAAAGAAAACGGGCTAATGATTTGTGGTTTCTGAGAGGAGCTTACATTTACACTATGATAATCTTGAGGCTGACAGAAGGCCAATATGCATCTCAAAAATACAGGCTTGGCTGTTAACTGTTCTGTCCAACCAGCAGTTAACATCTGAAACACTATAACTTCATGTACCTAGCAAGAGCTGTGTATTACCTGTAAATAATTTAAAGCCTGATTACTGAACCTCTTTACACTTTCTATCTATGGTACTGAATTAAAGTGATTTGGGTTTTTTTTTCCATCCTGTTTCCTTATATTTTATCAGTAAGAACTGCATTTAGAAGGCCACTTGGGTCCAGTCTTATCAGTAGAAGGGTGAGGGTAAAAACCGCTCCAACCTTCACACCTGGGTGTCAGTCCCCTCCTGGCATTTTTGGTATGATATTGGACAATAATTTGTCTGTCTGTCTGCAGGAGCTGGGGGTTCCTTTGTATGAAACTGGTAACAGGAAGAATCCTGCTTTTTTAGTTAAAGTGTCATATGGCAATGACAATTCATTGATGAAAGAGGAAAAACAACAACAACTTGCATTACGCACAAACTAAAATGTTGATAAATTAAAATTTTTTGATGCCTAGATGTAAATTGAACTGGGTATACTTACGGGGAGGGTTGATTTGTTAAAAAAACAGAAAGAATGGCAGGAAATATTTATTCTGAGGATAGAGGGGAAATGCCATTTATGTGATAGAATGAAATAATATGAATATTCTGTGAAGTTATTATGAGATTTCCAGCAAAGCATACATTGCTATACCTTACACTGTTATACATAAGAATATAAGAAGGCCCTGCTGGATCAGACCAGTGGTTCATCTAGTCTAGCATCATCTCAAGCAGTGGCCAGCCAGTTTCTCTGATATTGTCTCCTGGCTCTGGGATTCTGAGGTTTAGTGCCTCTGAAGGTGGAGGTTCCCCTCAGCCACCATGGCCAGTAGCCTTCGATAGACTTATCCGCCATGAATATATCTAATCCCCTTTTAAAACCGTTTATTCCTGTGGCCAGCACTATATACTCTGGCAGCAAATTCCACATTTTAATTACTCTCTGTGAAATGGAGTATTTAGAGGTGTGCAATTTCTTTTCTTTTCTTTTTTTTGGTTTGGTGGGTCTATCGGACCAAAACAAATTTCAGGATTTCCAAAAAATCTCAGATCCCAATACCAAGCCAAGTATTCGGATCTAAGATTTTTCAGGAATCCCAATTTTTTTCAGGTCCAATAGACCTGAGATGAAAAAAAATGGTTAAAAAAAGGAGCAGCAAAGCCACAACACACAGCTGAGCTCTCTGCCTCTCGGCTGTTTTCCCTGCTTTCTTTCTGTAGTCCCTCAAGTTCTAGTGTTTTGGGAGAGAGAGAAAAATGTCTCTTTGCCAACTCTCTCTACCCCATACATAATTTCAATTCAATTTATTATGGGTCTATATGACCGAAGTCTTGACCAAAAGAGAATACATAATTTTATAAACGTCTTATCCTGTCCTCCCTTAGTCATCTCTTTTCTGAACTGAAAAGTCCCAGACTCCTCAGCCTTTCCTCATAGAGAAGGTGCTCTAACCCCCTCATCATCTTGGTTGCCCCCCCCCTCTACTCGTTGCAGCTCTGCAATGTACTTTTTGAGATATGGTGACCAGAACTGTACACAGTATTCCAAATGAGGCTTCAGGATAGATCTATACAGGAACATTATAATAAGTTGGAACAATGGGCTGAGACAAATAAAATGAATTTCAATAGAGAGAAGTGCAAAGTCCTACACTTGGGTACAAAAAAATCAGAGGCACAGATATAGAATGGGAGGGACTTCGCTTGACAGCAGCACATGTGAAAGGGATCTAGGTGTTCTGGTTGATCACAAGCTAAACATGAGCCTGCTGTGCAATGTGACTGCGAAGAAAGCTAATACAATCTTAGGATGCATTAACAGAAGCATTTTGTCCAGATCACGGGAGGTGGTGGTTCCACTCTATTCTGCTATGGTCAGGCCTCACCTGGAGTACTGTGTCCAGTTTTGGGCACCACATTTTAGGAAGGATGTTGACAAGCTCGAGGGTCTCCAGAAGAGGGCAACCAGGATGGTGAGAGGGTTGGAATCCAAGACTTATGAAAGTGTTGGGTATGTTTAGCCTGGGAAAGAGAAGGCTTAGAGGGGACGTTATTGCAATCTTCCAGTATTTGAAGGGCTGTCATGTAGTAGATGGAGCAGATCTATTCTCTCTTGCTCCAGATTGCAAGACTAGATCTAATGGGTGGAAATTACAAGGGAGTCGTTACAGGCTAAATATCAGGAAAAACTTCCTAACTGTAAGAGTGGTTAAGCAGTGGAACAGACTGCCTCGGGTGGTGGATGCTCCTTCACTGGACATTTTCAAGCGGAGGCTGGACAACCATCTTTTGAATATGTTGTAGGGCTATCTTTTGGCTATGCTCCTGCAGAGTGCAGGGGGTTGGACTAGATGACTTGCAAGGTTGCTTCCAACTCTAACATTCTATGATTCTATCAGCCCTTTTATGTTCAGTTCCTTTCCTAATAACCCCTTCCCTAACATAGAGTTTGCCTTTTTCACCACTGCAGCAAACTGGGTTGACACTTTCATTGAGATATGCACTACGACCCCAAGATCTTTCCCCCTCTCAGTCTCAGAAAGTTACCCTATATTTGAAGTTGGGATTTTTTGTCCCAATATTCATCACCTTACACTTACCAACACTGCATTTCATTTGCTACATTGTTGCCCACTCACCCAATTTGTGGAAATCCTCTTGGGGCTCTTCACAGTCAACCTGAATAATTTTGTGTCATCTGGCCACTACACTACTCACCCCTAGTTCTATATCATTTATGAATAAATTAGATAGTACCAGCCCCAATACCAAGTGTTGTGGGACCCCACTGCTTACTTCCCTCCATTGTGAGAACTGTCTGTTTATTCCTGCTCTTTGCTTCCTGTCATTTAACCAGTTTTAATCCATAACAGAACCCGTCCTCTTATCCCATGACTGCTAAGTTTACTCAGGAGTATCTTGTCAAAAGCCTTTTGGAAGTTCAAGTATACAATGTTTACCGGGTCACTGTTGTCTACATACTTGTTCACTTTCTCAAAGAACTCCAGAAGGTTGGTGAGGCAGGACTTCCCTTTTCAGAAGCCATGCTGATTTTCCCTCAGCAGGCTTTGTTCCTCTACGTACCTAATAATTCTGTCTTTGATTACAGTTTCTACTAATTTGCCTGGCACAGATGTTAGGCTGACAGGCCTATAATTTCCTTGTTCACCCCTGGACCCCTTTTATAAATCGGTGTAACATTTGCTACTCTACAGTCTTCTGGTACAGCAGCTGAGTTTAGTTATAAGTTACATATATGGGTTAATAGATCAACTATTTCACATTTGAGTTTCCGAAGAACTCCGTTGTATGCCATCAAGACCTGGAGACTTACTGGTTTTTCATTTCTCCAATAGGTCTAGAACTTCCTCTCTCATCACTTCAAGTTGACTCAGTCCTTCAGACCCCCTTCTGGAAAACAGTGGCTATGGCATGGGTACATTCCCCAGACTTTCCATGGTGAACACAGAAGCAATTTAAAAAAAAAAAATTGAGGTTCTCTGCCATCTCCCCATTTTTCTTTAGCAATGTCTTTATTCCTTTGTCATCCAAAGGTCCAACTGCTTCTCTGGCTGGTTTCCTGCTTCAGATATATTAAAGAAATGCTTATGGTTTTTCTTGATGCTTTTAGCAACTTGCTCCTCAAAATCTCTTTTTGGATACCCAATTACTGACTTACATTTCTTTTGCCAGAGTCTGTGGTCCCTCCTGTTCTATTCATTGGGGCAGACCTTCCACTTTTTAAAAGAAGCCTCTTTACTGTTTTTTTGTGTGCCCCCCGTAGGGAATTTTTTTATTTGCATTTTCTATAAACTACAAACTATAAAAACTACAACAAAATCAGGGCAGGGAACTACATACTGTGGGTGAAAGTAAAGAAAACTCACTAAAACTCCAAGAGATGGTGGTTCTTAACTGCTTAACTCAAATTAGCTTAACTCAAACTGCTTAACAAAATTAACTTATACCTCATAATTCAATTCAAATTCATTGAATGTGGTCATCTAACAATCAATTTTTAATAATAATATGACTTTAAATACCTCTACTTCTGACTTTTTAAAAAGCAACATAAGACTTATAACAATACATTTTAAAAGCTTTCAGAGTGTGATAACATCTTATTTTTTATACTTTGGCTTTCTCAAATGATAGCTTGTCTTCGGGGCAGCTGCCCCTAATTTAGAGTCATCTGAAGATGCTGCTCCTCCTTATTCTTTGCTGTCTTTGGTGCTGTCCTCTTTCTCAGCTTCAACCTCTCCTGATGGACAACTATGTAGACGCAGAAATTCTCGTGCCTTTTCAACAGAGTCAGTTTTTTCTTTCCCATCCATAAATTTGAAGATTGTACATTCGGGTACTAACCATCTGTAGGGGATGTTTTTCTTTTGTAAAAATATCACCAAGTCTCTGTATTTCCTCCTCTTCCTTCTTATTTCAAATGGGATGTCTTTTAATACTTTTATTTCTTTGTCTTTGATCTTCAAGGTAGATCCATTTGTTGGTTTGAGAATTTGATCTCTCACTTGTCTTCTAGAGAATCTTATAATCACTTCCCCACTTATATAATCACTTATTTTTTTCTTGTAAATTCTGGATATGATCTGTAGATCATATCTATTTCGCTTTGTAAGGTATCCGTTTTTATATCTGCCATAAGTCCTAATACATCACACATAGTCTGTTTCAGATTCTTGGATTTTTCATCAGGAACACCTTGAAATCTTAAGACATAGCTTGCTTTCTCCATTTGTAGCTGTAACAGTTGAGACTCCTCCATCACTCTCTTTTTTCCCATCACCTGTAGTTGTTTTTTAAGCTTTTTGGTGTTGGTATCCACTTCTTTTACTTCTTGTTCAGTTTTATCTGTTTTTTTGGCTATTTCAGTCAATTGCAATTGCTGTGCGTCGAATTTGCTATGCAGTGCTGTCACTTGTTCCAGCAGGGGTCACAATGCTTCTGTCAGCATTTTTGTAACTCCATAGTTGTGTCCTGTCTAGGGGCAGGACTCGCTGGACCAGCAGTTCCGGTAAGAAGTTTTGGTTTTACTTGTTTGTCTTTCTCATCCTTCTTCGGTTTTGGCGTTCGCCATGGTGGTTGCTTCTCCCGATCCTCTGGGAGAGGACTCCCAGAGCCCGCAGTGAGGAGGGGGTGCTATTGTCCACGCCACCCCTGGAGCCTCTGTAGGAGGTTCCTAGCCATGGGGTGCAAGAAGGCTCTTCCTCCAGCAACCCTGCCGACGAAGGGGGGCTTTCTCCATGCCCCGAAGGTCCCGCCATGGAACATCCCGAATGGGAATTAGAAGCACACACCGAAGCAAGTGTTTGGTGACCGAGCTATTTGCAACAAAAAGTGGATCTAGAATTGAAATGGGAGTTGAAGTTTAAGCAAGAATCACTGAAAATTTAAGTGGAAACCCACCTTTTAAAAGCGAGGGGGGGGACTCTCCCCCAATAAGAAAAAATTAAGTGAACTTTGCGTTCATGTAAAAAGGGGGTGGACCATTAAAGAAAGAGAGACTGAAATTAAAAGCATTTAGGAAGCGTCTTTACTGTTTATAGCTTCCTTGACTTGCGTTGTTAACCATGCAGACATTCTTTTAGACTTGACAGTAACTTTCCTAACCTGTGGATAGAATGCATTCTCTCTGGGCTTCAGTTAGTGTGGTTTTAAATAGCTTCCAACCATCCTCCAGGGATTTGACTCTCTTGTGTTGCCCTTTTAACTATCCCTCTCATTTTTGTAAAGTTCCTTCCTTTGAAATGAAATGTTGCAGTTTTGGACTTTAGGGGTAAATTTCCATGGACATGAATGCTTAGTTTAATTGGATTGTGGTCACTGTACCCAACTAGTGCAACAACCTCTATATCTCTCACCAGGTCTTGAGACCTGCTCAGAACCAAGTCCAATACTCTGTGACTAGCTGTTCCCGTGCACAGTCATTTAAAATGTCTAGCAATCTCATTTGTACAGCATGACTCAAGCACACATTTACCCAGTCAACTTGAGGTCTCCCAGTATAAAATTATCTGTTTTAGTCATCTCCCTTATTTCCTTCTCCATCTCAAAATCAGCCTCAACAGTTTGATCAGGTGGGCAATAGTACACCCCAACTTTTAAGTAACCCTTAGGGCCCAGTATTTCCACCCATATGGCATCTGCACAACACAACAGCTTCCCCAACCTGTCCCTCCTTATCATGCCTATAGCGCTTATACCCAGGAATGACTGTATCCCATATATTTTCCCCATTCCACCATGTTTCTGAGATGCCTACCATATCTAAATTACCAATGAACACCAAGCACCCCAGTTCCCCCATCTTGACTCAGAGACCTCTAGCGCTGGGATATAGACACCTATAATGTATCTCCACCTCCAGGAACCCTTGCCTCCCTTGGCCTCTTAGTTGCCACAGATGGCCCTCAGTCAACATCCCCAGTTCTGTTATGCTCCTATCGATATTACCCTGAGTGTTTACGCAGAGTCATCCCTTTGGACTGACTTGTCCCAAGCCAGAGGCTCCCCAGCTCCTGTCAACTTTCCCCCTGGGATTAGAAAGCTGCTCTGCCACCTTTTTGATATTAATCGTCAGCAGCCTGGTTCCCTTTTGGTTTAAGTGAAGTCTGTCTCTTTTGCACAGGTTCAACATTTATTTATTTATTTATTTATTTTATACCTCGCCCATCTTGCAAACAGGCTCAGGGCGGCTTTGCAGGGTTATTGTTACTGAATTGTTCTTGAATATCTTTTTTTAATCAGGATCAATCAGGATTGTTACAAATATACTCTTGGCTTAATTATTCAGCATTTGTTCACCACTCGTTTTACTATAGCAATTGTATCTTCAAGCTTCCGTCCTATTCAGGAGGACTTTTTTCCAGAACACCAAACACAGCTGCAGTTGTTGCATGGATAATTGTGGCCTCACTTTTAGCAGCAATCTATAACACGTATAAAATTATATGAAGGGATTAATTTGACTTCTGTTAACTCAATATTCCTGATTTTTAGAACGAATATAACACCACTGACAAAACTCGTCTTCCTCCATACATTTTGTACTGACTGTGTAGTGCCTATGATCTTGAGCATGTAAGTGAAAAGTCCAGTCCTCAGAGTATACTGTAATCAAAGATAGTGATCTGTGTGTATTTGGATTTCTATTCTGCCTTAACTTGGAAATGGCGATTGACTGCAGATTTAATAAGGACTCCAATATTTGAATATTGATTTTGGGATCAAACAAACATTTTCAAAGATAGGTACTCATTTTAGGAAGTGTTGATTCTAACAGCCATTTGTTGAGCTAGAGACAGTTTGTGGGGGACATCTAAGCCCTTCGTTTGAATGTCTCACAATGGCATTATCTTTAATATATTCCATGGAAATACAAATGTCCTTATTACTGCCTCATCCACTACTTCAAAACAGCTGTGCAAACTTTCATCAGGTAAACGGAGATTTGGCCAAAATCTGTTCTGTGCAGCTCTGATGTTCTGAGGGAAGAAATCCAGAATCCTCCTTTCTGCACCCTCTGGAGGCATAGATACTGGTGTGTGTTACTCATGCTTACTTAGAGCATTTTTAAAAATATCCTAGTGTATGACAGCTATGTGTTTTAGATCTGTTTGCACAGTAAGCTGCACACATATTTTTGGAGAAGCAACAGCCTGCTAAGAGTCTACTTACTGTAAATACTTCTGAAAGAGTAGTTTAGTCCACTTGTACCCTAGGGGGAGCAGTGGTGCATTCTCTAGTGTTTAGGGTTATTGAATGTGTTTCTCTTGCAGTTCAGCCTACCTCTTGTTGTTTCTCTTTTCTGCTGTGTGTTAGTCTGTGTTGGTGCTTGCGCTCTGAAGGCCTCTCTGTTGCATTAATGGCCTGCAGTCAGTTATTGTCTGTTGCAGTAAATTCATTCTGTTGCAGTAAATTCATTGAAAGCAAACTCCAAAGCATGGATTGGATTGTTTCATGAACTCTGCCAACACATATAACCCAACATCCGTAGGCTCCCTTTTGAAGAGAGTATAACTTCTGATACTGAGCATTTGGAACAGCTGATGAGGGGAGCCGTGGGAGCAATTCTGATTCACTCATTTCCATGCACTGGTGTTTGAGTCCAGTGACACCTTTTAGACCAACAAAGTGTTATTCAAGGTATAAGCTTTCGTGTGCAAGCACACTTCTTCAGATACAGTGAAACAGAATTCCCTCAACTGTTACATATAGAAAGAGAGAGGGTGGAGGTTAGTTGCCAGGAAGGGCCAATTAGAGTCAAGACAGAGACAGAAACAAAATTGGAAATGACCAGTCCATACATATAGGTAGAGGATGAGCAGTAAATTATCATACAACATAATGAAGCTGTTTAACACATACAAGGATCAAACAATAATAATGAGCTTACTTTATATGGTAACCATTTGTTTGGGTTCAATTCTGGGGCAAAAATAGTGATGGAAATAAATATGTCAAAATTGGAGACTGGTGTATCCTTAATTGTAGAATGCTGAGAGTAATTAATTGACTGGACTCAAACTTTGTTCTACTGCTTCAGACAAACATGGCTACCCACCTGGATCTATGCACTGGTGTAGTTAGATAATTTTAGACTTTGGATTTAACAATCCTATCCCCCCTCCAGTATTTAGATGGTAATATAATGTGTGCTCCCCACCACCACCACGTATATGTGGAGCTCCAGAGTCAGGGCCCTAGAATTTCACCCCAAAGGTTGGTTCTGACAGTACCATTGCCTCCATTAGGGTTGCCAACCTCCAGGTAGTAGCTGGAGATCTCCTGGGATTACAACAGAGATCAGTTCACCTGGAGAAAATGGCCACTTTGGAAGGTGGACTGTACGGCAATATATACCCCATTGAAATCCTTCCCTTCCCCAAACCCCACTTTTCTCAGGCTTCACCTCCCAAATCTCCAGGTATTTCCCAACCCAGAGCTGGCAACATTATCCTTCATGCATTCATTGGATGTGTCTACCAGAATCTGGAACATTCCTAAGGTTTTGCTTGTGGCTCAGTCTCTCCACATGTTGCACAGTCTCTCCACATGTTACACCTGCTAAAGTAGCCATGCAGAATTCTTGTAGGCCTAATTCTAAACTTTAGTTTTGCATTTAAAAAATCCTTTTTTCCTTCCAGCTCCCTCCAGATGTAAGCTCCTTTTTTCTTTTGAGATCTCCCTACCTCTGTGTTTTAAAACTAGGAATGTCCTAATTGTGCTGCTCTCCAAGCCTACGGTTGGTATCCTGCTGCAAATGTTTCCTGGGCTAGTGCACTTGCTTACTCTTCCTGCCATTACTACCTCACCAGGTGTCCTGGAACTATTTACATTTCAATTTTCAAATGACACAGTTCTTTTCTGTGGCTCCTGACTTGGTGTCCATTTGCTTTAACGCTGTAAAAGGGTCATCCCTTGGCCCCATAAAAAAGTTTTATATCTTTATTGTATCTCTCATTGAAAGGGCCGGGTCTGTTCAATGCAGCGGGAGACTAAACTGAATAGAACTGAACACCTCCATCATTCACTAGTTTTATGTCTTCCAGGATTCTGACATCCGCATTGTGCTTTTTGAGAAAAGACATTTTCTTTCTCTCACTAGCTTTTTCTTTGGCCTTTAACTAGGATCCCCAAAAGATATTGTTAAAGCAATAGAAAAGGGTGGGAGGAAGGTCAATAGGTATAGTATGTGCAAAGTGTTGGGATATGCGAGGTCTATTGTGCAGCCTTATGAAGAAGATCTGAAGATCATCCTACAGGGGGACAGCTGAAGGACATGTAGTTAGCCTAGTTAGACTAGGGTGTTCCCACTTTTTCAGACTGTGTCCTAGCTGTCTCCTGATTGGCTCTTCTGGAGACTTCCTGCTCCTGTAGAGCATCCTGTTGCTCTTTGTTCCTCCTCCAGCAGATAGGCTAGACAGGTAAGGTTCTCTCTCTTCTGTGTTCTATTAAAGTTTGTTCTTCTTTAATAAACCTACATTTTTTTTAAACAGTTAGTGTTCCACTTCCTTTGCATATTTAAACTCTGCCAAGACAAAGGACTTAGAACAAATATTTAATAATGTATATTTTCTTTTGTCTGAGTCTTTCCCAAATCCTCTGTATTTATTGCCATTCTATTTAATTAATTAATTAATTAATTAATTAATTTCATTTATACCCCGCCCTCCCCGCACGTGGCTCAGGGCAGCTTACACAGGTACAAAAGTGCAATAAAAATACAACAAAAAAACAATTAAGGCACAAGTGCAGTAAAAGTCAACAGTTAAAACAGTTTAGGCAAAAATGTGCATCTCACAGGATACATAATGACTACAATACTTACTCCCTATTGCATATCCCAATGGGGTCAAAAAGGGGGGGGGGATGCCATGGGCCACGATATTTCAGCTGGCCAGTCAGCCCGACGCAGCAGAACTGCTCTGCAGTCATACGGTGGTGGTAGTGGCGGTGGCGGCTCCTACTCAAAAGCCTGGCGGAAGAGCTCCATCTTGCAGGCCCTGCGGAACTGTACCAGGTCCCACAGGGCCCTGATCTCCTCCGGGAGCTCATTCCACCATTAGGAGCCGCCACCGAAAAGGACCTAGCCCTTGTGGCCGCAAGCCTGGCCTCCTTGGGGCCTGGGGTCACTAGGCGGTGTTGTGACCCCGACTGAAGTGCTCTTTGGGGCCTGTGTGGGGCTAAAAAGTTCACATAGGAAGTTATGTTTTACCATCTCAAACCACTGGTCTATTTAGCTCAGTACTATTATTGATTACTAGGCTGATACCTGTGCTTTGCTACAGTATTTAAGTTCTGTAAATCCAGGTATAATACCGATCATGTGAAGTTTGAAAGGTAACATTTGTTGTAGGAAGACTGTAGTGTAAAGGATGAAGTGAGACGTACTCGGTTTTCCCCCTCTACCGAAGGACCTCTCTCTAGACCACATTGGTGGTTCTGCCCTCAGGTGCTAGGATCACCAGGCTGCTTGGTGAGCTCACTCTGGAGCAGGCTTCTAGAAAGGTCCTTTACTATCTCCCCATGAACATGCATAAACTCCCCATGAACATGCTTGAAATTCCATCCTGCCCCTTACTTAATGTCAGAAAGGTTCAGGCATTCTGGAGCCTGGATCTTTTGGTTTGACAGTTTGATGTAGTGGTTAAGAGCAGCGGACTCTAATCTGGAGAACTGGCTTTGATTGACCACTTCTCCACATGTAACCAGCTGGCTGACTTTGGTCAGTCACAGTTCTCTCAGAGCTGTTCTCTCAAGAGCAGTTCTCTCAGAGCTCTCTCAGCTTTGTCTACCTCACAGGGTGTCTGTTGTGGGGAGAGAATGGGAAGGATATTATAAGCCTCTCTGGGACTCTGTGAAGGGCAGGGTATAAATCCTCCTCCTCGTCCTAAGAGACCAGCTATCCTTAAGCTTTTCTTGTGAGGTAGAAATGTTGTCCCTCCCTCCAGCTCAGCCTGTAGCCTAACTAGACAGAATTTAATCATTTTCTGTGTGATTCCTGTTGGCCATTTGAGTAGGAGTCACTCTTACCCATTCCACATTCTCCTGCTGGAGTTCGTCTGTGCATTATTCTCCATGGGCCTGGGGGGGGGGGGTTCTAATCCATCCTGTCAGGTAGAAAGGAATGATTTTGGGTTTTGTTTTGTTTTTAAAATAGTGAGATTGTTTTGTCTTGGGTAGAACTTTCCCTTTCCTGTTTATGTGGTGGACTCTGAGGAAGTTGGGATTCTTAAGGTGTGACAAGAGACTGCTTAACATAAGAACATAAGAACATAAGAGATGCCAATGTTGGATCAGGCCAAAGGCCCATCCAGTCCAACACTCTGTATCACACAGTGGCCAGAAACACCAGTGCCATCAGGAGGTCCAAAAGTGGGGCCAGGACACCAGAAGCCCTCTCACTGTTGACCCCCCCAAGCACCAAGATGACAGAGCATCACCTGCCCCAAAGTCCCTATCTATACCTTGTGGCTAATAGCCACTGATGGACCTCTGCTCCATATGCTTATCTAATTCCCTTTTGAAGGGAGCATCTGGCCAAACCAAGTACATGTAGAAAAGCGCAGTTGTCTAAGACAAATTGTACCTGGGTTTATACAGTGAGCAGATCTGGACAGAGTAAATGGAGCTGTGCAGAGCTGGAGACCAGACTGCCCACTTTACCAAGCACATAGTCATAGAGACGCATGGTGGATTCATCCACTCATGGCCCATGGGGATGCCTTGGATAGTGGCAGAGAGAAATCTTGCCTCTCTGGAGCATTCTAAAGCATTTGTAGTTTCTAAAGATAGTTTAATTCTTTGTATCCTTGGATCACCCCCTCCCCTTGATTTCTGGTGGGAATTTATTTCCTGTTGTGACAACGCAGAGACTGACACTTGCACAGCCATGTAAGGAGACTTTGGTTCTCCCCTGTTGACATATCCACTGGCTGGCCCTGGATCTCCACATATCCTTGCTTTCAAGACATTGTTCTAAAGTCTGCTTCTCAGACATTTTTAAGTCCTTTTGAAAAACTATCAGCCATGAAGCAAAGCTACTTGCTGTTTACTGTTTCAACCTGTCACCAAGCCAATGGAGCATTATTAGCAAACATGCTTCTGCAGCCTTCCAGCATTATTAAGAAATGTTCTGTATTCTTTTTTTCCTTGCAGTTTTGTAGACTTCGGTGGTTTTCTGGCAAATAAGGAGCGAGGTATGGGGGGGGAAATGAACATAGTGTCCATATACCTAAGAGGAAAAGTACAAGGAGCTGTTCTTCTCAACTGAAAACTTGAAACATTTTCAAATTGCTGAGAAGTGTTCCACTGGGGAGCTTGATCAGCTCCAAGGAGTTTACTAAATGAAAGAACCAAGTAAAAATGTATGCCCTAATTTAATGAGTAAAATTCTGGAAATCCTCCCTTGGAACATACACGAAATCCATTTCTATAAATCTATTTTAAATATTAGCTTATTTCTAATTCTATGAACATTACTTCCAGGAAGCTTGTTTGGTTGAAAATAAACCACCCAAGAGGAGAACAAGTGGCTAAAATTTACTTGGCTTTCAATGGAGGAGAATTCAAATAGTTGTAATTTGGTTATGCAATCCTCTTTTTTTCTTTTGCCATCAAGTCACATAGGGTTTTCAAGCCAACAGACATTCAGAGGTTGTTTGCCATTGCCTGCATTTGTGTAGCAACCCTAGACTTCCTTGGGGGGGGGTGTCTTCCCATACAAGTATTAACCAGGGTTGACTTTGCTTAGCTTTCAAGATCTGACAAAATTAGGCTAGTCTGGGCTATCCTTTTTTTAGGTAAAGGTAAAGGTTCCCTTGTTCAAAAGCCAGTCAAATCCGACTCTAGGGTTGTGGTGCTCATCTCCGTTTCCAAGCCAAAGAGCCAGTGCTGTCCAAAGACGTTTCTGTGGTCATGTGGCCGGCATGACTAAACACCAAGGCGCAAGGAACGCTGTTACCTTCCCACTGAAGTGGTATCTATTTATCTGCTTGCAATTTCTTGCTTTCGAACTGCTAGGTTGGCAGGAGCTGGAACTAGAGACGGGAGCTCACTCCATCATGCGGCAACTCGGGTCTCAAACTGCTGAACTACCGACCTTCCACAGCCTACAGTTCAGCGTCTTAACCACTTGAGCCACCACAGCTCCTTTTTTTACCCACCCACTAAAATGGTTTGAAGATATGTATATGCACACACACACATGCATGCATGCACAGAAACTAAACAAGTTATTATTTCTATTAATTACTTAGAAGAATTTACAACCAACCTGATATTACCTTAATTTGTGTGTGATTCATGAGGGACATAATAGTCTATTATCAGCTGTAGCAGATGACAGTCCCTTTGCCCAAGCATAGATAGCAGCTCTGTACATTTTATAAATGCTTCTTTACACAATTCAAAATCCTTTGGGTTGCATTTACTTCCTTAGAGAACATTCAGATTTCCCCCCCTGAGATTGTGCTCCTGAACTGAAATGTTGGCATATGCGTTTAGGTAATTACTTCTCTGTGTGCATTATCATGTTGGCAACTGGTGGGGGATGGAGGCTACTTACAGGGAATTGGAAGGAGACCCACCTGATATTGCAGCGATGTGTCTGTGTCACTTCCAACTTAAGAAGGAAGTGACATCATTACACAGCAATGTTGGGGCAATGCTCTGGGATTTGGGCAAAAACAATGGTAAATTTGGCTTCTACCACAGAGTTTTTGCCCAAATACCAGTATCACCCCAATGTGATAACGTCACTTCTGAGTCATGTCAGAAGTGATGTAGACACGTTGCTTCAACATCAACTGGGCCTCAGTCTTTTTCCAGGTAAGTCCCCCCACCAGCCAGCTGATCAGTGATGGGGTGGTGGGGCATGGTGGTGGGGACCCTCACCTCCACCAGGGGGTCTGGCAACTGTAGCATTAGAAAAAGAAATTAGGTTTCACCTGTACAAATACTGCAGAAATTCAGCTATCACAGAAACCAACAGGGAAATGTTTCATATATGTATGGGAAACAATAAGCACATGAAACATCTTTTTTAAAAAAATCAAGAGAATTGATAACAAACAAAAGGCTGTTTTCTTGGCTGATCTATGTGTCCAAGAGTTTCACTGGAAAAACAGTTAGCCTTAAATTCTGTATATGTGCTTACAAAACACTTTGTTTGGCCACTTAGTCCTCTGAGCACAGGTCACACGTGTACATATTCTTTTTTTAACATTCCACCCTGGAGAAGAATTTCATGGAGTAAATTTGTCAGTGAGTCAGACTGGTAAGTGATTTGTATGTGAACCTGACTTATACGAAACAATAGCCAAAACATTATATATTGGACAAATTAATATACCAAACCTGGTAACAAATTTTGGCATTATCACTACTGATGTGATAACAGCAGTGCTACGGTGCAGGAAAACGGCCCTGTTGTAAGGGTTAATCAACTGTTTTCTGCTATTGGGGAACAGCACTAAGAGTCAGCCTGTGCAAACTGAATCAACCATGATCAAGGAAGTACCACAGTTAACAGACTGAACAAGAAAATTGAAGGTTTATAGATCTAAATTATTATTTTTGGAAGCTATTTTACAGATTCTTTCATTTGCCTTAATGATGGCATTTATAACACCGTCTTCCCAGGGGTGTGGTGAAACTTAATTTATTAATGATTGAGGACTGCCTCAGAGATGACAAGTGTTCTACGTTATTATATATTATTGCTTTTTTATTTCATAAATTTCCAAGTCTGCTCATTCACGCTGGGCAGGACTTTGGAATGTAATTGTTGGGAAGACTCTGTTCTTTGCCGTTTTGGCATTGCAGCAAGTGGTGAGAAACTGTGCAAAGCAAAAAATGTTCTTGTGAGGTCTCCAACTAGCGGTGCCACAGTAGTTGCCAAATTTCCAATGTGGAAATTGTTGCGCTGTTTGTCTACACAGTCATCCTGAATCTCCTTTATTTCTGCCTAGGGAGCAGGCTCGTTGTAGCAGTGAAGACAACAGGTGCTAGCTCGGCTACCTGGCGCCCCCTCCTTGCCGGCGCCCCCCCCACTGCCTGAGCCCCCGGCGGGTCAAGGCTGCCGGAACCCCACCCCCGCTGCCTGAGGGGCTGCTGGGCCAACGTGGACAGGGTCGTTCCTCCCCCCGCCATGCGCCCGAGGAGCCGGCGGGCCAAGGTGGGCGGCCTGGTGGGCCAAGGCACGCATTTGTGGTCCTGGCAGGCCAAGGCAGGTGGCCTCGTTCCTTCTGCTGTCACCGTGCAAAGGTGGTGGTGGGCCAAGGCAGCCACCCCCTGGCCACTCAAAGGGCCAGCGGGTCAACGCACCCGGCCTCATCCTCCCCACCACCTGCTCGAGCCACTGGCGCGGGCACATCACGGAGGGTAGGCATGGTGCTGCAGCTGGCTGCCTCACAGCGGTGGTTGTAGGTGGAGTGGGGGGGAGGAAGGCGGTGCGGGTCCTGTTCGCACATGGTGGCAGCACGGCTTGTCCGACCATGTGCCACACGTCATGTTGGATGGATGGCGAGCAAGGGAGTGCTCATGGGAGCTGCAGCGCGAGGAAGCCAGGTGAGGAATGAGGGCTGGGCCTGTGCTGTTGGCCCCCTGGCAAGCTCCCTAGCTCGAGGGGTGGTGGAAGGGGTTGGCACAGTTTCCTTTGGCAGCCGGGTGGCATCAGCATCAGGGCCACCTTGAGCACTCTGCGGGCCATCCCTGTGCGGGCGTAGGCCGGGTGGCGAGGTGGTGGGTGTCAGAGGCATTCAGCCGCCAGAGTGTCCATCCCTCCCGGTGGCTCCCTGGAGACTGAGGGCAAGTCGCTGCCCAGCGGGTCTGTGGGTGGGACAGAGGCGACGGAGGGAGACAACGCAGGCAGGGGATTGGCCCCCCTCCTGAGCGACAGACCCGGGACCCAAAGGCTGGGGAGGTGTGTGGAACGTCTCACACGAAAACACCTTTATTATAAGGAAAGATTCTATGTGGTCACTTTCCATTTGGAGGAATTATTTGCTGAAAACCTTCTATAAGCTTGGCAGAAATACAAATCAGACTTGCAGGTGTCTGTCATAAAGTGCATTTCCCAACCACATCTAGTGCAGCAACTTGACATGCATGCACCAGCCCACTGCTGTAACACACGTAAATTTGTGTAAATGTTTTATCAAGTGGAAAAAGTAGTTTAGGCAAAGCAAAAATGTCTGAAACATTTTGCAGGACTCCTGCGGATATCAAACAGCATAGGGAGGCAGAGGCTGGTTTTTCCCATCCTCTTCTTCCTTTAAAAAAAACCAACACTTGGCATTTTCAGACCCTGGGCAGATATTTGAAGTTAGATTCTGACCTACTTCTGCAACCCAGAGATGGGAGGGGGGAGAAATCCTGTGAAAAGTACATTCATCTGTTATGACAAAGAAACAAAGAAATAACAGAAACAAACCCATTCTAAGCTAGCCCTTTGCTAGCCAAACTGCTAAAATAACTAAAACAAAAGACTTGTTGAACACTAAAGAGTAACTCTGAAGGAGTTTCAATACAATTTTTTTGCTTTGTTTCTCTATTGCAGAAAGGCACTAACAAAATTTTGTACGAATTTTGGAACATACTCCGCTATTCTAAAGCACTCTCACCTAGGAATGAGTATTTTCCTCCAGTCTGTTCCTTCGTTCATCTTGACTTTTTTATGTGTTGCTGCTGCATCCACTCCTTCAGAATTCTGGGGTAATTAAAAGGATTTCAACATTTGATTCTTGAATTGGAGCACAGTTTGTCACATCTTTCGGTTCCTTCCTGTTATTAACATCTTTCCCCCTCTGTATTACTGATCTCCAGTAATCTAAAACACTGCCACAAAGCAAGCTTTAGTGAAGAGTTTTACTGATGCATTCATGGACTGATAAAAGAACAAAAGGGAATAAATCTTACGGCACTTAATACACATGCACAGTCCCATTGAGAAGAGTGTCTTATCAAAAAATGAAGATCTGAAGGTGTTGAGAAAGGACAGGGCTGCCTTTTAACTTACCAGGAAATTTGCCTGTGGGCCACTGCCCTGGAGGGCCACTGACAGCCCAGAACAAGGCAAGCTCAGTGGCCCCTACTGTGCTGGCTGCACCACAAGAGTTGTTTGACTTGACCCTGGGCCACAGTGATGATGACTATGGGTGCAGACTCACCATTCATGTATTGTTGCCATCATTGCAGCCCAATCCTCCCCCCGCCACGCCCCAGCGCTACTGGCATTTTGGGGACCACTTCGCTCAGCTGCTCCAGGACTGCTTTTAAATCCCTTTTCTGTGTTTTCAAATACAGAGTATGTGCAATATAAACTGGGGATGGACAGGAACCTCAAATCATGGTGGATTCCTAATGTAACCATTCTAGTTGGGAAAGTGATCCTGTGCAGAGATACTCGATTGATATCAGTGGGCTTCTGGAGCAATGCTAAGCAGGTATACTCAGAAGTAAGTCATAAGTCATTTTAATTCCGGGGGTTTACTTGCAGAAAAGTGTTTATAGGATCACAGCCTTAGACTAATTGATCTCAAATACTTCACAAGCAGTGGATAAGAAGCTTTCTCCTGACCCTGAAAGAAATAATATCTCTCTCTCTGTCTCTCTCTGTCTCTCTCTCTCTTTGCCCCCTCTGAATTCTTTGTATTAAATTTACAGAATTTTAGAATTTTAAGGTTCAACAGTTGCAAAAACTGTACTGTCTCTAAAACATGTATCCTGTCTTTCTAAGGAACTCAGGGAGGTGACATGGTTGAATGAGAGAATTACTGCCGCAGGGTCATCCAAAGAGTTTCATGCATGTGTGTGGGACTTGAACCTGAATCTCCAGGTCTTAGCTTTACTCTCTAGTTTTACTCTAGTTTGACTATACTACATGATGGTATAATGAAAGTTAATAAATCCAGAACACCAGCTTGAAAATTGACAAAAACGAAAAGCCTTATAATGACAAAATACCCCCTCCCCAGTGAAATATTAGTCCATCCCTAATTCATGAGGCATTGCTTGCAGGGCCTGCAAGAATGCTGAATGTGATATCAATATCATCACACATATTTCTTTTTCTAGATGTTACTGGGAACATCTAGATGGTCAGTGGAAGCCACATTTCTCCCATAATGTGTAAATAATGTATAAAATCCTTCTAAGCCTAACCCAGCACATAAATCAGTGGTCTGTTTCATCACTTTCCATGTATAGGTCAGTGGGAGTTTCCCTGGGATCAGTAATTACCTGCTGAGTCATTTGCAAAGGTTACTCAGTTCAAAAAGTCAATCTCATCTCATAATGCCAAAACAGAGCAGTCAGGCTGGAAATCAAAGAGAGCCCCGTGGAGGTTTAAACAACTATTCCTGCCAGAATAATCAGATATAGAAAGGAAGGTTATAACTGTCTGCTGAAGAAGTATTATTGGTATAGTAAAATGGAACTTCTATTCTCCTTTTTTCCCCTACTGCTGCTGAGAGCCACTGTAAAGTTAGAGCAGGGGTCCCCAATGTTACTGAGCCTGTGGCCACTTTTGGAATTTTGAGGACATTTTGGGAGCCAGGACTAGTCACAAAATGACTGCCACAGAGGGATGGAGTTTGGAGAAGTAGTAATGTTCTTTCTGAGCCACACTCTAGGAATTTCTCCTAATCACTATGGTAAAGACCATAGAGACTAGGGGAAAATCCTAGCACATCACTACGAGGGCATTTTTCTCCCACTGCTCAATTTCTTGAGTGTAAGAGATTGGGGCTGAGTGTGGGTAATTCCCCACTAGGCTCAGGCAAGATCAGCAGTTCCTAGATCTGCAGTTTCTACCTTTTTTGTTATGTTGACCCACAAGTCCAAAGTTACTTGGTGTGGTGACCCATCCTGGACTGGCCCAAGGTTTTTTGGCACCCTAGACAAACTATGACCTTGGCAACCCCTCTGATTTGGGTCCGTTTGGGTTCCCTGGCCTCCCTTTTGCTTCTGGTAATGCGCCGAGCGGGGAGGACTAGGTGGTTAAGGCACACCAGGTCTTATTTAACTCAAAAAAGGTTTATTTGAACTATATACATATTAGGCACAGAACTTAAACACATACACATCAACACAACCTGGGCACAGAAAATAAACAGGATTTAAAATGCCATTCCTCTGTCCCCTACACACCCCTCTCTGTCTCTGGAGGTTGTGGGCCCCCCTCCTGTTGTTGTGGAGAAACCCCCAGCCCTTCACCGGACTGGTCACTGCTACTGTTGCCCTCCTGGCTGTCCACCATGGTTTATAGTGGCCTGGATGCCCTGGAGTTTGAGGCAACAGGAGCCCCCACCTGTACACTCACTGTAAGCTGCTGTCCACGCTGAGCCAAAGGCTGAAGACTGAACTCCCCCCTCAGGAGCCAAACCCTTTATCTCCCTGGCTCCGCCCCTGGGGTGTGTCCATATTTTCCCGCCCTTTTCCCTAATGCTTCTGGGAACTGTAGGCAGGGAGGAATGGCAGCTCCATTGTTCCTCATGGAGTACCTTCCCCCTCCTAAGAACTACCAGACTGGCATCCATTTTAAAATACACTGCTCTGCTGGCTTTGCCAGGCAGCCATTTCGTTACAGCACCCATCAAGTTCTGCATTCCATTTTCTACAGTGGCTAACCAGATGTTTTTGAGAAACTAACAAACATCTCACAAAAAGTGCAGATGTCCCCACTATGAACCCCAAGCATGTGGCATTTCAATATAGGCAGCCTTTGCATATGGAGATTACATTCCAGCCTTTGACCACTCTCTCCTCCATAAATCCCTCTAATCCCCCAGTTTGAAGAAACTCACACTAGTAAACATCAAAATATGTTTTATTTGTCCAACATGTACATGTGGTGAAGAAGAAAAATCCAACTAGTGTATTACATGTAAGATACTGTTTCCAGGGTCAGATCTCACTTTCCAGATTACAAAACAGAGCAACGGAAAGGGGAGGAGCAGCTATTAGGGAAGGCAGGCCCACAACACACTTTCTGAGGCTTTGTGACCCACTTTTGGGGAAACACTGACCTAGAGTTTCTGAAGTACCTTCTGGTCTGATGAGGTGGATGAAAGTCAAGATTGGCTCTTTGGAGAAAATGTGCTTTGAGGAAGAATAAAGTGGGCACCAGCAAACACACTGGAGTGCACCATGTGGGGGGATCACTGGGCCATAGTTATACTGGGAAGATTTGGGTTCATACCCCCACTCACCTATGAAGTTCACTGGGGGACTTGGGTTGATCACTCTGCCTCAGCCTAACCCACCTTCTAGAATGATCATGAGCTCTTTGGAGAAAGAGTGGGATTAATTTATAAAACACACATAGATCTCTTGATATAGTAAGAGAAAAGGAAACAAAATAAAGGCGAGTTCATGAGGAGGGATTTAGATAATAATGGTGAAACATAATAGCCCTACTTTCTTGGTTGCCTGGTCTCTCTGCCATCTTCTGCCGCTTGTAAGAGAAATAACAGCAGGTTTAATGATATCGACAGACTCTTGCCTTCTATGTAAAACTGTTCTCTCTGTGAATGTATTGGGGGCCGTAGGGCACTGAGAGAGAGCAAGATTGAAGTTTCATTAATACATCCCCTTAAGCAAGCACTCAGACTAGCTCCCTTGCCCAGCTGTCTGGATCCCTTCTGGCTGGAAATGCCAGGGCAAGAATCTCAGAACGAGCTGACATGGAGAAACAAGGAGGGGAAGAAGGGGGATAAGATTAAATTGGATACTTTCCGTGTGTTTTTTACACCCAGTGCTCAATCTAATTTTTTTTTTTGTATGTGGAAAGATATAAAATATATTTAAAAGGTTACCAAATTGCTTAGTTTTCATCGTATGCACAATAAATATACAGCAAGACGTGATCATTATAAAATATATTCTTAAATGTCATAGAAATGTATTTTTCTCTCAGGCCACATTTTATTATTATGCTTCAAAGCTGTGCTGCTTCAGATGGGAGAGAAAGAGCCGCCTTAAACATTTGTGACTAATAAGAGCAATGGTGCTTCATTTACTACTTTGTTTTGATGAGGCCAAAGATGATTTGCCCCCTCAACATCATTCTACCAGTCACCCTAGCATCTTTTGATGGTCATCTTCACACCATCTTTCTAATTCTGTTTTTAAAATATGTATTTAAATATTGATACTGACCCACTAGCACCCTCACGCTGTAATATACATTCCAAAATCTATAGACATTGCATACATATTAGCTACCCCCATTGCTCTTTAACATCCCCTACAGTTTGCGAAACAAGTAGGGGCTCCT
>NW_015161959.1:312370-376607 GCF_001447785.1 Gekko japonicus
TGCTGAAAAATGATAGGACCTGGTCGACCTCAATAGATGTGTGCTGCTGTTTTGAATACTCAGAAACCCTCCTTGCTAGACTGCAGCCACTCTTGGGCTGTATGTGAAATCGGTGTCCATATAACTGGTTTCTTGAAGATGTGGGACGTTCGAGGTGCATACAAGGAATTTCTCCTTCCTACAGGGGCTTGAATCTTTGTGGAGCTCTACCTTCCATTAAGTAAACAGAGACTCCCACTTATGTAGGATCCCCCTGCATCTACTAGATCAAGCTCGGATCTCAACCAGCACGGGGCAGTGGAATCAGAGTGACAGAGCAGCCAGGTTATGGTGGTGATATAGAAGTTGCTAAAAAGGTGTTTCAGATGACCATTTGTAGGGTCCCATTTTATGGAACCTTAAATGAGGGAGATCATCCAGCTGACTAAGTCAGGGTCCTAAATGGCCACCCAAAAGAAGAATCCATCCTTATCACTGGCCTCTACTATTCAGTCCAAAAACTCAAGGGGGGAGGATTCATGATGGAAAGGTCTTGCCTTGCTGCTTAGCCTTTGCTAATGCTTTTTGTGCCAGGGTTGTTGTTGTTCAGTCGCACAGTCGAGTCCGACTCATGATGGAAAGGTCTTGCCTTGCTGCTTGCCTGAGTTTAGGCTAGGCAATTAGCCTTTGCTAATGCTTTTTGTGTCAGGGTACCCCTTAGATACTGATGGAACAAGGTGCCCTGCCTTCACCACCCACATGAACACACATGAGGCTGCCTTATACTGAATCAGATCCTTGATCCATCAAAGTCAGCATTGTCTACTCAGTCTGGCAATGGCTCTCTAGGGTATCAGGCAGAGATCTTTCACATCACCTACTGCCTCGTCCTTTTAACTGGAGATGTCAGGGGTTGAACGTGGGACCTTCTGCATGCAAAGCAGATATTCTACCACTGAACAATGGCCCCTCTCACATGATACACTCTGCCTACAGGGGCAAGCCTCTTCAACCCAGCCCAGTCTGAGTCATCTGATTCCTCCACTCTCAGGTCCAATCTGCATTGGTCTTTCCTGCTGCTGTGCCAGCGGTCCCAAATCGTCTCACAAATCTCTGTCTGCATTGCTTGCCGCAGCCATTCCTGTATTGTATCTACTCAGCAATGGCTGTCTGCATCATTTTATTGTCTTATAGTGGTGACTCCGAGGTCACTACGGCATCTCTCTGGGTTATGTGGATCTGGTTTTCAGCTGGAGCAATTGCTCCTCCCCACCCCTGAGCCGCTGTGAACGATAAGCAGACAACTGGAGCCAAATCCTCCTGCCCCCCAGTTTTTCTCTGATCATGTTTCTTTGCTAGTGGGTTGGAAACACACCCACCCATGAACCATGTTATTTCCTGGGGCAGTCCCCAGAACACCCTGCCTGGCAACCGCTGAGTGTTTGGTGTTTTTTTACCCAGCTCGGTCACTTTCCAGCCCCCCCTCCGCTGGGTCCCCCCCTTTACTTTCTGCGGGGAGGGGGAGTTGTGGATGCTGCTTCCTCCCCACAGTGCAGTACCCTGCCAGCACCCTGGGAGGCTACTCCTCCCTCCTCTCGCGTGCTCTCCCTCCTGTGCGCTCCCACGGTCACTACAGTGAGGTCTGATGCAGACAGCAAGCTTTTATCCTGAGCCAGAATGGGAGGGAAAGGGGAACAATGTACAATGGCGCCCCAACAGACCAAGACTGCTTTACACAGTAGATGCAAATTCAGCCTTAGTCTCTCTCCCATTCCCTGAACACCAGATTGGAAAATCACCTGATTCTTGGTGTTTGCTCCTTTTCCTCACCCTCCACTTGTTTCTGGTTCACTGTGGTAAGGATATCTTGACAACACCGACACACGCTCCCGCGTGTGGACGGCAGGAAGCGATGTGGCTGGGCAGCGATCTGGATCAAGGAGGTGAGTGTGATCGTGATTCTCCAGGTTAAAAAAGACCATTTAAACTGCTCCCAACACGCCGTCTGACCGCACCCTAAGACTCTGTGCACCCTGTGGTCCCTGACTATTCAGAAGAGAGATCTACTGTTCATAAAGGTTCGTTTAGATCTCAAAGTTATTGTGAGCATTCAATGTTACTGAATACTACCCCTCCAATACAGTTTGAAACTAGGCTGCGTACAAAGAAAATGATTACAAACCGATCCTTTTAATTTAGATTTTTAGAGAAGCCAAATTCTTTCTGTTCTCCACTTTCCAAAGGCATCTCAAATATAGGACTGATTAAATGCCCTCAAACTACCTGGTTCCTTTTGACTTGCTATTGCAAGTCAATTATTTCTATAAACTTTTATTGTTGTTGTTGTTGTAGAGCCAACCATTATTCTTTTTAACTGGCACATTGTAAAAACTTGCTGTCTTGCTTCTGCAGATTTGTGTGTGGGAGCCCTGACAGATTGGCCAACCGAAAATTTCTGGTGGGCTGATGGCTTGTGGAGCCATTCCCTGCTGGGCAATGGCTGCAAGTTTCCACTGCCACAATCCAGAGCCCCTGAAAAAGTGGACAGCTATGACTCTCCTTGCAGGGCCAGCCCTAGTCTCACCGTAGTGAGGGCTGTATCCAACTGGCCCAGCCTCTCCACATACCTGACCTGACCTCCCCATGACACAGGGGTCCAGCCTCACTGTGGTGAGGGTCATGTACCCAGCCTGGCCTCACTACAATGAGAGACTTGCACCCAGCCTGGCCTTACAGAGATGAGTGACCCATGCCCAGCTAGGATTACCAACTCCTGGTTTGGTTGGGAAATAACTGGAGGTTTGGGGAGTGGAGTCTGGGGAGGGTGGGGTCTGAGGAGGGAAGAGATGTCTGCATGTTATAATGCCATGCAGTCCATCCTCTAAGGCAGCCATTTTATTCAAGGGAACTGATCTCTGTAGTCTGGAGAACAGTTGTAATTCCAGGATATCTCCAGGACCCACCTTGAGCCTGGCAACCCTAAGCCCAGCCCAGCGGCTTGGCCAGGCACATCCTGCTTATAGCTTGGCTGGGCACACCCTCTCTCCTCTGGGGGGCTGGGGTGAGGGTGGGCTAGGGGAATGGTGAGGATAGGCTGGAGGCAGGGCCCTTTTCTAGGGCCATTCCTCCCTCCTTAGATGATTGCAATGTATTCTATGTGGGGCTGCCCTTGTGAAGTGTTTGGAAACCTGAGCTGGTACGAGATGTTGACTGGAGAGCGTTATAGAGACCATATCACTCCAGTCTTCGCCCATCTACACTGGCTCCCAGTTGGTTTCCAGGAACAATTCAAGGTGCTGGTATTGACCTTCAATTCCCTGTATGGTCTGGGACCAACATACTTGAAGGACCGCCTGTTTCCTTATGAACCTGCCCAACCACTATTGTCATCTTTGGAGGCCCAGCTTTGAATGCTTCTGCCTTTTGAAATTAAGTTGACAACCTAGGAGAGGGCCTAGGTTCTTGGTCATGGCACCAAAGCTCTGGACCTCTCTCCCCAGAGAGATTCATCTGTCCCCATCTGTTGCCATCCTACTCCAAGAGGTGAAGACTTTTTTGTTTCATTTGGCATTCCCTCAATGTTTCATTTGGCATACCCTTCCTAATCAATGTTTTAATTGCTGTCTTTATGTTTTGTATGCATTTTAACTCTTTTTAAAAATTGCTTTAATTATGTGCATTTGGAGGAGTTGGTTTTAATGGTTTTAAAATATTATTTTATCATGTGTGTTTTAAATTGTTAGCCACCTTGGTGTCCCTTGTGAGGATAGAAAGGTGGGATACAAATTGTGTAAATAAAATAAATCTGCTCCTGCGTGGAAGGCTGATGCCTCTGGCAGGGGACCTGGGGGAGATGGCATTTTGGTCCCCTTTCAGATCAGTTCTTCTCTAATTTTAACACTTCCACAAGCCTGACTGACTACAGCATCCGTGATCTTCGCTTGCATGTTGTCAGGCGGATTATTCCTAGAATTATATTCTTTTGGCTCAGAGTAAATAAGCAAGTTTATGTGTCAAAGCTGTAGTGATATTAGCAGTGATGGCAGTAATTACAAGATTTGTTCAGCCTAAGTGACTGTTCCCCTCACCCCCATCAAAATTACTTGAACCTGATGCAGACAAACATTTCTGAAAATGCTTCCTTTGCACTCATATGACACATAATCTTTTCCGCTCTGTACGTGTTCCTGAACACAAGTTTCTGCTTAGCCTTTTTTGAAATGAATAAAAAGGTCAGGTTCCAGTTGAGAAAAGCTTACATTCAGAAAATATGCAAACATCATGGAATATACTCAGTATCAAGGTTTATGGTCTGAGATTTCTTAGTTCAAACTACCCAGTTCTGAGTTGCCTTGATGCCATAGACATATGTCGCCACTGCTCAGCTGCAGATGTTTATCATTGTAAGCATATGCAAATTTCAAATGCAAATGTCGGCCATTTGACTGAGAACGAGTTACAAAAGAAAACATAAATTTGGCTCAAGCAGTGTAGAAGTTACCCATGGCAGCCTGAAAAGGACCGCTGAGCAGTCTTAGTGTTACCTGGGTAGATCACCAGGTCAGAAAGGAACAAGGACTCTCCTCATTTAAAAAAATGCCCTCTTTCAGTCACCACAGGGCTATGTCCTGAGATTCAGAATGGAAACTTCAGATGATAACACAAGGGATGATGATCTTACAGAGAAGAATGGAGCCAGGCGACACAGCAAGAACAGGCAAGGGGTCCAATCAGAATGCAGCTAAGAATAAGACTTAGGCCCATTCTACATCTAGCATTTGCTCCACTGTTTTACCAAACCCACACTGGAACAGAAAAAGATGCAGCTCAGAACCGCATTCAAATACCACAGGCCAACACCCTACTGACTGCAGAGTCGCCCCTGAATGGCCAGAAAACAGCCATAAGAGGGAAACCGGCCTGCAGTGTGGAGGCTTCCATAAAATCCAGCAATCAAAGAAAGTGAAAGTGGCATGCAATGTAATGGGGAATTTCTGTTCCAGTGTGGGTTTGGTAAAACAGTGGAGCCAATGCTGGATGCAGAATGGGCCTTAGTGGACGATAGCAGCCATTGACCAGATTGTGGGGGTTTTGTTGCTTTGGGCGATGCATTTGATGGCATAGATGGTAAATCAGCTGGGGATGAGGAGTGGAGAGGAGGCAGCAAAGGGAAGATCAGGAGCTGACAGTAGCCCTTTTAAAGTGAACGCCCGCACGTGTGTGTAAGAAAGAGCCAACACACATTCACTTTACCAATGAAAATGTGGACTGGTGCCTGTATAAATATGAGCTTTAAAATCACACATTGAGCTGCACTGTATTGAATAGAACATGAGAATATTCACTGTACAAGGATTGTACATGTGTTCACTGTGACTTGTGAAAATGCTCAGAGTATTCTGGAGCCCCAAACTTGTTTTGTAAGGAATTCAAAGTTAAGACCGAAACTGACCCCTCTTCATCCTTTACCTGAAACTGTGTTGTGCACAGCAGTGAATGAGCACAGCAGTGAACTGATAAGGGGATTGTTAGTGGAAATAGTATTTATCTGAAAAATGAATCCTGGAAACGACTGTCTCTGGCAATTCCAGATGGGTAGCCATGTTAGTCTGCAGCAGCAGAAGAAAACAGGCGTCCCGTGGCACCTTAGGTATGAATACAATGCATTTCATCATAAGCTTTTTGTGAGTCAGAGGCAGGTCTCTTCATCAAATTACGTGAGCTCTGACTCAGGGAAGCTTATGCTGGAATATATATTGTTTGCCCTAAAGGTACAACTGGACTCCTGTTTTGTATCTCTGGCAAAGCTCTTGTACAGTTTAAGAACAGCATGGGATAACAGGTAGACATTCAACATATAAATCTTCCCTTCCTGTGGAGAAGTGACAACAGGAAAAGCTGCAGCTGCTAGATTTTTACTTTGTTTTGCAGGTGTCAAAGGTGCCAAAACTGGTCAGAAAAAACAGCCAGGCTGCCTAAATTGCAGAACTGGTTAGATACGTCTAGGGAAATAAGAAAGGACTGTGTGTGCTAAAAGTTGTCCTTTGATGCCGTTAGTGATGCTCACTTGGGAACAAAAGGATTCACTGGTCTTCTAGCAAGAAGCCACATTTCTGTAACCAGTAGGTGTGCCCATACATTTGCTAATATTAATAAATATTATTAATATTAACCTTCTCAGCTCACCGATCTAGAATACAATGAACTGGCCTGTGCTTTTCCACCCTGTATATTATAGCCAATGTAAGGGTTAAGTGCTGGAGAACAGATTTGTTCTTTGGCTGTGAAGATAGTTGGGTTTCTGGTTTTGCTTCCTTGCAATTTTAATATATTGTTTTATTCTTTAATCCCCTCTAAGACTCTTTAAGCTCTCTGAGCCATTGAAATAATCTTTCTTCTCGTCACCCCCCTGCTCTCCTTACCCCTAGCCAAGAGCTGCAGTCAGATAGCCTTGTTTATTTTCCCCGTATAGCTGTAGAAGATTTGATTGATTGCGCTAAGGCAGGTTTTGAAATGGATATTTCAACAACTCCAATGCCAGTTGTCACAACGCTTAAGTACGAATGTGTTTGGATGTTGTACACGTCCCCTGAGTATAACTGGAAAAGGAAAATACATATTGAATAACAAAATCAAATAAAAAGTACATTTAAAAATAATAACAACAGTGGGCCAAACCTGTGCAGTGTGTCAGTTCCCTTACCACGGAGCTCAAGTTCTTCGCGACTTCAACATTTCTCTAAATAAGGGAAGACTCTGTGAGATATATTAAAAATACACTGACAGCTTCAAAGCTATGATCCAAAGCTGCAGAAGACAAAGGGAGATTCTGTTCTAAGGAGAGTTCAGTGCTTACTTATTATGTCTTTTGTTAATAGGGCACATTTTTTTAATTTATTTATAGAACAATTGAAAAGACTGTGTGAATGATCTTTTGGTGACATATCGTGCAGTTATCTGACTTTGGATAATGAGGCTAGAATGATTTCCCCATCTGCCTCTTTAAAATATGAACCCTTCCCTGGTCTGACGGGCTGTGGGCAAGCCATTCTTATATCCTATCTCAAAAAGTGACCATTTCTAGGCCGAAAACCACGGCAGTGTAGTGGATAGAACCTTAGAATAGGACTGGGGAGACCAAAATACACTTTTTTGTGGAGCACACTGATGACCTTGGGCCAGCCACAGCCTGTTTGGATTGTTGTGAGAATGAAATGGAGTGAGTTGCCAACCTCCAGGTGGGGCTTGGGCATCTCCCAGAATTACAACTGATTAGCTAGAGTTGCCAAGTCCTCGCTGTATGTAGAGCGGGGGACTCCAGCGCTGCTCCGGGAGTCCATGCACGCACGCGCCACAACCACGTCACCCAGAAGTGACGCAACCACGTCGGGCATGCCGGGGGCAGGGCCACAATCATCCGAGGGAAAACCATAGAGTTTTCCCTCGGATGACCGCAGCCCCGCCCCCAACGCGTCCGACGCGAGTGCGTCACTTCTGGGTGACGTGCTGATGCCGGGCACGTCGCGTGCTTTGGGGGTGGGGTTCCCCCCCGGGCTCCGATCCGCTGCTGGTGGGTAATGGGCCTCTCGGGCGGGGGTTTTCCCACCCCCCGGGGGGCCTTGGCAAGCCTATGATCAGCAGATGACAGAGATCAGTTCCCCTGGAGAAAATGGCTGCTTTGGAGGGTGGACATTATACCCTGCTGAAGTCCTTTCACAGGCTCCCCCCCAAATCTCCAGGAATTTTCCAACCCAGAACTGGCAACTCTAGGAGGACCATCTGCACTAGCTGGAGTTCCTTCCACTTTTCTTTTTCTGTCCGGTTACTTCAGTAGTCCTTTGATGCCATTGGAGTGGCAATGCAGGAGATCTGCAGGTTGAGTCTTGCCTCTACTCTGTCCTTAGATGAGTTCTCTCCCTCAAGCTTAGTCCCTATGTGTGTATGGAGAAAACAACACTAGCTGACCTTACAGGGCTATTGTAAGGGTTACAAAACAGTGTATGTGAAGTCCGGTCTGACGTTCCATTTTATTTCCTCCACAGCATGCTTGGGCTGATGGGTGAATCTGTTATGTGTGAGGTTGAGCTTGACAGTCCCTGTGATTCTGTGTCTCCTTTACTTGACATCAGTGATCATATTCTTTGATTTGCAGTGTAGTTAATTCTTCTCTGGGCCATAACATAAAGCTCATTCTCTTCTGCTACTGCAGGAGAAAGGCCCCGGGGCTTCTGGAGTTTCAAATGGAGCACTAAACCACTGCCAGAAGTCTCTTGGAACCATACTACTTAGATTTCTTTTCTTTTTCCTGTCTGTTTCCTGGCTGTTTGGGAAGGTGTTGTTGCGGAGGACTAAGAACTCAAATGTGTGTGAGTGTGTGAATCTCTTTTTGTGTGCAGATGCACAGCCTCTTGATTGGAGCTGGAATATGTAGCAGCAATGAGGCCTGCCCCAGTTTACCAAGAAACAAACATATCCATTCTTGAATCAGAGAGCTGCAATCCTCCTCTGTCTCTTTGATTACATATCCTTTTGAGTTAGTTATGATTCATAGCTCGCTATGACCTTTGTAAACTAATATAATAATAGCAGCCCAGTGAGCCACTGTGGGACTAAAAAAGACCCTTTAGGAGAGTAATTATGTCTATAGTACAAAACTTTTTTTTCCATAGCCTGAAAAGAAAACCCCCATAAATACTGCAAATCTGTTAATAGTTGTTTTTGTTTGTTTGTTTGTTTCCCCATGAAGATAAATGATGCCTTAGCTTTGACCTTAACCCTCTGGACAACACCAATTAAAGAAATATTTGATTTCCTTTTAATTCCACAACCATTTAAATTTCAGTCACTGTTTAATTGTCTTCCTTTCCTGAAGTGTTTCCATTGTTTTTCTGGCCAGGGGCTGCCATTTTGCTTGATGAAGTGCTTTGCTGCTCAGCAGGAGATCCCACCCCGACACACACTTTAGGGTGGAAATTATTCAGCTCATGTCGCCCTGGTTCAAAAGCTTGGGTACAAGAAGTCACTGGGATCACTTGCATGTGTGCAAAGGACACACATGCTGCTGTTCGATTTGGCATAGTGTCAGCAAGAGTTAGTGCTTTTGTATTGTGTTGTAAACCTGCTATAAGGCAATCTCTTCCCCTCCCCCAACTTATCCCCCCCCCCTTTGGCTCATTTAGTGGTTGATGTTACTATTGCTACTAAAATTGTTTTTACAATGAAGATACAGCAGCACTTGAAACGCTCTGCCATCCCTTGCTTTTAAATCAGAGCTAAATGGTTTCCGTCTGTCTTAGCATCATCTGGTTGTCGGGAATATGGCTTCCTTGTTGATTTTTAACTGTTCCTTCTTTCAGGCCCTTTTTTAAGCAAAGGAATTTTATTCATATATGCAGACAGTAAACCTTTCTTTGATTACTCAGTGGAGGGTATCGTGGAAAGTGCATTGGAGGACAGTAACATTATGATAACATTATGATACAAGTCCAAATTAGGGCAAAAGCATTTCCACTTCAAAACAAGCATAGTTTCACAACCTATGGCTTTTGGAAGACATCCGGAAATCCATGAACCCCCAGGAGATTACCAATTGTGAACTATACCGTTGTTGACCTGTGTACATGCAGCCTGGATGTGAAGCTTAAGTCTGGGGCTAGCTACTTTGTAGTTCCTTTAAAGTAGGAAAGACAAGATCTGACAGATGGATCAATGTACAGGGAGTAAGAGACCATTGCTGGTTCTGGGCCTTGGCTTTGCCATAGAAAGACTCTCAGGAAAGGATGGAGAAAATTTCTGAAAGCAGAAAGAAAGATAGAGCAACCAGGATAGAGAAATAGTATTGAAGAAGCCATTCCAAGAAGGTACACAATGGGTGCGGTCAGACAGCGTGCTGAGAGCGGGTTAAACTGCTCCGATTCTAACCGGATTATATTTGATCTGGATAACTGCGATCACATAAGAACATAAGAGACGCCAATGTTGGATCAGGCCAAAGGCCCATCCAGTCCAACACTCTTGTGTCACACAGTGGCCAGAAATACCAGGTGCCATCAGGAGGTCCACCAGTGGGGCCAGGACATTAGAAGCCCTCCCACTGTTAACCCCCCCAAGCACCATGATGACAGAGCATCAAATGCCCCAGAGTCCCTATCTATACCTTGTGACTAATAGCCACTGATGGACCTCTGCTCCATATGCTTATCTAATTCCCTTTTGAAGCCGTCCATGCTTGTAGCCGCCACCACTTCCTGTGGCAGTGAATTCCAAGTGTTAATCACTCTTTGGGTGAAGAAGTACTTCCTTTTATCCGTTCTAACCCGACCGCTCAGCAATTTCATGGAGTGCCCACGAGTTCTTGTATTGTGAGAAAGGGAGAAAAGTACCTCTTTCTCTACCTGCTCTTTCCCATGCATAATCTTATAAACCTCAATCATGTCACCCCTCAGTCATCGTTTCTCCAAGCTAAAGAGCCCTAAGCGCCTTAACCGTTCCTCATAGGGAAAGTGTTCCAACCCTTTTATCATTCGAGTTGCCCTTTTCTGCACTTTTTCCAAAGCTATAATATCCTTTTTAAGGTGTGGTGACCAGAATTGCACACAGTATTCCAGATGAGGTCGCACCATTGATTTATATAGCGGCATTATGATATTGGCTGATCTGTTTACAATACCCTTCCTAATAATCCCCAGCATAGCATTGGCCTTCTTTATTGCAGTCACACACTGTCTCGACATTTTCAGTGAGTTATCCACTACAACTCCAAGATCTCTCTCTTGATCAGTCTCTGCCAGTTCAGACCCCATCAACGTGTATTTATAGTTAGGATTTTTGGCTCCAATGTGCATCACCTTGCACTTGGCCACATTGAACCCCATTTGCCATGTTGACGCCCACTTGCCCATCTTTGACAGATCCCTTTGGAGTGCCTCACAATCCTCACTGGTTTTCACCACCCTGAACAACTTCGTATCATCCGCAAATTTAGCCACTTCACTGCTTACTCCCAACTCCAAATCATTAATGAACAAGTTAAAAAGCAGTGGACCAAGTACTGATCCCTGTGGTACCCCACTGCTTACACCCCTCCACTGGGAGAACTGCCCATTTATACTCACTCTCTGTTTTCTATTAATTAGCCAGTTTTTGATCCATAAAAGGACTTGTCCTTTTATCCCATGATTTTTGAGCTTGCTTAGGAGCCTTTGATGAGGAACTTTATCAAAAGCTTTCTGGAAGTCAAGGTAAACAATATCTATTGGATCCCCCTTGTCCACATGTTTGTTCACCCCCTCAAAGAACATTAACAGGTTAGTGAGACAAGATCTTCCCTTACAGAACCCATGTTGAGTCTGCCTCAATAGGTTTTGTTCATCTATGTGCCTACTAATTCTTTCCTTAATAATGGTTTCCACCAATTTACCCGGTATCGACGTCAGACTGACTGGCCTGTAATTTCCCGGATCTCCTCTGGAACCCTTTTTAAAGATGGGAGTGACATTAGCTACCTTCCAGTCCTCAGGAATGGAGGCTGATTTTAAGGAGAGATTACATATTTTTGTCAGGAGATCCACAAGTTCACAATTGAGTTCTTTCAGAACTCTTGGATGTATGCCATCTGGGCCTGGTGATTTATCAGTTTTTAAGTTGTTTATCAGTTTTAGGACCTCCTCTCTCGTCACCTCAATCTGACTCAGGTCTTTCAACACCCCTCCCGAACTCAGCGGCTCTGGAGTGGGCAAGCACCTCTCATCTTCCACAGTGAAGACGGAGGCAAAAAATGCATTTAGCTTCTCAGCCATTTCCCTATCATCCTTCAGTACTCCTTTTACCCCTTGGTCATCCAAGGGCCCCACTGCCTCCCTGGCTGGTTTCCTGTTTCTAATGTATTTGAAGAAAGTTTTATTGTTGGTCTTTACATTTTTTGCTATATGCTCCTCATATTCCCTTTTTGCATGCCTGACCACAGACTTGCATTTTATTTGCCATAGCCTGTGTTCTGTTTTATCAGCCTCACTGTGACTAGCTTTCCACCGCTTAAAGGAATCCTTTTTACCTTTTACAGCTTCCATTACTTTGTTTGTTAACCATGTAGGCTTTTTCTTATACCTGTTTGTGCCTTTCCTAACCTGCGGAATATATTTTATTTGAGCTTCTAGAATTGTAGTTTTAAACAGTTTCCAAGCTTCCCCAATGGTTTTGACCCTTTCTACTTTTCCCTTCAGTTTCCTCCCCACATGTCCCCTCATATCAGAAAAATTACCCCTTTTAAAGTTAAAAGTGGTTGTGTGAGTCTTTTTGGCCAATTCCCTATTTGTACAAATGTTGAACTCAACAACATTATGATCACTGTTCCCAAGCGGTGCAATCACTTTTACATCTCTCACCAGGTCTTGAGTGTTACTTAGGACCAAATCAAGGATCGCCTCTCCCCTGGTAGGTTCCATGACCATCTGCTCCATAGCACAGTCATTTAGAGTGTCTAGAAACTCAATCTCTTTCTCTCGACTAGAACACATATTGACCCAATCAATGTGTGGGTAGTTAAAATCACCTATTACGACACAGTGTTTTTGTCTAGCTGCTATCTTTAATTCATTCATCATTTTATAATCCTCCTCTATCTTTTGATCCGGTGGGCGATAACAAACTCCCAGTGTTAAGTTTCCTTTTGGCCCCCCTATTTCAACCCACAGAACTTCAAGAAGCGAATCCAATTCTCTTAGCCTCTCGATCTTTCTGGACTTTATACCCTCTCTGACATACAGAGCCACCCCACCTCCAACCCTTCCCCCCCTATCCTTCCGATATAATATATAACCGGGAATCACCGTATCCCACTGATTTTCCTCATCCCACCAAGTTTCTGAAATACCCACAATGTCTATTTTTCCCTCTGACACCAAGCACTCCAACTCCCCGATTTTACCTCGGACACTTCGAGCATTTGTATAGAAACAGCTGTAATTTCCCATACTGGTTAAGCCTGCCACCTTCCTCTTGCAATCTCGAGACCTTGTCAGGCAGTCCATGTCACTAGCCATGGTCTCAGTGGACAATTTCAATCCACCTCCCTGTAGAAAAGCAACAGGTACCCCCTCATCTCTCTGAGATGAGCCAACCCGAACCAGAGACTTTTCATCTCCTGTCGGCTTTCCCCCAATATTCAGTTTAAAAACTGCTCTGCCACCTTTTTGATTTTAAGCGCCAGCAGCCTGGTTCCTTCTCGGGACAAGTGGAGACCGTCTCGCCTGTACAGCTCCCTCTTGTTCCAAAAAGAATCCCAGTGCCTAACAAACCTGAACCCTTCCCCTCTACACCATCGTCTCATCCACGCATTGAGACTCCTGATCTGTGCCTGTCTCTCCGGCCCTGCGCGTGGAACAGGTAGCACTTCTGAGAAGGCTACCTTGGAGGTCCTGGCCTTGAGTTTCCTGCCCAGCAGCCTAAATTTCTCCTCCAGGACCTCACGACTGCATTTCCCCACATCGTTGGTGCCGACATGCACCACGACCACTGGCTCCTCCCCAGCACTATCTACCAGCCTATCTAAAACACGCGTAATGTCCGCTACCTTTGCACCAGGTAAATGGGAGAGCTGAAAAAACACCACTTTGGGACCTGGTAACAAAATACTTCGAGTTAAAGCGGTTTTGAGCTGGAAACCAATGGGTTGGGACAGGAGGCAAATGCTGACTGTGTGATCATGCAGATAAAATCCGTTGCTGAAGCATGACGACACCAGATCATTAAAGCGGTTTTGAGCTGGAAACCAATGGGTTGGGACAGGAGGCAGATGCTGACTGTGTGATCATGCAGATAAAATCCGTTGCTGAAGCATGACGACACCAGATCAAACGGCGCATCTGAACGCACCCAATAAACTTCTGTCCCTCAGAACTTGAGTTCAATAAATTGACCCGAGATGGGGTGAAAATGACAGAGAGGAATCAGACTATTTGTACTTTTTGTACCAGACTATTTTTACCAAAAAACTGAGCAGACTTATCATAGCATCATTGAATGGGTCGTGAGTAGATGGTGGGACTCTATATGATCCTAGGAAATAGATAAAGAGTGGTCCATAGCCCAGGCAAGCCCAATGTTAGATCTTGGAAGCTAAGCAGAGTCAACCCTGGCAAGTAATGGCAGTTGGGGGCAGGGCTTCCCCCACCAGCCAGCTAGCCAGCAGTGGGCAGGAGCCTGCGAAATCAGAGGATACCTGGCAACCCTACCCCCCCAAAAAAAGTGTGGTCCCTGCCACAAACTAATGCAGTTAATTGAATTCAGTCAATGGATTAAGACTTTTGGGAGTCACAAAAGCCTATTTGTGAACCAGAGTCCATTTTGGAAGGATCTTCTTCTAATGTGTGTGTATAGAGAGCAAGGGCTTGATATCTCCAGCTTCTTTGTGTGCACACGGAAAGAAGCAGAAGTACTATGAAATGAGGTCAGTCAGCAGTGCGGAGGAGCTTTGACCTGTGGCTTGTTCCTCTCTACGGGACTCCACCGAGTGCTCAGTTTCTGTTTCTTGGCCCCAGCTGTATTCGTCTGTTGTCCACAGTCCTAGACTTGACACCAATGAAATGATAATTCTGGGTCCCCCCCTTCCTGTCATGTCACTAATGTCATATGACATCCTAATACCCTTTTTGCAGCTCAGTGGATTCGACACCAAGTGATCCCAGGCTTGGGAAGGTTTAAGACGACTACAGTAATGTACCTGTGTAAACGGAGAACCTTTAGCAACAAATCCAATATACAGTAACTAGGAGTTGGCCTTATTGATATTTATAGTGTTATCTAACTCTGCTTACTCAGAGGTAGATAGCAACATGGACATTAATGACAAGATACTACTGTTTGAAACACAGTTGTGAAATGCCATACATTTGTTTTTTTTAGGAACAGGATTGCTGTGGCACAAATGAGAGGTAGGAGGACTGATTAGAAGTTGCAGTGGTTCTCTTTTGGAGAATATCTAAACTTTTTTCAATCAGTAACAGATCAGCACTCCATGAATGCATAACTGCACAGAAGGGAGGACGAACATACTGCTGGCTGAATGAAATTGGATGCCAGTGGCATTCTCCGTGCAGTGCAATATTGTTGTGGGCCTATACCGTAGCACTCATCTCCTCCCCTTCCCTGCTAAAACAATAGAAATGGAGAGAGATTATGGGGGAAAGGGTAGAAAACAGAGAGCCAAGATGCCTGCCTTGCCCGACTGGGTTGAATCAGCATCTTCTCTCCTCCTCCTCCCATTCCACCTTCCATCTCTAATGCAGAAACCTACAGCTCCAGAACTAATACTTTCCCACACTGCATTAATCCTAATTGACTTGGTTATTTCCCCTCCTACTATTTGGCGTGACCATGCCATCTGCCTCTTGGGAGACTACTGACATGTTTGCTCACAGATTCTCCTGCTGGCAGCTTTATCCTGGGAGAAGGTTGCTTTTTGAACGCTGCCTTACGCTGAAAGCTGCACACTGGGGACTCCTATAGCATGCTTCTTAGTCACAACTGAAGAGAAGCTCAGAGAGGGATTGGTTTGAGACAAGGACTGCTTATTGGTCAGATATTTCTAGGACTGTGGGGTTCTCAAAAGGTGAGACAAACCTTTCTAGGTAATGGTTAATAGATATGATCTTAGCCTCAGATACTGCCAAGCTGGAGTGCCAAAATCCTCAGTGATGCCGGTGGGACTAAGAGGGGGAGAAGTGAGACAAAGGCAAGAGACACCCTCCCTTCACCCTAATATGGCTTTGACCTGTGGCTTGTTCCTCTCTACGGGACTCCACCGAGTGCATCTTGGCCCTCTGGGCATCATGTGGCCAAACATCCCTAGCCACTTAGCATCAGTCAGGAAGCCACACTCTGGTGTGAGGCCTGTAAACAATCCCTCCTGCCCTCACTGTTTTTGGCATTTTGCCCAGAGTGGGGTGTGTGTGTGTGTGTGTGTGGAGTGATAGTGCTGAACAGCAGAGGGAATGTGATTGGTGATGCTGCTCAGTGGTGTGGACATTTTGCTTTTTTGTATTATCTCCGTATAATGGCCACCCTCTCCCAAATTTGCATGGAACAAATGGGGAGATGAAGTGGTAAGGAGGAGTATTGTGGCTCGGTACAAAGTGGAATGGTTTGTGTGAAGCATGTTGAATATTTCAAGGGTTATATAACAAAGTATTTTTCTTAAATGTAGATACTTATGCCCTGCTTTGCCCACTCCAGTGGGGACTCCTTGCAGCTTATAACATCATTTTCCTCTCCTCCACTTTATCTTCACAACAGCAATGAGAGGTAGGTTACGCTGAGAGAGTGGCTGACCCAAGGTCACCCAGCAAGCTTCCGTGACAGAGTTAGGATTTAGACCCTGGTCTCCCAGATCTTAGTCTGATACTTCAACTGCTACACCATGTTGGCTGTCATTGTCATTACCTTTTAAACCTTAGTTAATTTCCCTTCAAGGCTTCTTGAATAAGCTCACAAATATGTGTTACAGGCTTAGGGCTGCCAGGTTTCCTGGAATGGCAGGGGACCTCCTGTTGGGAGCCTTCCTCTCTCATCACTCCTGTGTGGACTGGTGGTAGAACTGGGGATAGAATCACCATCAGTGGCAATTCAGTGACATCACTTCTAGCGTGACCTGGAAGAGCTGATATCATGTAGGGGCAATATCACAATGTCAGCAGATAGCCTCAGACATTACTAAATCATATCCCACTGCTGTGAAATATAATAAATGCTATGAACTAATTTTTGTGAGCCCCTCTGGGCAGATGACCAAAGTGTAGGGCTAACCATGTGTGGAGGGGAGAGGGAGTCAGTAGGGTGGATCCTATCCCATCTTAACATTCCATTTCACTCATTCACTCACTCTCTCACTCATTCATTAAAACATTTATAGCTCACCTTTCCTTTTAGCCCAAATGGAATGTCTCCCTCCCGTCTAAGGAACCTGCCTCCAATTTAAGTGGCTCTTCCATTGGAGGAAGAGCTACTTAAATTGGAGGAAGGGTACTAACAGGAGGGCTGGATCCACCCCAGCTTCATGACTGAAGTTGTTCCTGATCTTCATACCTTCAGTGGGTTTTTGGCATATTGCCTGTGCACAATATGATGGGAGGTTCACCAGTCTCCAGGTGGGGTCTGAATTCTCCTGGAAGTGTAACTGATCTCCAAACAGCAAAGGTGAGTTCCCCTGGAGGAAATGGCAGCTTTGGAGGGCAAAGTCTGTGGCATCACTGAGCCCCCTCCCTTCCCTGGAACCCATCCTCCCCAGGTGCTGCCCCAGAATCTCCAGGAATTTCCCAAGATGGAACTGGCAGCCCTAAGCTGGTATCTGATACACACTGGGTCTCTTCAGAAGATGCACTGATAAATAAGTTCTTGCCCTAGTTTTAAATTCTGTGTTAAACATTGTTACTCTTTTCATAAATTTTGAATTTTAGTGTTATGATCATATTTGTGTTTTTAGTTAATTTGTGAGTAGAAAAGTGGTGTAAAATAATTTATGGCGTAGATCAGTAAAGTATGGGTTAGGGGCGGGCCTAATGTGTGTGTGACCCCACTCCCCCTTTGAGTGATGAATCCCACATTTTGGCCATCTGCACAAGATTTAACATTCTAGTCTGTCATTCAATTCAGCATTTTTTAAAGAAATGCTCACTACTGCATAGGGTTGCCTATTGACCTAGAGAAAGAAATGTTGTGTCCCTTTAATAGAGCCTAGTGGGATGTTTACCTTCTCACCATGAAAAGTGTTGACTGCCCATTGCCATATAGCCTGTATTAAAGGAATGGGACATTTTTCTCCAGGCCTGTTGGCAACCCTACTATCTTATCTGTAAGCATAACTTTGGCCCCGGTCACACGGGAGGTTTTGATCCACAAGAGGGATGGATCGGGGGTGCATCAAGCGGGCGCGATCACACCGCAACATCTGGAATGTGGCGCGCACCCGTCTCTTATCCGTCTCTTCCAGCAGAAGATGCAGATAACAAAAAAACCCATAGAAAACACTACTACTTATCAGAAAATCCACAGCAGGGGCGGCCGTGGGATCACCGGCGCGCCCGTCTCCGGCAGCATGCGAGGCCCCCTGCCAAACTGTCCAGGCGCACACATGCGCAGCGGGCTCGCCTCGCTCACCCATCTGTGGCTTCCCCCCGGCATCTGATTATGCCGGGGAGCAACTGCGCGGCAGCTCGGGGGATCTGTCTGATCCTGCCGCCGCGCTTCTCTTTTGATGCGGCTCAAAAAAGCCGCACTTCAGCCGCACCTTTCCCCCCAGTGTGACCGGGGCCTTAATATTACTGTCTGCTGCTACTGATTTTTGCCTCTAGCATAAGCAGTGGCTCTAGTGAGCTTCCCAGCCCAGGCTAAGGAGTGTCTGGCTAACCGCATCATTGAATGATGGGAGCGACTGGGAGCAGTGTTGCATGAAACTGTCCTATTCCCCCCTCCATCTCAAAAGTCTTGCCAGACCAGCCCTCTGCTTGTTGAATCTGTATCAATCACCTTGTCAGACTTAACTACATAATTATGAAGACAAGAACATGTTTTTTATTTAGGAAAGCTCCCAAGCCTTGAAAAAAGCTACTTGAGTCTGTATGTTAGCGGGCGAGATTCTTTGATTTATGGTGCAACTGAGGACAAGCAGTTTTCCAGGTTCTCTGTGCAACAGAGGACGTTTTGTCTCACTATTCCCTTGTGTCTGTGCCAGTTCTTTGGCAGTGAGTAGGAACAGGCACAATGTGGAAATTAGCCTGAATGCTGAGACAAAACCTTTGAGAAAATCAACAGGATGCTGGGACAAGAAGCAAAGCTACCATCACTGTAAATACTATGTTCCCTTGTATAATATAGAACAAGGATTGTTCTTTCACCTTGTGTGTAGTAACTTGTGGTTACTGTTGTCACTCGAGGGGTGTTCATTTAAATTTGCATTCATCTCTCCCTCCTTCATCCCCTTTTGAAACACTGATCTTTCTTTCAGTCTCACTGTCCGTGCACCATTCCACTCTCCTCGGATGCCTGGAACAGGCAGCCTTCGGATGAACTTGCCCTACTTACAGTGCCCATGTTGCTCAAAAGCCTTTCTGTGCTAAAGAAGGAGGCTTCTGACTGGATAAAAGATGAACGCTTTCTGTCTTTTGATTTGGATGGGCTTTCCTCTGACTCAGCTCTTCTGTGTATTTGCCTTTAAAGTCTTGGGGTTTGTTTGTACGTTTATGTTGTGTTTATACTTGGTGCAGTTCCTTCCTGCTAATATGGTTACATGCACATTTTTGGTCAGCGAATACTACTGCATAAGCAGACTAAATTCCCTTTTACATTGTCCTGAATTTTTGGGGATGTGATGGCATAATACAGTCGTAATTATCATGTATATTTTTGAATAAGAACATAAGAAGAGTGGTGCGGGATCAGACCAATGGTCTGTCTTGTCCAGCAACCTATCTCACACAGTGGCCAACCAGTTCCTCTAGAAGACCAACAACAGGGCATAGAGGGCAAGACCTTCCCCTGATGTTGCCTCCTGGCTCTGGGTTTCAGAGGCTTGCTGCCTCTGAACGTGGAGGTTCCCCTCAGTCACCATGGCTAGTAGCCATTGACAATCCTCCATGAATCTATCTAATCTCCATTTAAAAGCTGTTTATTACTGTGCCCATCAATACATCTTCAGGCAGCAAATTCCACATTTTAATCATCCTCTCTGTGAAGAAGTATTTCCTTTTGTCTGTCCTGAATCTACTGTCCATCAGTTTCATCGGATGCCCTCAAGTTCTACTATTTTAGAAGAGGGAGAAAAGTTTCTCTTTGTTAACTCTCTCTACCCCATGCATAATCTTATAAGCCTCTACCGTGTCCCCCCTCACTTGTCTCTTTTCTAAACTGAAAAGTCCCAGATTCTTCAGCCTTTCCTCAAAAGGAAGGTGCTCCAACCTCCTAATCATCTTGGTTGTCTTCCTCTGTACTTTTTCCAGTTCTGCAGTGTCCCTTTTGAGATACGGTGACCGCAACTGTACACAGTATTCCAAATGCACCATAGATCTATACAGGGGCATTATAATATTGGAGGTTTTATTTTTAGTCCCTTCCCTAATAATCCCTAACAGAGAGTTTGCCTTTTTCACTGCTTCAGTGCACTGGGTTGGCACTTTCATTGATCTATCCACTATGACCCCAAGATATTTTCCCCTCTCAGTCTCAGCAAGTTCAGACCCTATTTGCCTGTACTTAGGTTGCTGTCACACGTGCCAGAGAAAATGGGAGGGGGGGAAGTGAGGCTATTTCTTCTGGAGGAATTTAATCCGCAGTTGCACGATCACACCTCCCTTTGAAGCTGCGGGCACAGTCTGTCAGCGTGTGATCAGATGCAACTGCGGGTGAGTCAAATTTTTTTGGTGCCGTTTTTCCCCCATGTGTTTAAATGAGGGATTAATTAATTGCACCTCTGCACCGAGGGCTCCCTATGGAGTTTGCGATGATGCGCATACTGCGAAAGGGGAAAAAAAACAATGCAACGGAGTTGGGATGGCCTGTTCAGACCATTCTGACCCCATGAGAGTGCGCTGGAGCGATCAGACAGGGGGAAATCCTTCCGTGGCCCATCGCAACCTGTGCAACTACCGGGTTTTCCCTGGTGTCTTTTAACGCCGCTTCTGCAGTGGAGCAGAACGGGTTACTGACAGCTGCGGGGTGCTTCCCAGATTTTGTTGCCTGATCGTGCCCTTTAATAAATCCGCCTGGCATTCGCACCTATGTCGGGTCTAATTGTGCATGTGATTGCAGCCTTAAAGTTGGAATTTTTTGTCCCAATGTGCATCACCTTACACTTAGTTTTTTTGTTTTGTTTTGAAGACCCATTTATTTCTTTATCAATGCTTATTCAACAATTTTTCATCCTCCACCAACTGCAGGAAAGTATGGAAAGATATTATGATTTAAATAATCCTCATGTTTTCATTAGCACACATTTTATTCAGCTATAAAATAAATTGTATAATTAATTTTACTAATCTTTTATGCTTCTCTTCTCATCATTTTTGTGCCTTGTTCTGTAACTATGCGTATTTTAGTATATATCTTGAACAAGGATAAATAAGAACTGTAAATGTTAAAAGCCCTGTTTCTTTCTCAGAAATTGTGGGCAGGGATGAAGTTGTGCTAGGTGGACTGAAAGGCCAGGAATTGACCTCCAAATTACATGAAATTATTTTTTGAACTCCCTCAGGCTGACTCACATACCATCACCGAAATATCACACTGTTGGGAACTCAGTTCCCAAGCATACAAGATTACAGTTTGGACTAGGGAAATGCAGGGGGAAGAAGGGGCTTCATACTTTGCCCCGTACTGTTTTCCTGACCCCAAAAATTCCCTGAAGGGGTTCTATTTACTCCATCATGGAGCTTCATGTGCAGCGCATCGGTACACATGCAGCTCCTCGATGGGCAAATAGTGCCTCCTAGGCCATTTCATGTTCAGAAAATGGATTGGGGGAGGGGGATGCTGAAGCCCCTCCACTCCTTGCGGTGTGTTCCCCATCCCAATCAGAGCCTCAGACAGAGCTGCCATTGCTCCCACTTTGGTCAGAGGCATCCCACTGGCAGCCCTCTTTGCTCACCACGAAGAAGGAGGTCCGTGGCTCAGTGGCAGAGCATCTGTTTGGCATGCAGAAGCCACCAGGTTCAATCCCCAACATCCAGTGGAGGATCAGTTTGTAGATAATGTGAAAGACTTCAGCCTGAGACACTGGAGAACCTGTGGCCAGTCTGAGTAGACAGTACTGACTTTGCCGGACCGATGGTCTGATGGTCTGATTCAGTATAAAGCAGCTTCATGTGTTCAAGAAGGCAAAAAACCAAAAACAACCCAGCAATATCACCAACATTGCTACTTCACTCCCAAGGAAAATCCATAAGCGGCTTAGGGTGGCTCTAGGGATCACCAGAAACGCTGCAGTTTTGCCAGGAAGCTTCTGGAGAGCTACTCTGCATCACTTCCAGGTTTTGCCCTGAGGTGACGTAGCCATGTTGCTGACATCGTATACACCCCATGTCCCCATCCCCAACCCTTCTGCCATTTGTCAAGTTTGGCCTAGCAATCCTAGCCTCATAGGCTTTGCAGCTGAATTCCCAGCAGAATGACATGTGGCTGATGGAATGAGTCATGTCAGGGAAACCCAGACCTCATTCTCAAAAAATCACCTTGTATAGTTTGGCCCCAAATGGCATGACCCTGAAAGCAAGGAATGGGTAAGATGAACTAGAGAAACGGGTTCTTCCTTCAAATCTACCTTGCCAGAACGAATTGAGGGCAGGCTTCATTTGCTAAACCAAGGCCCCGGTCACACGGGCTGAATAACACGGGGGGAGGCGTGGCCATTTGCGCCGTCGCAGTTTGATCCGCGATTAAGCGATCACATGCGATGGCGGTGCAGCGGGGTTTCGGCAAAGACGACGGCCGGAGGGAAGAGCCGTGCACCGGCGCGATCACACCAACCAAGTCCATCAGCAGCCCGTGGCAAACCGGTTGCTAGTACTTGTTAGTAGGTACTTTTTAACTGCGGGTTTTCGGCGGGAAGCCACGGGTGCGCTACATTTGCCAGATGTGGCGGTGTGATCACGCACGGATAATCCACCTGGTATCCATGGCTCTCCTGCGGCAAATTCACCGTGTGAATGGGGCCCAAAGCAATCTTCAGTGATGCCTTCAATTAGTTACACTTGAACATCTCTTGGTCTGGCCCATGTCTTGCTTGTCCTCTGCAAGCAGGAAGTAGAGATTTTGGCAGGCTGTTCTGATGTATCACAATGAATTTGGATGTGTCTGTCTGCGTGATTAGGACTGTTTTCACTCAGATTTTCTCACTGATGTCACCCCCCACCTGCCTGCCTCTGCCTACTATTTTTATAATGACACACAGTGAAATGGGGGGGGGGATCAGTTTGCAATTTTTTTTAGTTGAAACTTACTACTTTGTGTTCCTTCAGTATCTGCTGACAAACCTAGCTAATCTTGCATTCAGTTCTTGTGATCACTTCTCAAATATATACCCCCTGACCCTGCAGGCACAAAAAAGCAGGTGATGTAATCTAGCTGATGTTGGTCATTTAAAACACTGCAGGGGCCACTTGGCACAACTTGATCCTGACTTCCAGCAGCCCTCCAGGACAATGGCCCACTGGAAACTTTCCCAGTAAGCTAAAGTCCACCTCTGGTGGTGAAGGAGCAGCAATATTTAACTTGCACTGCCCTCTTTCTAATAGTCTTCCTCTCAGAAGAAGTTAATTGGTGCATTTACTAACATTGGAGGGGCCTTGGCTCAGTGGCAGAGCATCTGCTTGTCATGCAGAAGGTCCCAAGTTCAATCTCTGGCATCTACAGTTAAAAGGACCAGGCAGTAGGTGCTTGAGACCCTGGAGAGGTGTTGCCAGTCAGACAGTCCTTACTTTGATGGACGGATGGTCCGATTCAGTAAAAAGCAGCTTCCTGTGTACAGCTGTTTTGGTAAATGCATCATTGTTGTGCTAAGCACAGTGCTGAATTTGAACATGTGTGTGTTCCCCTCCCCAACTAGACAGTGTGTGCTCTCCCTCACGTTTTCCCACTCCAAATACAATGAAGGAACCTATAATGAGTTTTGCCAATGTTAAATCGTTATGGTACTTGATTAGTTGTAGATTTGGCATGATAGTAGAAGTCAGTTTTTATCATATTTGTCCTCCCCCCCCCATATATTTTAAACAAGTAACTTGTATTTTATTGGACATTGGACTGTCTTTCGTGTTGAAGTATACACAACCAGTCACTTGTTAACACTAGTGGACAAAGCCACATGGGTATGTGTGTTTATATATGCCTGTACATACCTAATTAATCCCCTCTTAAAAGTACCCCATCTTCCCATTGCAATCATGAGAACAGCGGGCGGCTCTCTGTGTCTGCTTTTAGAGCTGGGTGCAGCTCTGCTGCCCTCTAGCACCAGATTCCTCAAAAGGCGGCTGCCTCTCTTTGCTAACCAAGCTCAAAGGGGGAAGAAAACATTGCTGCTCTATCTCCACTTGCACAGTAGGAATGTTTGTAAGTACAGAGAGATTAGGAGAAACCTGAGGAGTTGACAATGCCTGTGTGCTCTTTCCTTGTGCTGCTGTTCTGAGGTGTTTGCTTCTGAGCTCTGATCTGACCCCCTCCGCAAAGGCGGACAAAGAAAACACTCTGCAGAGAAAGAATTAGCTCAAATCTTCCTCTGTGGTATTTCTGACTTTTTTCTGCAATGTTATTTTTTTAAAAAAAAATCCGTGATCTCTTCTTCATTGCAAAAACACACCAACTTTGCCTATTTTTTCAAGCTCATAAAAACCCTGAATTATTGTGGGAGTGAAAAGTGACAACTGTCACTTATAGAATATGAACCCGTGAGAATATCTGGGGTTTTTTTTTAGAAACACAGAACTCCCTGCATAAATCTGCTTGACAGGGCCTGGGGAGGACCGAAAAAGTAGCACCTGTAGTTAGGACCCGAGAGACAAGAGCTTTGACTGTTGTGTATGGCGTTATCCACACTATGGGTCAAGTCAAGTCTCTCCTTTCCCCACTGTTCTTTGACCTTTAAAGGTGCCTGACCTTTTCCCTTTAAAACTAATATGGGGAGTCCCATTGGCTCGGTGGTTAAGACGCTGAGATGCAGACCAGAAGGTCAGTAGCTCAGCAGTTCAAGACCCGAGTGCTGCGTTATGGAGTGAGTTCCCATCTCTGATCCCAGCTCCTGCCAACCTAGCAGTTAGAAAGCAAGAAACTGCAAGTAGATAGATAGGTGCCGCTTCGGTGGGAAGGTAACAGCGTTCTGTGCGCCTTGGCGTTTAGTCATGCCGGCCACATGAAATGGCTTTGGACAGCGCTGGCTCTTCAGCTTGGAAATGGAGATGAGCACCGCCCCCTAGAGTCGGATTCGACTGGCTTTCAAGCAAGGGAAACCTTTACCTTCAGAACCTTGAACAGCTGCGCTAGTCCTTCAGAAATCTCTGGGAGAATTAGAATGCAGATCTGCAAACATCAAATCTGTTTGGACTCTGAGTTTTATTTATATCCCTAAATATAAAGGAAGAGGGGTTGGATCCTCTTGATAATATCTGAGGTTTTGTTTCAAAGTGTTTCTTTCACCTTATTAGGCCACTTCACTATTAACATACAGCTGATGAATGTTGCAAACTGAGATGTACAAAAATCTCCCCTTTTATTTCTGGGCATATTTCTGCTTGCCAAAAGTGACTTAGAATTTCAGTGCAATAGTAAATACTTTTTTTTTTTTTTGCTATGGTAGGATTTTACGCATTTGTTCTTTTGCATGCTAGTTCATATTCTAACATGATTATGCTTTGTTAGCAATTTTAAAACATGGAGAGCTGGCTTAACTACACTTTTAAAATCATTTTCTGTAATAAGGATGCATACTTAAAAGAGTACCTCCTTCATCTTGTTAAGACAGAAAGCATTGTATTGGTATGGCTTCCTGCCTCTTGTCTAGGAAAGACCAATGATAAACCAGTGTCTAGGATTTCATAGCAGTAAAGTCATACTGGGTAACTGCAACAGGCTGGCTGGAACTGTATAGATGCAGCAGAACAAAGTTTGAGTCCAGTGGCACCTTTAAGACCAACTCTGGCCCCGGTCACACAGCAAAGTTGCCGCGGGAGAGGCACAGAAGATGGGTGGATTATCCGGGCACTATCACACACCAACATCTGGGAAGTGGAGCGCACCCGTGGCTTACTGTCAACAATGCACCTTAAAAAACTAGTACCTCCAAGGTACTAGTAAACGTTTGCCACGGGCTGCCTCCAGACGCCCGTGGTGTGATCGCGCCGGTGCGTGGCATTCCCCTCCAGTTCCTTGTTTACCCACCGGCACCAAGGGAAGGACCTGTGGTGTGCTGCCGGCACATCTGATTGCATAATCACACATCAAACTGCGCCAGGGCAATTAGCCACGCCTCCCTCCCCCGCGATATCTGGCCTGTGTGACCGGGGCCAAAGTTTTATTCAAGGTATGAACTTTTGTGTGCACGCATTGAAATGGAAGTTAACAGTCCATACATATAGGCAGACGGTGAACAGCAAATTAGCATACAACATGATGAAGATGTTTTAACAGATGCAAAGACCAAACAGGAATAACAAGCTAGGTTTATATGGTTACCATTTGCTTGGATTTAATTATAGGGGAAAACACAGTGGAGCAAAATAGGAGACTAATGTGTAAATGTATCCCTCGGAATTGTGGAATGCTAAGAATAAATAACTGAGACCCTGTTGTTATGCTCCATTTTTCTCCTCTCAAGCATGAAGGTAACTAACAGAATACTTTTCTTTGAGGTGGGGCAAATGGTTGTGCAGTTATGTCTCCTCTGTCACCAGATCAGAGAAATACATTCCAATATTCATTTCATTACATTACAATCCAGGGCTTTTTTTTTAGAAAAAGCCCAGCAGGAACTCATTAGCATAATAGGTCACACTCAAGAGCAGAAACACATTAGCATATTAGGCCACACCACTGACAGCACAGCTAATTAGCCTATTAGGCCGCACCCCCATGTTACCAGAAGTGTGGTCATCCAGCCACACCCACCTTTTGCTTCTTAATGTTTACCTTGTTTGTTTGTCAAAACCCAGAGCTTTTTTTGTAGCAGGAACTTCTTGGCATGTTAGGCCACACACCCCTATTGTAGCCAATCCTAATGAGTTTCTGCTGTTGGGTGTGGCCTATTATGCTAATGAGTTCCTGCTGGGTGTGGCCAACTCAGGAGCCAGCCGGAACTCTGTTCCTGTGCGTTCCTGCCCAAAAATAGCCCTGATCACTATTCCAATTTACTATTCCAAATAAGAAATACACTAAAATAAAGAGGATGTATAGCCCTTCTTGGTGAGAATACTTATGTAAGAACTGAATAAGTTTAGCATATGTAGTGAGATAAGAAACCAATATCCCTGTTAACAACCTGGGTATTTTTCAGCAATTTCCTTTTCCAGTCTGTTCCTGAAGTCCCTTTGCAATAAAACAGCTACTTTGAGTTCACCCACTGAATGTCCTGGAAGGTTGAAGTGTTCTCCTACAGGTTTCTCAGTCTTGTGACTTTTGCTGTCAGATTTGTGTCCATTTATCCTTTGGTGTAGGGTTTGACCTGTTTGCCCTGTGTAGAGAACTGACGGGCATTGTTGGCATTTAAGGGCATTTAGAAAATGAATATGTGAATAAGCCTGAGATGGTGTCATTGATGTTGTTAGGTCCAACGATTGTGTTGTTTGGGTGTATGTGGCAGCAAAATTGGCATCCGGGTTTATTGCAAACTCTGATACCAGTGTCCATGTTCAAATTAGATGTTGCATTATTGTGAGTGAGGAAATGTTTGCGATTGGGAGGATGTCTGTGCAGAAGAAAAGTTTTGCCCCCCAGCACTTGTGAAAGAGAACTGTCATTATCCAGTAAAAGTTGTAAATTGCTGACAATGCGTTGAACTTATTTGAGCTGAGAGCTGTATGTGACCACTAGTGGTGTTTTGTTAGTGTTTCTTTGGGGCCTGTTTTGCAACAGTTTTTCTCTGGGTACCATTCTGGATTTGTTAATCTGTTTCCTGACCTCATCGGGTGGATACTTTAGTTCCCAAATGGTTTGTTGTAGATCCTTCAGATGACAATCTTTGTCTGTAGGATTGGAGCAGATGCAGCTGTAGTGTAGAGCCTGGCTGTATACACTGGATCATTTGTATAGATGCAGTTTGCTTGCCTTATCCATCAGAATCTGTCTGTCTGTCTGCCTGCCTGCCTGCCTGCCTGCGTGTGTCTGTCTGTCTGTCTGTCTGTCTGTCTATCTATCGCCAGGTTTCGAACTGAGGAACTGTAAAATCTAGGCATTAAATATCCTTTCCTCTGAGAGTCTCTTCATTCTGGGGATTCCAGCTTCCCCATTCTATGATTTAAACACTAATGAAGTCTCTCTGAATAAATGGAAACCCGAGAGTACCTAAATGATCATTAAGAAGCTGCCATTTCCCTCCAAAGAGCTTAAATGCCAGTTTTCCTCTCCTTGCTCCTCCATCACACCAAGGCCATAGTTTCCTAAGTATATTATTGCTCCAGTAAATATTGATTATGGTTTATGACAGGCAAACCACAAACCAGCAACAACCACCCTGTCTCCTTATTGATCTTTTCAACCCCTTCACTCCAGGCCTTTCTTAATAAAGCAGCTTGTGAGACCCAGATAGTGGGAGATGAGAAGACACCAAGCCTTGTCTGTATTGTTATATCCTTCTGGCCTATGCTTTGCTTATTAGATTCTTTCCCACCTTCTGTAGTACTAGCTGCCTGGGTGTAAAAGGTCAAGGGGGATTTCCCACGTTCTGTAGTACTACCGTAGCTGCCTGGGTGTAAAAGGTCAAGGGGGGTCGGCAAGGGAAACTGAGACCTGGAAGACTGGAATTCACTGTGAACTTCTGGCTTGCCCTCTGAACTACTGCCTCTGTTATCTAACATCTCCTGTACCATTTATCTTACAGTCTCAGGACATGCAAGCTCAACAGTAGTAGAGATTTCAATGGCATTGTTGACTGCTAGGAATAATTTCTTTAGGCTCTGCTGAAGATTCCTTTATGGATGGAATGGTGTTACTGCTTTTGTGCCAGTGAGACCTGCTTATAATTAAGTTCTGGGCTGGAGATGCTCAGAAGACGTTTCTTGGTTAATATCAAAAGCCATCTCTTCAGTAATGGCTCACTCATGGCCATTTTGGATGCAGAAAAAGTAGACATATTCCAAACTAATGAAAAAAACGTACCCCCAAAAAGCCTCGTTTGGTAGGTTAATGAAAACAAAAGGGAATAACAATGGGTGAATGAATGTCATTCATTTCTCTGTGCTTTACCTTTAATTGCTCAGTGTTTTGTAATATGTTGCCCATAAAACTGGGTCTATTTGCCTGAAATTGGAAGAAAGATTATTTAGGGAAGGGGTTTCCCTGAGGTTTTCATCCAAGTTGGGTAGAAACAAACAAACAAACAAGTTGGAAATGTGTTTTGAGTTCCTAAAGCTGAGACCTTTTCTTCTACCTGTCTAAAATGTAGCAGGCCAGATCTCTTGCATTTAGGTTACAGTTTCTGAATATTTTACCCAGACTGAATATGTGTGTGTGAGAGAGATTACAGCAAAAATTGTTTTCCATTGAAATAAAGGAGAAAGAAAACAAATGTAATAGAATAAATAGGAATAATAACAAAAAAAATGAATGAAGCCGTTGGAAGGATAAATGAACAGGGGGTGGGAAGTATAGCTCTGCTGAAAAGTTATTGGGAACCTTTACATTTTTTCCCCTCAAAGGGAAGTAAGTTTTTTCACTAAGTCTCTACAGCTTACTTAATGTCTTGCAATTTTCCAGTTAGCTGTTCACATTGAACTTGCCTCTCCTTGTAAATGTATGGATATTTATATTCATGCAATGTGAAACTATGCCTCTTGGATCTATGGTTGCAATTATAACCAGGAACACGTCTTGGTTAATTCACTGGAGATATTTTTGCCTAATCTTATTCATCCACTTTAAACACAGTTTGTCATGCTGGATTTCTGGTTACCAGTTCACTCCTGCGTTCTAGAGAGTGCACAAGGCTATTTTATTTTCTGCTATAGAAGTGGAAAACATTTATTCAGGGGTTATCAATCATGTTCTGCAGATGACAAGACCAGAATGTGATGATGTCTCAGCATTTGTGTGAAAGACACTTCAGAAGTAGTTAGACAAATGGCATATAGATATTAGTTTTCAGAACAAAATGGGAATGGTTTCTTTATTTATGACTTAAAATTGGGCTTGGATGTTGACAGTGAAAGTTCTGCTATTCTTTCTCATATGTTGTCCTGTTGCTTAATGTTGTGATCGGCCAGCAAGTGAGGTTCAGGTCTGGAAAATATGGTGCATTCCAAGTGTGCATTGCTTCATAAATTCTCTGCTCAATTGTCTTCTCTCCATCCTGCCCATGAATGACATAAAAGCTAGGGTTTGCTACAGATTTTTCTGACTTCTTGAAGCATCTTGTTAGGTTCTATACTTAGGGTTTTTCTATACATTGACAATTCACAGTAGAGAAAAAGACAGGCTGGCTGGAAGTATTGACCAAATGTCAGTTGTAACCATTCAAACGAGGTTAAGAGTAATCTGGCCTGTGATGGACATGAGTGCGCATGCACTCATATGTGGGTCGTTTGGAATTGTTTGTTTTGAAAGGAATTGAGAAAATAGATTCATATGCAAGTAGGTTATTGGAAAAGGGTACTATCGCTTTCTTTGGGAGGGAAAAAATCCAGAATAAATCAAAATATACTGCACCAACCCTCCTGCCTAGGAGGTTTTAACTTCCCACACCTTCGCAGCTACTATAGTGCTACAATATTGGCACAAGTGGTACCAATGCTTTATCGAGATCATCAAAAACCATGGATGCAGATAGAAGAATCATACTCGTCCCCTTCCGCCTACTAGAAATGTTTTGGGTGAAACCTAATCTCAGGCCAAGAAATATTAAGTTCAACATACTCTTAACAACTTAGGGTTGCCAAGTTGAAATATCTACTTACTGGGGGACTCCCGTGCCGCGGCTGAAACCATAGAGTTTTCCCTCGGATGACTGTGGCCTTGCCCCCAGCATGCCCGGCGTGGTCGCGTCACTTCCAGGTGATGCGCACGTCGGGGTGGGGCCCGATCCACCGGAGGCAGAGAACGGGCCTCTGGGGTGGGGGTTTCCCCGCCCCCCGGGGGGACTTGGGAAGCCTATAACAACTTCAATCAAAATTTGGGATCTTAAAAAGAGACTTCTCCCACCCGGAATTTCTCAATTGTCGACATACTTGCACCAAACATGGTTCCCTTCTGGAATGACCCCCAATACATTTGATGCTTGGAAAGAGGCAAACCTCAGCCGACCGTGTGATTTAGCACACCAAGGGAAAATCTAGGACAAACAATACTTCAACCAGTGTATTGGTGCACCAACGCACTAGCACCAATATCTCCAGTTGAAAAATGTAATAGAATTTATGGTGGGCCAAGGCACATTCCGGAGAGATTTGACACCTATGGAGAAGATTATAAAGACCTACCCAACCATGTCAAAAGGGATATTGTCCAAAATATATAAGGTTATAGTGACAACAGAAAATTGAATGAAGTCAAACTATCAGCTCAGCTGGGAAGAGGACCTAAACCAACAATGGGAAGACACAGATTGGGATTTGATCTGGGCCTCCCCAATGAACAAATCTACAATATTCAGCCTTAGACTACAAAATTTCAAATAGCTCACAAGGTGGTACATGACTCCAAAACAACTGAACAAAATCAACAAAAGCAATGACTCCACATGCTGGAAGAAATGTGGGCAGATGGGTACGTACATTCACTGCTGGTGGAGTTGTCCGGTGATTTGTCAATTCTGGAACGAGGTAACACTGCGCATCAACGAGATGACCAACCAAAGAATCTCCTGTATGCCGGAAATCATGCTATTGAATAAATGGGACGACTCCACCAAAGAAGACAGGAGGAACCTCACATTGCTACTACTTGCAACAGTTAAATTTACAATAGCCACCCTATGGAAATCTCCCAATTCCCCCACGTTGACTTTGTGGCACGATAAACTCTGGGAACAGTTTATCATGGCTAAAATTACAGACCTAAATCGAGAGGCCCAGACACCATACACCACATCACACACGAAATTTAAAAGGCTCTGGTCACTGGTTGTTAATTATACGATGAAACACGGAATGCTTTCCACAAACCCCAATTATCATAGATGGTTGTTCTTATAACACACCATCAATTTCGTTATTTGAATAGATGTAACTCTAAGTCCGATTACAACTACTGTTCGGTCTCTAACACCGAATTACAGTGCAAAAAAATTCTGTCCGAGCTCTCAGAGTAGCCATAAAATAAAATAAAGAGTAAATTATACTCAACACGACCATCAAGGTTTTTACCCGGGATCCTCATAGTTCATAGATTAACCATCACATACAATGATTACAATTTTTATCTCCCTTTGTTGTATACACTCCTTTTTTTTGAGTTTGTGATTATTACGTGAAAGAATAAAACAATAATGTCTAAAGGAATAGGGTACTATATATATGTGATGCAACATAATCAGACTCTGCTATTGTGCCATACCTCTGCAAGAAGTCTAAAAGAAGGAGGAGGCACTTCTGGATCATTCATTGGCCAAGTGTACAGGTGTAGGGCAGCCTCATACCTGGGAGGGGTTATATAATTTGACTTTTTGTTTTGCCATCAAGTCACAGCTGATTTATGGTGACCCCGTGGGGTTTTCAAGGCAATAGACATTAGATGTGGTTTGCCATTGCCTGCCTCTGCATCATGATTTGGTATTCTTTGGCCAGGGTATTCTCTGGCAAACCAGGACTAACCCTGCTTAGCTTCCGAGATCCGACAAGATTGGGCTACCCTGGGCTTTTCAGGTCAGGGCCACTTGACCATACAAGAGCTATATTCAAATCCCTGCTTTGTCACAAAGCATGCTTGGGTGGTCTCTGAAAAATCTTTATGTCTCAGTTGTATTTATCTTGCTGAAATGACTGTGAAGAACTGCACACTGAAAATGCTAGAGAAATTATGGAAAATAATAGCACAATTGAGATTCCATGTTTTTGTTGTTGCAGCCTGTTTCTGACCTCATATAAAGTTATTACCTTATTGTTATTTATTATTATTTAAGTATGCAATGAGCCCTCAAGGCATAAAATGAGCTAAAGCAGGTTTTTTTCTGGAATATGCTCAGGGACAGGGGGACTTCCCATGCCTTCACAGTAATCCACATATAAAGAGTCAAACATTATGATTTTCAGCATCATTATAAAATAAAAGTGGGTTTGGAAACCCCTCTCTGCTGTGTGCCCCATATTTTTGACTGCAAAAGCCATGCAATATGTTTTATGCCTCTCTAGGCATTTTTCCTCTTTCCCAGACTGCAACAATTTCCCTTCCTTTTTGTGTGGATAAAGAGGTAAGCTGTTCCTGCTTGCTATTTTAGAATCAGGACCCTCTCCCCCCAGGTATCAAATTATTTGGAGGTAAAGCGTAAATCCTGGGGTTCAGTCGAGAAGCATTTCTTTTCCCTTTAATAATTGCAGAATCTGGAAGAAACAGTCTGAACTCAAAATAGTCAGCAGCCCCATGTAATTCTTAAAGTTCTGTATTGCTTCGGACTGCAAATAAGGACTCCTTGCTTGAATATATGCCAGATTTACAAAACAAAAACAAAGCCTCCAAAGCACATCAGGGAGAAGCCCAAACCTTCTCCAACACAAAGTATTTAGGTTCTTCCTTTCCTTTCCTTTCCTTTCCTTTCCTTTCCTTTCCTTTCCTTTCCTTTCCTTTCCTTTCCCTTCCTTTCCTTTCCTTTCCTTTCCTTTCCTTTCCTTTCCTTTCCTTTCCTTTCCTTTCCTCACATTTTGTTGAGAGTCAATGGAGACTGGCTGCTTGGTTTTCTACTTGCAGATTGAGGTGGTACAATCTGGCAAAAAAATTCAGTTTAGTGATCCTTCCTCCCTTCACCATAGCTATCATACCCAGAGTTGGCAGCCTCCAGGTGGGGCCTAAAGGTCTCCCTGAAATATAACTGTTCTCCAGACTACAGATTAGGGATAGGCACGAACCGAATCACGAATTGAAATTTGTCATTTCATGAACTGGGCCTGGTTCATGGTTTGCAAGCCTCAATTCATGCGATTGGTTCTCCCATGTGTACAGGTGAACCAATGAACCAAACTGATTTTCATGAAGGTTCGTGAGGTTCATGGGAGCAGTTTGTTTGCCAGACATGCTGGTGCAGATGAATTTATTGTCCAGGCAATGGGGGGGGGGGTGGACTTCTGCAGCCCTTCTGCAGCCCTGGAAACACCAATAGTGCCCCTCCAAAGCTTGATAGGCAGCTCTGGCTGCCAACCAGAGAGATCCCATTCTGCTCTAAGCCTCTAGCTTTCAGGGGGGTTGTTCGACACACTCCTTCCCCATGTGCACATTGGACCCTAGGATCTCCCCCCAAGCCAATCTGCACACTTGGAGGGTAGAGGGGCTCCTGGGGAGGTCCACTATGAGCTGGATGCCTCTGGCTTGCAGGGGGGCCATTCTACCATGCCGTGAACTTCATGAACCACTAACTGGTTTGTTAAAAGGGAAGGTTCATGGAGATTCATGGTTAGTTGTTCGTGAGACCCCACAACCCTCCATTGTTTTGGTTTGTGCCCATCCCCACTACAGATATCAGTTCCCATGAAGAAAATGGTCACTTTGGAGAGTGGACCTGCTGTGTTCTCTCCTCTCCCCAAACCCCATTCTTCCAGGCTCCAAATTCCTAAATTGCAAGGAATTTCCTAACCTAGAGTTGGCAACTCTAACCCTCTGTAGAGAATGTCCATACCTGTGTGACTGTATCTTAGTGCATTTTCTGGCAGCATTAGGGTTGCCAAATGGCACTCACCTCCTTGGCGGGGGACTCCTGGGCAGCTCCCAGTGCACGCGCGCAAAGCGCAAGCGCGCGCACAGCATCTACATCACCCGGATTTGACGTCGCACGCTGGGGGCGAGGCCACAGCCATTTGAGGGGAAAACTCTATGTTTTCCCCTCAAATGGCTGTGGCCCCGCCCCCAGCATGTGACGTCACATGCGGGTGACGTGCACGCGGGGGTGGGGTTTCCCCTGGGGCCCGATTCTGTGGGGGTGGAAATCGGGCCTCCAAAGCGGGGGGAAATCCGCCCCCCGGGGGGATTTGGCAGCCCTAGGCAGCATGCTTTATGGCAGATTTACAGTAGTTTTGCAGCACTGCAATTGAATCCAGGAGACCATTTTCAGGAGAGGAATGAGATCTGAAAAGGGCATGCTTAAAATTGATAAACATGTTTGTAATTTAGTTGATCAGTTTTAAATTCTCCCCTTGAGCCTTCAAATAGTGTTGTAAATAAATACAATCTAATTAAGCCCCCAAAGTGCCTTATTTCTGAATACTTACATCACAGAAATCATAGCCTCATATAGAAGGCAGCTAATAATAATGTGCAAGAGTTACTTGATGGCTGGTGATGCATGTTACAAATGTAGCAGAGTAGGTGGTCACACGAAGGATGTAGCATGTAGCATATGTGTGCCATTGGCAATTGTGTGTTGTGGTTGAGACATCTCGTGTGAGAACCATGGCTCTAAACAAGTCTCCTGTTTATTGATTTAGAAAATGCTGCCTCCCCAGAGACCTGCTTGAGGAGGCTCACAGAAGTAAAATAATACAACAAAATCATTAAAAATGGCAGTGACAAATTAATAAACTAACCATCTAAAGAAGCCATTGTATTATTGCAGGTTTTGTGATACAATTACATTAATTTTGGAACACTGCTTTGTGACAAAATGCACACTTGGAAGGAGAGTTTATGGGGTGGGGGGGAAATGGGACATGAGGAGGAGTGAAATACTCAGAGCTGCCAACATTTCTAGAGAAGAGTAGGGTAGCAGAAATTCACCGATATTTGCCAGTACCAATTTGCATGAAAACTGTAATTATACAAATTTTAAAATTAAAAATTTGGAATAAAACATATATATTTAAATGAAATTTATATAATCTATATATAAACCAAACCAAAGTGTGTGCAAAAGTTAGTGGATCTATTTTTGAAGCTATATGCTTGTATAGAAATATTGTTTCTAAATTCTCATGCCTTCTCCTGTGATGACATTCTGTGTGTGTCTGTTTCCTGTGCAGGCCAAATGGGCTAGGGTAAGACCAGATGGCCTGAGCCACCTAATAGCCATGCCGTATAATCATGCACATTCCTTAACACCTCTCTTTTGAGAGCCAGACTTTAAGGCTCCACTCTATGGCTCACATGAGCCATGTCACGTACACAATGAAGAAAGCTGGAAGTTGGACCACCTGACCGCAGGCAGGGCCTCTAACTGCTAGCCAATCCCTGCACACCTGATGCTAGGCCACCCAGCATTTGGGCACACACCCCTGCCGCTCGCGATTGGCTGATGGCCACAGCTAATTATGACTGGTATGGGGGGTATAGCTCTGTGGTTCTCTATGGAAGAGCTCTCTGGCTCTTGCACTCTCTGCTTGTTTTCCTGTTTTCTTGCTCCTGGAATTCTGCCTTTTGGAAACAAAGAGCTGCTGCACAGGATGGGATTCCCCTTCAATATCCCTTGGATCCTACCTGTACTGTTATACTGGACAGTCTTGGACTATTGAGACTTCACTTGGTAACTATGATTAGATTATTGTGTAGTAAGGGCAAATAGCCATAGGTTTTTGTTATTTTGTATCCTCTAGTAGTCTTTTGCTATGCTTTTGCACTGAATAAAGATAATTCATATTTGTAATTGTCTCTGATGCTGTAATTGAACTCCAAGGCTAAATCTCGTGTCTAATCACTGACCACACAGAGCTACCACTGTGATAACTTGTGTGCATCTCTGAGTTAGAGTTGCTGATGTGTTAAGTCCCATATGCCAGCTAAGAGATTGAATCTCTGCTCTTAGGCTAGGTGGGGACCCCTGGGAAGAGATTCTGGTGGCAAACTGCTGTGACGCCTTGAGAGAGTACAGATTGTCTCGTGGATTTTTGTTTAAAGTGCTGAAATACTGGATTCCCTCTCACCGTTGGACTGGGCTGAGTGGGTTAATCCTGTACAATGCTTAACAACAATGTAAGTAGAAATAAGATGGTCTGTATCCATTCTAACAATGTAGCCAAGACAATAATCTATTTACCGCTGTAATGTAGCATGTCTCTCATATATCATGTCAGGCAAGACTTCATTGAATTTATAGGGCCAATTACTCTTAAAAAGCTATCAGAATCAATTATGTTCACATATAACATGTTCTCCCTACAAGGCAGGTGTGAACCTGTACCCATAGCCCATTTCCCCCCAAGCTTTGCTATTGGAATTCCAATAGCAATTGATTAGGTAAAAGCCCTGACCCAATAAAAGAAGATGCTCTTTGTTCCATAATAAGTGAAAACAGTTCATTGTTTGAGGGGCCATGGCTCAGTGACAGAACATCTGCATGACATGCAGAGGGCCCCTAGTTAAATCCCCAGCATCTCCAGTTAAAGGATCTGGTAGTAGGTGATGTGAAAGATCTCTGGCCTGAGACCCTGAAGAGCCACTACTCGTTTGAGTAGATAGTACTGAGGTCAATGGACCATGGGTCTGATTCACTATAAAGCAACTTCATCTGTTGATGATAAAGCCCAATGCAGAATGGTTGTTTTAGTACTTTCTCCACCTAAAACCCTGAGCTTTATTAGTCATTCCCTGTGTAATTTCAGTTATTGTAAGGAAATTGTCTTTTTATGGTTCCAGACAGCCAGCTGCCCTTGTCTTCCATCAGGATGGAGTATACATGCTGGCATCATGGAGGCAGCTTCAGCCACAAGAGAGCTCCTGTAAGTCTGATATTGGCTGCCAGCGGCCCCTCCCTCTACAATCCCAGACCTGAGACCACCCATGATAGTGCTTAGGAGTCACCAGAGGTGCCCTGTAGAAATCCTGAAGCTGACAACAAATTTCACCTAACTCTAAATTCTTAATTGGGCAAAGCAATAGAGGAATCCAAGAGAACCTAAAGGGAATGTTCAATAGCAAAATGCAGCTGTGTATGTAAAACACAAACTGTTGGTAGCATGGTGCATGTGAACATATGAAGCTGCCTGATACTGAATTGGGGTTATCGTGATCAGTTTTGTCTCCTCTGTCTGGCAGTGACTGTCCAGGGTCTCTGAGCAAGATCCTTCATATCATCTGCTACCTGAGCTGTTTTAGCTGGAGACACAAGGGACCTTCTATGTCCAAAGTAGATGCAGTTAGTGTTTGAGCTCACTTCAGGTTGCTACATGATCTGGAGCCACAACGACTGCATGACCCATAGAGACCTGCCCTGAGCTCACCATCAGAGAACCTTGCCCATGTGTCCTGACTTCCTAAAATATAGTGGATATAAAAATTCCTAATAAATAAATCTGTATCAGGAAGGCCAACAAATTCAATCGTAATGGGCAAGGAGCCACAATGAAGCATTATGGGAGAGGCAGTATTAGCATTTCACTGCCTTTGGTGAAGCTCTTGATCAGTGCAACAGGCTGCACAAATGCAGTTCTGTATCCTGCTGGCGCAGCCTGGGCCAAAAAATTAAAACGTCAGATTATTATTATTATTTTAATCTTGATATCTAGGTCCCAGTCCAAGGCCTTAGGGTGGATAACAGCACATAAACCAAAAATGTAAGGAAATGGACCATTAAAAATAACTATGATTTACATTTTGGGGAGTGAAATTCTCAATCTTTAACTTCAAATGACTGTTTTGAATACAGAGACAGATTCCCAAACAGTTATCATAAATCCATAAAAAGGAAGGTGGCTTCTTGTTGTGCAAGATATTGTGCAAATAAGTCTATTGCGTTAAGATCTAAATAAACAATAGAAATGCCGGCCAGCACTTTGCATGGGAAACTGTGGTAATCGTCTGGCACCCTGCAGAATGGCAAATGAGTAATATAAATAAAAAGTACAACAGAGTATACAATCATTTCTGAAGTAGAAACAATGCCCTTGAGTCTCTGTGCCTTTAAATTGGGAACAATAGGAAACATTACTCCGATATGAACATGAAGAAATAAGCATTTATAATAAAACTGGGGTGAATTTTGGGGCGAATATGTTCTAAATATGAGATGACAAGGGTAGATAATTTGGAAAATTCTACCCGCCCCCTATATAAAATACTAAAGTGTAAATAAACTCAATTTCCTGATGAATCTGATCCATTAAAAGCCAGCCCAAAAGAGGATCCTGTGGTGCTTCTAGGAAACAACCAGAAAAGGTTTTCTTCAGGGGGCCAGTGAAGTGCTCTTTCCTTCTTGCAAAGAATATAGAATAGACCAAGAACAATGATAAAATTCCTTCATTAATGGGAAATAGTCAAGGCCCCGTGTTTGAGACTGCAGTTTACTTTCAAAGTAAAGGACAGCTGTATAATTTAGAGTGATGAAAACCACGCAGTTCACGTCTGCAGAGTGAAGGTAGGATAGATCTTTCTAGGTTTTGAATCACTTGATGCATGATGGAGAGAATAAAACAACCTTTGATTGGCTATCCCCTATTCTAAGCTCCCTGCACCATCTTGCAGTCTGGGAGAGACTAAAACCAGTTTGCGAGGAGAGAAGCAAGTGGCATTTCTTTTTTGCGGTTGGGACTTGGGCTGCAAAGATTCTAAAGAGATTTTATTTCGGCAGAAGCAACGCTTGGAATTTCATGTAGCTTTAGGACAAATATTGTCTGCTCTCTACTTGCGCCTGCACCCTGCAGGATCTGGTCCTTATACTGGATGCTACAAAAATGAATGTAGATTACAAATCACTTTGGTCCTGGTCACACGTACCGGAAAATGTGGGGGGTGGGTGGGAGCACAGCTATTTGTGCCACGATAATTTTTCCCGCCGCCGCGCGATCTGATGCAACGGCGGGTGAAGCGGGTATTTTTCCTTGCAGCCTGCTTCCTGTGACGCGATTGGAGCGCGCCGGTGCAATCACACAGGCAACTCCGTCTTCCGCCCGTCGCAACCGCTTTGATAGTGGATTTTCTGTGTGTTTTTTTTTACTCCGCTTCTTTGGCTGACTGTTACGGGTTGCTGACGGGTGCCGGACACTTGCCAGATGTGTCGGTATGATCACGCCTGTAAAATCCGGCAGGCATTCATGAGTATTGTGAGGCAAATTCTGCGTGTGATCGGGGTATTTGATTATCTAGCAGTCTCTTCTCAAAAGTAAACTTTTTTCAAAAGGAGACATTTCGGACTTTATGGCTGCTGTAAAGTGTAATGTAGAGGTCAGAGTGTCAGACTATGATGAGGGAGTCATGAACTGAAATCCCCTTTCTGCCACAGAGTTTGCTGGGTGACTAGGGTTGCCAGCTTCCAGGTGGGGCCTGGGGATCTCCCACTTTTACAACTGATCTCCAGCTGACAGAGATCAGCTCCAATGCTCCCTCTAAGCTGTGAAGTCTAGTGAGCAAAACTTCTACTTTGTGAGCTACTGGCATTAAAGTTGTGAGCGAGCGATTTGGCTACTGCATACATTAGTTTGTTCTGGAGCCATCCTTCCTGAGCTACGGCAAAAATGTGTGAGCCGGAGGCTAGAAAACTGTGAGCTAGCTCACACTAACTCAGCTTAGAGGGAACACTGATCAGCTCCCCTGGAGAAAATGGCTGCTTTGGAGGTTAGACTCTATGGCACTGTACCATGCTGAGGCCCCTCCCTTCCCCAAACCCCACCCTTTCCTAGATCCACCCCCAAAGCCTCCAGGCCTTTTCCAACCCAGACCTGGCAACCCTATGGATGTCCATGAGCCAGACATATGCTCTCAGCCTAACATACTTCACAGGGTTGTTGTGAGGAAAGAAGGGAGGAAGATGTGTGCCACCTTAAGCTCCATGAAGGAAAGGTGGGACAAAATGTTCTAGACACAGAAAGCTGTTTGCAGAGAGCTTGTAACATATGGGAACACTCCAAAATGTGATCCTCCACCTGCAGTCTTTTCTCTGCCATCTAACTCTCCTATAGCCAGTCCTTAGTTCTTAAGCACCCTATTGTACCATTAAGAAAGGCAAAAAGGAGGTTTTCCTCCCCCTTTAATTCCATGCCTATGGATAATTGTGTATACAGAACCAGGGATTAATTTGTGCAGAGAACAAAGGTACAAGACAGCATCATTAGCTCCACCATTCTCTGCAGTGATAATGGCTGCGTTACATGCTACGTGGTCACGTGTTTGAGCAGGTACAGAGAGGAGCTACAAAAATATTTGAACTTTGGAGAATATGCCTTTGCAGAAGGAGACATAAGAAACTTCTATCATTAAAAAGGTTATGAGGTGAACTGATTAATTCAATTTTTACAAGGAGAGAATATTACCATAAAACTCTCTATTACTGAAAGCAGCTTAGCAAATAATGGCTAGAAGTTAAAGCTGGATGCATTCAAATCAGAAATGTGGTCAACGCATCACATGAGTGGACCAATCAGCTGCTTGGGGTGCCAGACTTGGAGAAGTGTGGTGATGCAGGAGGGGGTGATGGACGTGGCTTCTGTCTGTTGTGTCCTAGATCTATCCTGCTGCTATGCCTCGTGGGAAGAAAACAAACCCCACTGGAGCTTGCCTTTTTCCTTAGTCCAGCCCCGGTAGTGTTGGTCAGAAAACAAAGATCTTATCACCTCCCAAATCTTCACCTCCAGGGAAGAAGGTGGGTCCCATTGTTGCTACTAGTACTGCTGGCCATCAACTTCCTTCTGCTTGGCAGTGTGAGTCAGGGTGGTAACAGATACTGCCTGGACTTCCTTGGAAGTCTCTCATCCAAATGCTACCTGGGGTCAACCCTGCTCAGCTTGTGAGATCTGATGACATTGGGCTGGTGTGGGCCATCCAGGTCAATGTCCAGGTGGTTCAATACATGAACTATTAAACATGTAAGTGAAAGTTTGGAACGCAGGTCATCCCTAAATATTCTTGGCCAAGCCACCATCAATTTTACTTTCCTATCTGAAAAACTGAAAGATTAGGAACCAGCTTTATAGGATTCAAAACCAAAGAATAGTTTATTCTAGCTCAGGCCACTAAGAGGGGATTCTATGCAGCCTCCATTGAGTCTGCTAGCTCTCATCCAGCCCAATTATTTAGAACAATTAGATCACTAACTTCCCTGCTACAAGGGAAACAAAATGACCATTGGCCGTGAGGCATTTATGAGGTATTTCACAAAGTCTTGTCACTCTGCCACAACCTACTAGCCACAATTGAACCAGTAAATGTCTTCCAGTCCAGTTTTGGACCGATTCAGCTGACTGTCCCAGTAGGAGGTCGACAAGACCCTGGCAGCTGTGAAGCCCACCATATGCTTCTTGGACCCATGTCCGTCTTGGCTCGTCAAATCCCACAGTGATGAGACCTGGATTCACCTGGGGGAAATTATCAATTTGTCCCTAACATCATGGATTTTCCCAGGGTGTCTAAAAGAGGCAGTAGTGAGACCACTTCTGAAAAAGCCATCTTTGGACTCCACAGTCCTAACCAATTACCACCCAGTGTCAAACCTTCCATTCCTGAGCAAGATAGCTGAGAGGGTGGTTGCTGAGCAGCTCCAAGGATTCCTGAGTGACTCTTCCATCCTGGACCCATTCCAGTCCAGCTTCCACCCTGGACATGGGATGGAGACTGCACTGGTTGTCCTCACAAATGACCTCTGGAGGCAGCTGGTTCCAGGTGGGTTGGTGCTGCTGTTACTACTTCATCTAGCAGCAGTGCTCAACATGGTCAGCCATGATCTTTTGACCCACCACCTCACCATTGTGGGGATATGAGGGACTGCTTTGCAGTGGCTGTCCTCCTTTCTTCATGGTCGGGGACAGATGATGGTGCTTGGGGAGAGAATATCTCCATGTTACCCTTTGGTAGGCAGCATCCCACAAGGGGCAATCCTCTCCCTGATGTTGTTCAACATCTATATGCACCCCCTCGCTCAGCTAATCCAGGAGTTGGGGCTGGGCTGTCATCAGTATGCTGCTGATACCCAGCTGTATCTGCTGATAGAAGGCTAGTCTGATTCCACCCCAGAAAATCTGGCCAGAACTCTGGAAGCTGTGGTTGGTTGATTGCTACAGAATCAGCTGAAATTGAATCCAGTGCAGACAGAGGTCCTGTAACTTAGTTGTGGAAGGACAGAATTGGGAATTCAACTCCAAGCCCTTGGTGGGATGCCACTGACACCAACCCCAACACTGAGGAGCCTAGGGGTGATTCTGGATGCCTTCCTTTCTGTGGAGGCCCAGGTCACCAATGCTGCCAGATCAGCCTTCTACCATCTATGACTGACCAGGCAGCTGGCTCCTTATCTCTCCCCCCCATGACCTCACGATGGTGATCCATGCAATGGTCACTTCCAGGTTAGATTACTGCAGCTCGCTGTATGCAGGCCTACTTGTGAGTCTGACACGGAAGCTTCAGCTGGTACAAAATGTGACAGCACGCCTGCTGACTGGTGTGTCTACGTGGACGCACATTCAGCCAGTTCTGCACCAATTGCATTGGTTGCCAGTTGAGTACCAGATCAGATTCAAGTATTAACCTTCAAGGCCCTATGTGGCCAGGGATCAGCATACCTATGGATTGTCTTCCCTGAAGAGCGTTACACTCTTCTAAGCAGCACCGTTTAGCAATCCCCAGCCTGAAGGACATTGGCCTTGCCTCAACCGTGGCCAGGGCCTTTTCAGCCCTGGCTCCTGCCTGGTGGAACATGCTTCCAGTTGAGATTAGGGCTCTATGGGATTTATTACAGTTCCGCAGGGCCTGCAAAACCAAGCTGTTCCTCCAGGCCTTTGGCTGAGGCAGTGGATGTTCAAGTAACATCGGCCTTCCCTGCTCAGCTTGATCAATCTGCTCAATTCACCTTACTTGCCTTAGGGCACTGCCTATACCATCAGTGTCAGCTGATTTTGGTCTCTTAAGAGAATGTGCCCTCCCTGACTTTAGTGCAGCAGGCACAATAGTTAGTAACTGTTATGCTGCCAATAGAAAATTTTTAACTCTAATTGTTGAGGCTTTTGTGAATTATTATTTATTGTTGAATTATTATTTACTAGGAATCAGGCACGTTGTAGCAATAAATACAACAGGTGCTAGCTTGGCCACTTGTAACTGTTATGCTGCCATCAGAAAATGTTTAACTCTAATTGTTGAGGATTTTGTGAATTATTATTTATTGTTGAATTATTATTTACCAGGAATGAGATCTGTTGTAGCAATAAATACAACAGGTGCTAGCTTGGCCGCCCGGCTGCGGGCCCCCATTTCCTCCCCCCCCCGGCTGCTTGAGTCCCCAGCGGGCCAAGCCGGCCGGACCCGTTCTCCCAGCTGATTGAGGGCCGAGTGGGCCATGCTGCCCGACCCCGTCCCTCTCCCCACTGTGCGCCTGGTGGGCCAAGGTGGCAGGCTTATTGATCTCCCCAGCGGGCCAACCCAGCCGGCCTCGTTTCTCCCCCCCGCCTATTCGAGGGCCCAGTGGGCCAAGCCAGCCGACCTCGTTCCTCCATCCTGCCCATTTGAGGGCCCAGTCGGCCAAGCTGGCCAGCCTTGTTCCTCCCCCCCCCCCCCCCCCCATTTGAGGCACCAGCAGGCCAAGCCGGCTGGCCTCGTTCCTCCCCCCACTGCCCATTCGAAGCAGGCCGCCCACCAGGGCCTGGTCCTGCACACTGGACGTCGATCGGGGGGAGCAGCTGTAGAAGCGCTGCAGAGATGGGCAAGGTGCTGGAGAGGCGCGGTGCAGCTTTGGGCCGGTTGAAGACAGGAGGTGTGTTCAGCAGAGTGAAGGCACTGTGTTCTGAGGCACATTTGGGCTGGCGCCGCCTCTGTGGGTGAGAGTCAGAGAACGCAGCCAGTGGCCACATTCCCCATTGTGAGTGGCAGTTCTTGCAGCCAACGGATTAGGGAGCGCATCGAACGTGGCCACCCCAAAACAGCTTTCTTCTATAGAGAGATTGTCCTATGAATGTTGTAAGCTGCCCTGAGCCCACTTCCAGGGTAGGGTGGGATATAAATTGAATTAAATAAATAAATAAATAATAACTATTTATAAACTTTCAATGCAGTCTTAATTTGTTGACGTCAATTGGCTCAGAAATGTATAACTCTGCTTAGGATAGCACTGTTACCCTCTGTGAATTTACCTATTCATTTTTATAGCCTCCCATGCGAGAGTCATCACTATCTCTTTTGGTAAGGAATTCTACATGTTAAGTGTTTTGTGCAACGCAACTTTCCTTTGTCAGGGTGTTTGAAGTAAGGATTGAAAATGCACTTTCTGTAATAAAACAGTGCTTTATACAAATGATCAATAATAGCTCGCTTTATTGCTCAAAATACTGTCAGGGTATCTTGCAAGCCTTTCATAACAAGCCTGGTCCTGCACATCAGGTGTTCCCGAAAGGTATAATTTAAGACATTCAATACCTATAACGCTCAAATAAAAGAATTGACCATTGTAGTTATTTGGATGGTTATCCTGAAATAGGATAAATTATTTATTTATTTTTCATGAACCTTGGTCTCCCTGTACATTGCTAAGGCTTCTAGCTAGTGTAGATTCCTTTGGTAATAGAAAGGGTAGGACATTGTCTTAAATATGGCTTCTTCTGTCCATAAATTCGAGTTTAAGATTTCATGTGCTGACTGCTACATCAAGAGCCACCGTTGGCAACATTAGTTTTACATCACAGAGATTTTATTCGGGCACTGCAAAGGTTTAAGGCAGCTGCACAAATTGATTAGTGGGGATACCAGGTTTAGCAGATTGAAAAGTTATTCTTACAGATGATGATGAATTTCTAGCATCTTGGGGAGGGGGTTGTACCTTTGAAATACCACAATGCAGAGAATTTATTTTCATCCTGTATTTGATGGTTGGCTACATGGACATAATGAGGACGTAGTGGTTTTTATTAGAATGCATTTATTCCTGATTGTGTTTCTTAGATTTCAGAGTGAAGTGAAAGCTTTTTTTTTTAAAATATCCATAGAGTAGGTGAATACCCCCCACTGTTTGTTTTTGTGTGTCTGAATGTGCGTTAATGAGCATCTACAGAGTAAATATGTGGCTAGTTTGTTTCTCTAGGAGGAATTCAGTGCTCTTTGTCTGGCTGTTGATTGTGGTCAGTGATTGCATTATCCCTCTAGATAGGAGAGTAGGAGGATGATCTGGCAAACACTGATATCCTTGTAGCTGCATCTTCACCCATGGCATGATGGGGCAATTCACCTGTATGGAACGTACCACATGGCCGCACCCAGGGGTCATTTCGTAGAAAAAGAGCTAGGGGAACTCATTAGCATAACTCATTAGCATATGCCACACCCCCTGACATCAGGGGCCCGGCGGTGGACCTGCAAGGCCGGCGGGAGTGCGAGGAAGCCCCGCCAAGGCCCTCCCTGGCCCCAGGCAGGGGTGGGGAGAGGCGGGGAGGAAGCAACTTACCCTCCCTCTTCTCCTGCCTCCTCCTGGCTGAATGAGGGCTGGAAGCGGGGCAGCCGGAAGCAGGGGGTGGGGCTTCGTTGTGTGCCCCGCCCCCTGCACCTCACCCGGGGGAACTGCGTTCCCCCACGTTCCCCCCCGAAATGACCTCTGGCCGCACCAAGCAGTTGTGAACAAGCTGCTTCGAACACATGTGGGGGCTCTCAAAAAACAACCCAACCTACAGAAATTGATAAAGGGTACATGTAGGGAAGCAGAAAGATGGATGTTGGCTTGAGTTGCAGCCAGCCTAGAGGAAGAGATAGGGAAGGCACCGTCCTGTATGATGTATTTAAGCATTTAGCCACAGTTGCAAGGAGGAAATCGCAGACAGGCCAGACCGGAACGCTTGTTAATTGCCGATTTTCTGGGCATTCTAGCATGCAGACACTCATTCCTGTCTTGTTCCTTGTTGAAGAAGAAAAGGTGGGGGTGAGGGGGGGATACAGCAAAAAAAGCCATTTATTTTTCTGTGTGCGTGTGTTTTAATTGTCTCTCCGGAGATGCGCTTCTGCAGAATTATGTGTTCAATCTGTCGCCCGGAGTTTGTTTTCTGACAGCGGAGGCTCTCTTATCGGAATATACCAGCTATGGAGGGGAATGAAGGAAGGTCGGCGGCGCCTGCCATGAGTAGGAATTGTGAGCCTAGCAGGCTTTATCAGATGGAAGGGAATGTTTGCCAGCATATTGCTGGGTTCTGCTTCTTTGCTGAAGAGGGGAGACCAACATTGGTTAACTGGCTTACTCATTGTTTCTATCTTGAGATCATAGACCAGCTTATAAAAAAAACAAAACTGCCTTCCTTTATGGTATGACAGTGATAATAACTTTGGGGACCCCTCAGAATTGCAAGCTCAAGGTGCATCTGAGCACAGGTTTAGCAAGAGTGCAGAACACAAGCTAAATTCTGCATTCCCTACGCACATGGAAGAACCAGCACTATTCCAATATATATGTATAAAAAACAGGCTCTATGTTTCAGAATGGGTTCATTTTTCGAAGATTCCTGGAAAGACTGGCCCATTCCCAATGTCACCTCTTTACCACCTCTTCTTTGTTGCCATTTCCCCTCCTCCCCACTATTGATGTTCCTTGCCAACATTTTATTTTCCTAAAATTTACTTTCCAGCAACAGCAAAGGGGGATTTAGAAAAAACAACCCCCAGGGGTCTTTGTGCTGTGAACTTCCTGTTGGGTGTCAAGGTCTTTGGTCCTCATTGCTTCTGTCCAATCTCTCCTCCAGTCCAAATCTTGGCTCTTTTTAGTTCCCAGCAGCCCCACCAGAACTTCTGTACCACACTGAAGGATTTGATCTAGTGTATGCACTAGCTGTAAAATATAGATAGATCCTTTTTGTCTTTGAAGGGATCCAGTGTGTTATGTTCATCTTTTTAAAGTACTCCTCTCCATAAATTTCCAGGTTATTGAGAGCACGGAAAGCTGGTATTCCAACACAGCATAAACCATGTTCACACAGGTTCTTTACCTTAGCAACAGCAGTTCAAGAGGGGCCTCAAACATTCCAGACATCCCAAACTAGCAGCAACTGTAATAATACTTTGACCTAATTAACGTGACTATGACCTGTTTTATATATGCATTGGTGGGCTTTGTTGTATAAGCCTTCAAGTTGGTGAGTAAATATTTGATTATTCTCTATATAAAAGTACAAAGTAGCATCTCAGAGAGAAGGCTGATCAAGATGGGTAGCCATGTTAGTCTGTCTGTAGCAGTAGAAAAGAGTAAGAGTCCAGTAGCGCCTTAAAGACTAACAACATTTGTGGCAGGTTATGAGTTTTCGTGAGTCACTGCTCACTTCTTCTGTATCTGAATAAATATAGATATTTATATAGATATAGATATATGGAGTGAGCAGTGACTCATGAAAGCTCACATCACAAATTTCGTTAGTCTTTAAGGTGCTACTGGACTCTTGCTCTTTTCTACTACTACAGACAGACTAGCATGGCTACCCATTTTGATCTGTCTCCATGGAAGGCACCATATTTAGCCATACAAAGAGAAGGTTGTAGCCTCCCTTCTTCCTGAAGCATTAGTTCTGGATGTCAGCCATTTTGTTTTCTACAAAAGGCCCTCAAACATTTGATCACTACCTGCAGTCTGAAGAGGTGCCATCCAGCAGTGCATTAATTACATGGGATCCCATAAGCATTACTTCCTTGGCACAGCAGTATCTGTCAAGTTACTCCATGTAGTGAATCTTCCTTCCTATGCCCTCTATCTAAATTCTGAAATCTGGCTTTTAAATTTCATTACATTTGTATATAGATTGAAAATCTGAAGATCAGAAGGAAATTGTTTTCTGAAAACTTGTGCTCTAGCAGAGTTGTATTCAATATCTACAATGGAGGCAACTGCAAACATTATTGCATAGTAGATACATCGTGGGGAATTGACTTAGGTGAGCCTTATGCAGCTCTGACAAAGGTAATCTGTTATGGAATACAATGTGGCTGCATTTAAATTTGTGGAAGGTTTACCATAGCATGAGTTGCAGGTTGTATTCATGTGATTATTAGAGCAATCCTGTACAGCATAGCTATACAAAAATCATGTGAAACTTTCCCAAACATTTCTATGGATATTTTCTGCTTGCTGAACAATAGCATTGTATGTTTGGAACACTAACCTGCAAAAATGGATGTGTGATTTTTTGCAAAGGCAAGATTTTATGAACTGTTTTTTGTATATCATTCCACATGTTGATTCAGAGCTTAACATAATTGTGCATTCCAAATTTGAAGGCCTGGGTTTGATTAACCATGGATTCTCGCTGAAAGCAACGACCTGGTTTAATTGCATATTGTTTCTGATTCAAAACTGAACATACTTTAAGGGTTGTTGTCATTTTTAAAAAATATGTTTTGTGTGTGTGTAGACAAGCAGGTAAGCACCTATGTGCCTATCCTCCCCCAGTTATATATATCTTTTCTACTACCCCACCCACACCCAACACCCAACTAGGGGGGGGAAGGAGTTTAATTTTGCATCGTCTCCTATTCAAAAGCCTGAACTGGGTCCATTTTTATAGTCACTCATTAGAAACAACAAAGCATATCAGTGTGCTTTTGCATGAGTCCATGTTCTGCGCAATATAGTTAATCATACACTATTGTACAGACAATCCTTCTCTTTTCATACACCCATATAAAAAGTTTCTTTATTGGAGCACTTACCCACAATAGCAAATACGGTTTTCAGAGAAATGTAAAATCTTTGGCTATTTGTGGCATTCCTATTTTTTTTAAGTGAGTCATTGTTCTTTTTCCCTCTGACATCTCAGTGAGCATCTGGACATGGATGTTGCCCTCTAACTAGAAAGAACAAAGGCATTCTCTTAGCATGTAAACCCACATGTGTGAACATGTCCTCACATGTGAATGCCGCTTTTGGGTCTGCCTTGGGGAGAAAGGTGAGATATAAATGAAATAAATAAATCCACCATAGTCCCAGTGCAATCCTAAACAGAGTTACACCCTTCCAAGTGCATTGAAGTAAATGGGCTTCTGCACTTTATAACACTTTCTCAGTGTATACACTTAATAATAGCTGAAGGACCAACAACAGAGAAAGGGCAGAATAAGAAACCAGGATTTTGAATTATATGATGGTAGAGATCAATACAATGGTCCTGGGTGAAGAGATTCTCAGCTGCAGTTGGATCCTAGCATGATGGAGGGGAGGCCTAGCGAGGGATGTGCAGCCGAGGGGGGGGGATCAGTATTTTTAAAATTCAAATCTCAGGGAGAGCATAATTATTGGTATTCCAGGTGGTCCATTATTTCCTATGGAGAATCTTTCAGGGGCAGGCTGGAGTGGCTGTTTTTCAAGAAAATGATACCAAGATTGCAGCAAAGTTAGTGCTGCCTGTCCAACTAAAGACTCCCTATGTTTCAAGTGAGTTGGATGAAGGAGTCCAATTATAAGGGCCCTTGAACAAAATGCCCCCGGTCCTCCGTTGTTTCCTATGGGGGGAATCCCTCTTTTTCAAGGAAAAAGAAAAGCCAAACATGCAATAGCAAGAAACCACTGGCAAAAAGCCTCCCAATGCAAACAGAGCCAACAAGCCCGACAGAACCAATGTCAAACGAGAGAGCCCCAGCAAAACTACAGGCCAACATGACAAAAAATCAAAAAGAAACCCACTGGGGGGGGGGGGGGGGGCTGAAGCCAAAGCCCTGTGAGGAAAGGCTGAGGGACTTGGGAACGTTTAGTCTGGAGAAGTGGAGGCTGAGTGGGGACATGATTGCTCTCTTTAAGTATTTGAAGGGCTGTCACTTAGAGGAGGGCAGGGAGCTGTTCCTGTTGGCAGCAGAGGATAGGACTCACAATAATGGGTTTAAGTTAAGGGTGGGAAGGTACCGGCTGGATATTAGAAAAAAACTTTTTTTACAGTAATAGTTGTGCAACAGTGGAATCAGCTACCTATGGAGGTGGTGCGCTCCCCCTCACTGGCGGTCTTTGTCTGGACAAACACTTGTCAGGGATGCTCTAGGCTGATCCTTCATGGAGCAGGGGGTTGGACTAGATGGCCTATATGGCCCCTTCCAACTCTAGGATTCTATGATTCTAAGCAAAGGAAAGGACAGTATTATTACCAGCCCAACAGAACCAATGTGAGACCAGAGAATCCCAGCACAACAAACCTGGCAAGCTCCCACTAATGTGTAGTCCCATTTGCCTGTGAGACCTCAGACCTGACTCTCTGATCCCTTCTTCTTGTTCCCCAGAAAACCTGGTTCTTTTAAATGCCAACCTCAGATGACCCCTAATGTTTCTGGAATTACATTACCAGTATTACTGAGATTCTTGAATATCAAGCGAATCCCAAATATATCCAAAAATTCTGATAGGTATAAATATTGATAAATACTGGATGTATCAGAGTGCACATCCATGGGCCTGACTATGACCCTATCGATGGCAATTTGATGACCCTATCGATGGCAATTGAAAGCTCAAAGGAGGGGCATGTATGGCTCATATCCATACGTCTTATAATGTAATGTACCATAACCATCCTTATTTGAACACAGCCAAACATTCCCCGTCAAACTCTTTGATTCCATCAAAGCTCCAGCCAAGGTGTTCAGAAGGCTGTGGCAGTAATGTCATACTGCCACCCAGTGTCCTGTTACTTGTAACAGAAGGGGGGGGGAGAAGATGATATTGTGACTTTGACAGTATGAAGTAGGATGTTGGGGGGGTGACTACATAAACTTGTGTCACATCAAGAAAAACACAATGATTAAAATAATTTACTATGAATATTCATCCTCAGTTTGACAGATGTGGGCTGAACATTTGCAGATTATTGCTAGCTGAACTCTCTCCCAGAGTGTAACATTTAAAAAGCTTTCTATTGGGGTATATTGGCCAAAATGAGGCAGAATTTCTTTCCCCTCCCCTCTTTTTATTATTCTACTTTGGCATTCAAAGCTTGCACTTTTCTGATGAGGCTTGTTTCTCATTTCTCTAATCATGGTTTGGGGGACTCTCTCAGCTCCAGTCTGTGGCTTTTCCAAAGGATTCAGTGTTGAGAAAGATAAATATTAATCACTATTTGCGTTCTTTCTGCAATCACTGTGTTTAACTGTATACATAGCATTACTCATTCTGAATGAAGCCACCTCTACATTTATAAACATGTTTACTTAGCATCAGGTTTAAGATGTCAGAGTTCTGGAACCCAAGATTCAGTTAAGAGGAACCTGGGGCCTTATTCTCTGTGCTATTGCAGTGTTTTGCCAGAAGAGGGAGCTGCCAGCCTGCCCTCCACTTCTGCACTACCTCTGTAAGGTCCACATAATGATACTGCCGCTTTCATCTAAGAAAGGAACAAATAAGGTTCCATCTGGCCTTGCCCCAAGCCTGGTCTGAGATGTTTGCCTGTCTCAATATCTGGGTTGCCTCCAAGCCCTAGCAAGTAAGTGCCACTGAATCAATGAGGATTGTGTCCTATTAACTATGTTTATTGCAGTAGAGCAGTACACAGCTATGTACATTTGCTGCCTTACTACCAGACAAAATTCTCTGGAGGAAAAAAAACAACAACCTGTTATCTGCCACTCATGTTAGGGTGCAGGTGGTGGTGTATGAATCTCATTGTATCAAGCTGATCTTCAGAGGGATTCAATCAAATTTGCCAAATGGAATGTGGACAGGAAGCAAGAAAGGCTTGGAACAGGAACTTGTGAAGAACAAATGTTGAAAGCCCACAAGATAAATCCCAGCTGCCATACGGCCAGACCTCAGTATCCTCTTGAGAGCCACCTTGGTGTAGTGGTTAAGAGTGGCAGACTCTAATCTGGAGAACCAGGTTCGATTCTCCACTTCCCCTCTTGGAGCCAGCTGGGTGACCTTGGGTCAGTCACAGCACTCTAAGCCTAAAAATAAGCATAGCTTGCCACGTAGTGGTGCCAAAAAGAGCTACAGCTTCTGGCAGCCAAACAATCTTTTGGGATGTCCTGGCTATTCCACACACAATGTCATACATTTTTTTTAAAAAAAACCCAATATCAGTATCCTCTACTTTGAAGTGTCTAAAAATTCCAGCATGATCACTTTAGATTTCAGAAGAGGAAATATCTCAAAAGGAGAGGATTCATCAAAAGGAATTTGAAAGAATAAAAAGAAAGGCATGTTTCTTCAGGAATCTGGAAATCCATTTAGAAGTGTGGTCCTAAGCAGAGTTCTGCTCTTCTAAGTCAGTTGTTGTCAATGGGCTTAGAAGGGTGTGACTCTGCTTAGGAATGCAGTATTGATCTACAATAGTCAAAGCTGAGATCAAATTGATACTGTATACTAGGGAAGGCATCATCAAAACTAAGAGGATGCCAGTGGTTAACCAACAAGAGGACTTTTTTTCAAAAGTGGAAGATGTGCCCAAGGGAACGCAAACTTCGGCAAAACAACTGGAAGTTGATAGTAAAGCGGCTGAAATGAGAATCTGAAAGTAGTTTGCTAAAAAATAAAAGACAAACAATAAGCGTCCCTTTAGGCAGTTGGCTGGGAAGGTGCTAGAACTCTTATTGGGGTTTCCAACAGCAAGTTAGGAAAATCCTGGAGATTTGAGGGTAGAGCCTTGGGAAGGCAGGGTTTGAGGTGGAATGGGACGTCATAGACTCCACCCTCCAAAGCAGTCACCTTCCTTAGGGGCACTGATCTCTGCTGGGATTCTAGGAGATCTCCAGGCCCCACCTGAAGGTTGGCAACCCTAGCTGTTGGACAACAGTGACATGAAATGGAAGACCAGACATAGCAGAGAAGCTGAATAAATTATTTTCATCTGTCCATTGTGGAAACTGGTGTGCAGTAGATTCAGGCTGGACCAAACTGTTGATGAACGTATGGAACTCAGTACCATGGGATATAGAGATGACCACTAGCTTGGATGGTTGCTCACAAAGATGTTTTATTAGTACAGTGTGTCTGGATGCAAGACTGCTATTATTGACAGCTGCAAATTAAAATCCAGAACATGGATATGTTTAAAACAAGTATAGGGGTGGTACTGGTACCATTAATGTTCAAACACCCAAGGATCTGATCTCCAAAGCAAATATTAGGGAACAAATGGTAGCCTCAGTGCCTACATAATTTGATAATTAAGAAAAGATATTCAGTCCCACATGGGCAAGCCAAATTAGCTAAAATCATAGAGTTGTTTAGTTTGTGAGATGAAAATGTGGATTTTTATTATTCCCATTAAATTTCCACACCTGTCAGACCATGCTAGTCTGCAGATGGACTGAATTTGACTGTGTTTTTTCCTGAAATGTTATGTTCTGTTAATTAGTTTTTTAAAATCAGAAATAGCAGTTGCTGAGTACTTGTATCCAAAATATCCATTTTGCATTTAGGGAGTTCTGTGTTTAGAAGACGTCTTAGTCCAAATTGCCACCTAAACAGCAAAACCCCATACAGCCCACTCATGAGCTTTCTCTCCCCCCCCCCACCAATACCAGCTTTAGAGATAATAATGTTCCCCCACATGGGATGACAGAAGTGTTAGGATAACTCTGCTTATTAAGTAGCATGCACTCTGCCAAAATACTTGACTAGCACATTCATTTGTGGTGTTAGGATGGAATGATTCTAACAACTACAGAACTAAAATCATAGATTCATAGAGTTGGAAGGGACCTCCAGGGTCATCTAGTCTAACCCCCCTACACAATGCAGAAAATTCACAAATACCTCCCCCTCCACACCCACAATGACCTCTGTCCCATGCCTAGAAGATGACAGAAAACCTCCAGGATCCCTGGCCAAATTGGCCTGGAGAAAAATTGCTTCCTGACCCCAAAGTGGCGATCAGCATTTCCCTGGGCGTGTAAGAAAGGGCCACAAGAACTAAGCACTGATGCAGCCCTTCCTGCCCTCCCTCTCATGATCTGCCTAAGTTCACACAATCAGCATTGCTGTCAGATGGTCATCTAGCCTCTGTTTGAAACCCTCCAAAGAAGTTCTTCCTAATGTTTAGCTGAAAACTCTTCTATAAAGAGTGTTGTTAACATCTGTATTTAGGAAAATGCAAATATCCAAATACTAAGTGGACCAAAAGATTCCTTCAGGAACATTGCGTCTGCACTGTAATAGATTTTTTTTAACTTTTCTTTTTCTTTTTAGCTATAGTTTCCTAACCATATATGTTTAAGTTGGTACCTAACAGATTTGTGGTTTTCTGTCACTGAATTTATGGCACAGACATTATATTTTAGTCAGCCTCCAGCCCTTTTCTGTGTAGTCCAGGGATCTGGAACCTGGCAGATATATGAGAGACCTAGGGTTGCCAACTCTGGATTGGGACATTCCTGGAGATTTGGGGGTGGAGCCTGGGGAGGATGTGGTTTGAGAACAGGAAGGACCTCAGCAGAGTATAATGCCACAGAATCCACATTCCAACGCAGTCAGTTTTTTCCTCTGTAACCTGGCTATTTATAGTCTGCCTCTCTCAGTTAGGGCAGATTATGCAATATAATTCACCAGTCTATAGGATGAGGCATCTAATAAGCAGTGTAATAGGACTAGGATTACAGAAATCTGAAACAGGCAGAAATCTGAAACAAAGCATAAATTAGACATGACATGTTAAACAATGCAGAAAATGGTATTACATAGGTTGAAAAAAATACAGTTCAGTGAGAGCAAGATAATACATACAGCAACAGATAATATGTACTCTATACAGTAGTGTAGGCTGCATTCCCTTTATTAATGCATCTTCCTGAACCATTCCATTATAGTATAGCCCTATTACCTTTCTAAAAGTGTCCTCACAAACAATTCTGTTTTACATAGTTTGCGGAATGTCAGAAGTATGACAACCGTCCTTAACATACGGAGGCTTATTCTTACTAGCTATTCTGGAAATAGGAGGATACCTTTGTAGTGAAAATGCAGTATAAGTATACAGAATTGTGGCTGATCAGACTCTTGCCCCACCATCTTCTGGCTTCCTCTGTACACAAGCTTGATCTTTCATCAGCACGTGCCCTTTTATCCCTTTGCTTTCACTCTCCGTCTCACAGTTTCTTCCCTCTTGGCCGGCCATGGAATGTATTATTCAAATGCCCTCCAACTCCTTTTATTGCTAATTATATATTAAACAAGTTCCAACTTCATTTCTGCTCATGACACCATCCTAGTCCCACCATGACACTGACAGAAAGGGTTGCTGGAGCTTGGAGGGAGTTTGTGCAAATGGCACTTCTCTTTTTTAGGGCTGTCAGTCGTAATGGAATATTTGATGAGACAGTAATAACCCCAGAGTTCCTTATCAGCAAACTTGAAAAGAGGGAGGGGAAATTATTACACTTTCACCCACTTTTATTTATTCATTTATGTTTTCAGTAAGGGCAGTTGTGATAACAGTAAATTGTTTCAGATTATTATTATTAGTAGTAGTAATAGTCATCGTAGTAGTAGTAGTAGTCATCGTAGTAGTAGTTTGAGAGGATTTTAGCAGCTTTGCATGAAATTAATTTTCTTTTTCTGCATTTTGATGGCTCAGTCCTGCACATATTTGCAGGAGCTGTTCATATAAACACAACTTTGGGGATATATATTTGTGTGTTCTGTTTTGCTATGTAGAGAAAGAGGCATAACAGAGTGTACGTTTTGATGCATGCAGATTTTGTTGGCCGGAATAGTGAAAAAGTCTCCAAACATGAATACCTTTATTCACGTGTGTTACCTTAGCATGAATGCAATTCTTAGCCTGGAGGTTCTGTTTATGGTGGTGATGATCCGATCAGTCCCCAGTGAAATATTTCAAAGCAGTCTGAAGGTAAATGGCCTGAAGAATGTAGTCACAGTTTGTTGATGACGGTGAAGATTTTTGTCATTCCAGAAGTTGGGGTTAATGACAATTCCTGAGGATACAGAACATCTGAAGAGCAGACTCCCTGGTGGAGGCACCAAGCTGTAAACTTGAATCATTGACTTTATAGGGAGCAAAAATAATTGGTCCTCAGATTAAGAAACCCAATGTTTGAAGTCCCATTTCACTTTCCTGAACTGCCATCAAAGGTCTATGCTTTTTCTTGAACTTTCACAGAGTCTGTTTTGCATTTTCACCTGCCACGTTAGGCCTTTCTGCTACCTCAGTGCAAAAAGTCTTTGTTGACTCTGGGTGGACATGAAACTAAGCAAGGCTATACATTCTCAGTTTGATACAGTACCAGATCAGAGGAGTGGAATCAAAGTTAGATTCTCAGCGACTTGCTGTATAATGTCGCCAAGATTATGCTGCAAAGGAATGATGGAGCCCTCTTGTACCTTTACGGCTCCTTTCACCCTCTCTTCCACCCTCCTCCTTTGGTTGAATACTGAGTGTCAGTTGCTGAAATTGCTCTGAATTTTGATCTGTAAGTGAAGATTTTAGGAATGTATGCAATGCTTTAAAGAAGTAGATGGTTCTCCCTGTTCTTTTAAAATATGAGTGCTGAAGGCATTAAAAATGACTGGCCATTTTTAAGAAGAATGATATACGAATTATATCATTTTTCCCCAGTACTTTGTGGCCCCTATGCAGACTTAAGCATATGAAGCTCTTTGAGGAGCTCTTTGCTCCATATGTCTCCTTGCAGAGGACAGTCCCCAGAGTGTAGTGATGTGTCATTTGGGGGGTCCAACGTTTTTGGGGGGTTGCAGCCTGGCCCCAGTGTCTGCTTGTGTGATTATCCTGGGGGCACCACACTTTGGAGCAGCTGGCACATGAACTGTGCTTTGGACCAGGAAACAGGATATATCTTCTTGAAGGGGAAAGTCCCCTGAATGTGTGGGTATACAATGTATGGTGTTCCAGAGCTTATTTTGGGGTTCAGAGCTTTCCAACTCTCCTCAGTGTTTCTGGATGATTTCACGAATAAGGCACGAATAAGGAATGAATAAGGAACTGCGAATAAGGAACCAACTTTAGCCTCCTCATGAGGTGATATGTGATTCCTCTCTTCAATTCTTTTAAAATATGCCTTAATAAGTCTGGAGCAGTTGGTTAAGTTAAAGACACAGGCCAATGTGGCATTTTACTGGCAGGGCTGTCAGTCTCCAGATGGGGTCTGGAACTCTCCCGACTATAGAGATCGGTTCCCCTGGAGAAAATGCTGGCTTTGTAGGGTGGACTCTATGGCAGTGTACCCCACTGACGCCTTGCCTTTCCCCAAACCTTCCTTTCCTCAGGCTCCAGTACCCCTAGATCTCCAGGATTTTCCCAACCTGGAGTTGGCAACCCTCTTTACTGGCTATCTTTTTACTTTCATGTTTTGAGTTTCCTCTTATTTGCTTGTTTATTTAGAAAAAAAGTATGCTGCCTCTCCAGGAACTTGCCTGAGGCAAATTACATTAAAAAAAGATATTAATTAAAATGTAGCATTAAAAATCCAGCCCAGCATAAAAACATAGACCATAACAACAGACCACTGACAGCTTAAAATAAAAGTTTCCACACTAAAATAGTACTGAAAGATCCAACCCTTAATTAAAAGTTTGGGTGAAGAGAAATATTTTGTCCTGGTGCCTAAGAGAGAGCAATGTCAGCACCACACAAGCCTCCCTGGACTAAATATACTGCATCACAGTGAAGAGGTAGGCTTGTAGAGTAGCTAGATTGTTGGCCTGAAACAAGGAAATCCCAAATTCAAATTTCCACTTAGTCGTGATGCTCACCAGGTGACCTTGGGCCAGTCACTTTCTTTTTCAGCCTAACCTTCCTCACAGAGTTTTTGTAAAGGTAGAAGAGAAGAGAAGAAAACCGGTAAGCTAGAGTTTCTGGTGATTCCTAGAGCTACCCTGCATCACTTTGGGGGTTTTCCTGGAAGTAACTTAGAAACGCAAGTGACCTTGCTTTTTTGTTTTGTGTTTTTAATTCTCCAGCTGCTACTCTGCGTAGTGGTGGCAAAGAGGGCTGTCAGCAGGAGGTCTTCTGCCATCACAAGAGGCCTGACAGCCATACATAACAGGTTGTGCAAAAGATGATGATCCACTGATGAAATAGCATTTTTTGGCAGACAAGGAGAGAGTAGGGTTGCCAAATGTACTCACCTGTGCCGGCGGGGGACTTTGTGTTGCCTCCCGGTGCGCGCATGCGCCACATGTACGTCACTTCCCTGTGACGTCATCACGCATAGAGTTTTCCCTTCAAATGGCTGTGCCCCGCCCCAGCGTGATGACGTCACAGGGAAGTGACGTACATGCGGGGGTGGGGTTTCCCCCGGGCCCCGATTCCGCGGGGGCAGAAATCGGGGCTCCAAAGCGGGGGGAATTCCACCCCCCGGGGGGATTTGGCAGCCCTAGGAGAGAGTGGTTGCTGCTGGTTTTCTCCACCTACTGCACATCTCTACTCTGCACTTCCGTGAGGGCTTCTTTTCCCTCAGGAGCAGAATGCAGAGGGATTCAGTGGGCTGAAAAAAGAGTGGGAAGACAGTAGTTTGTATCTAGACCAACCTTACCCCCCCATAATAAGTGAAATATGAAATTACAATACCCAACTACACTGTTGGTCCAATTAAATGCATTTCCATTTGCAGCAGTTTCTGCATATTCCTCCCTTCCACTGCAGACTCCTCAATTTGCTCTAAGTGCTGTTCTTGAGTGTCCATGTGGGGGGGGAGCTCAGACAGCTATAACAGGAGGGTAAGTCCTGCTGTGCAAAGACTATGGATGGTTGAATATATGTCAGTAAATAAGAACATAACAGAAGCCAATGTTGGATCAGGCCAAAGGCCCATCCAGTCCAACACTCTGTCACAAAGTGGCCAAAAATACCAGGTGCCATCAGGAGGTCCACCAGTGGGGCCATGAATGTGGAATTGTTATTCACCTTTAGGCATTAGAATCTTATTTTCCAGCTGAGAAGAAGAAGGGGAGGAGAACAACAACAAATGGATCCTAAAAACACTAGAAATTATAGGCATCAGCAAAAACATTTATTAAAATACCATGATTAAATGGAATACCAGACTAATAGTGAATGGAGAAGAAACTGGAACAGTTAATATCAAACAAGGAATTTTCCAAGGAGACTCACTATCACTGCTGCTCTTTGTCATTGCCCTAATACCACTCACAATGATTCTCAACAGCTCAGGCTTAGGAAGCCAGCTTTCACAGAAGGGCCAAAAGATTTCACATTGTATATGGATGTCTTGAGAATGTATGGAAAGAGTCATAATCAGAGATTGATTCTTTACTAAATACAGTTCAAGTATTCAGCAAAGACATAACAATGGAATTTGGCCTTGACAAATGTGCAGCATTAGCATTGAATAGAGGAGAGATCATCAAACAAGAAGAAATCAAAATGCCAAAGAACAACATCAAAGCACTGAGCTTTGAAGAAAACTACAAATATCTTGGAATTTTGTAAACTGACAGCATCAAACATAACCTTGTTAAGAAAAATATAACCAAAGAGTATTGCCAAAGAGTTAAAAAGATATTGCAAACAAAATTAAATGGAGGCAACATAGTAAAGGCAATTAACACATGGACAGTCCCAGTTCTAAGATACACAGCTGGTATTATCAACTGGAAACAAGCAGAATTAGAAGGAATAGAGTGCAAAACTCACAAGATAATGACAATATTGATTGTCTTTTCTTACCATGAAAATTAGGTGAAGAGGTCTCCTGAAGGTTAAGCAAGCAGTTGAAGAAGAAAAATGAGCACTGAATGACTACAACAAGAAAAGTAAAGAAAAGCTTCTAGTTGAAGTGTACAAGTATAATAAAGCTGATAGTGAAAATACCTGGAAGTTGATAGTGAAAGTACCTGGATGTGGCTCCAAAAGGGGCACTTGAAGAAAAAACTGAAGGACTCATTCTAGCATTACAAGAGCAAGCACTGAAAACTTATAGTATGAAAGCCAAGATTGAGAAGATCAGTGATGACAGCAAAGGTTGACTTTGCAGTACAAAGGATGAAACAGTCAACCTACAAATAGAGTTAAACCACCTCTGGGAGAAGAAAGTTACTATCATGCCAGTTGTCATTGGAGCCCTTGGAGCAGTGCTTAGAAGTCCTAAGAAACACCTGGACATTCTGGGCACTGAGCAAATAATACCAGCTCAGCTCCAGAAGACAGTGTTGCTTGGAACAGCATGAACACTGTGAAGATACATCTGCAGTTCACAAGAACTTGGCTACATTTCAAATTGCAGAACACCATCTACCAGTCAACTATTTGACTGTGATAATTCTTCTTCTTCTTCTTCTTCTTCTTCTTCTTCTTCTTCTTCTTCTTCTTCTTCTTCTTCTTCTTCTTCTTCTTCTTCTTCTTCTTCTTCTTCTTCTTCCTTGATTATACATTTGTACAAATAAAATATTTGAAGCGAAACATGTTACACTTCACTGAAGCACTGAATGGCTTGAATATCCAAAACTTGCCTGGTTAAAACTAACGTTAACAATCCCTGATCATTTTGATGAGGGCTGAACTGGGCAGTTGGATAAAGAAAACAGCTGTTAAAAGTTATATTGGTGTACATCTACCAAATCAGTGCTGGCATGGTTGCAGAGTAAATTAGCAATAATCCCATTGATTATTGTAGAATTTTGTGGTGAGAAAATGGAGGCTAGTCTCTTAAGATCATGTAGAGACAAAATTAACTCTATTAAAACATTAATTCTTAATACATGCAGTTTTTATGCACTAAATAAGCTCCAGGATATTGCAAAGAAATCCGAATTATAGTGCTTTGTCATTTAATGGTAACACAAGCAGAGGTGATAACTGGCCTTTTACATTTTGTGGCAAAACTGCTTGTTCCTTAATAATTGCTTAACATCGCTGTATAGATCTGCTAGTTATAACCCCATAAGATGGCACTGGATTGCCAGGATGTTCCCACTGGCTTAGGTTTCTTTCCTTTTTCTTACCCACAAAGCTAATGCAAAGCAACCTGTGTGGTCCCCCAGCACCTCAATTAGTACTTCACTTCACGACAGAAGAGCTTCCCTTAGATATAATAAGGCAGTTATTGTAGGTTAAATACATACAAATTGGATTTTATTATTGCCATTATTATTATTGATGGCGTTTTCCCAACTCTGTAATAAGAGATGTATAAATTATAGTAGTTAAAGCTCAATAAATATGATTTTAGTAGCAAAGTGGTTGGTATTTAAAATACCATTGAAGCTCAGGCTGGACCCACAATACAGCAACTGAATGCAGAGTTTAATGTCATGCCACGGGTAGATTCTCAACTCCCCCCCCCACACACAGTTGACCTTGGTACACAATGGCGGCAGGGGCAGTGGGGGAGGGGGGATAGCAGGCTAAGCCTCATTCTTGCCCTCCATTAATGGAGCAGTCTGTAAGACAGACCTTGCACACATTGGTGGTGTTATCAGTAATATGTAGAGAGGCCCTGTTTTTTGCAGCATTCCTTCATGATTCCAAATATGAAAATATAGTTCACACACATGAAGGGTTTGTTCTTGAGCAGTGGATAAACAGGGTATGATTGGGCCATGCCTCTGTAATTCTACTGCCCTCATGTTCAGAATTCCAAGATTCAAATCCTTTTAAAAAGAATTTTGACTGAAGGGCAATATACTAGGAAGACTACTAATCCTGGACAGTTAAGCATTCAACCAGAAATCATTAAAAAAAAAAAGACTTAGTGTTCAGGTTGCCAACTCCAGCTTAGGGAATTCCTGGAGATTTAGGGAACATGCCTGGAGAAGGATGAGTTTTGGGGGTAGAAGGGGTAACTTCTCTCAAATGAAGGGGCGTGTGAAGAAGAAACTGAAAGGAAAGGAAAGGAAAGGAAAGGAAAGGAAAGGAAAGGAAAGGAAAGGAAAGGAAAGGAAAGGAAAGGAAAGGAAAGGAAAGGAAAGGAAAGGAAAGGAAAGGAAAGGAAAGGAAAGGAAAGGAAAGGAAAGGAAAGGAAAGGAAAGGAAAGGAAAGGAAAGGAAAGGAAAGGAAAGGAAAGGAAAGGAAAGGAAAGGAAAGGAAAGGAAAGGAAAGGAAAGGAAAGGAAAGGAAAGGAAAGGAAAGGAAAGGAAAGGAAAGGAAAGGAAAGGAAAGGAAAGGAAAGGAAAGGAAAGGAAAGGAAAGGAAAGGAAAGGAAAGGAAAGGAAAGGAAAGGAAAGGAAAGGAAAGGAAAGGAAAGGAAAGGAAAGGAAAGGAAAGGAAAGGAAAGGAAAGGAAAGGAAAGGAAAGGAAAGGAAAGGAAAGGAAAGGAAAGGAAAGGAAAGGAAAGGAAAGGAAAGGAAAGGAAAGGAAAGGAAAGGAAAGGAAAGGAAAGGAAAGGAAAGGAAAGGAAAGGAAAGGAAAGGAGGGTCAAATCGTCTGAATGAGGTAAATAAAATGGAGCACAGACTTTGGCAAATAAAATGCAAGGTAGAGATGAGACTATGAGGAACATAATGGGAAAAAAAAAACACCCCACAATAAAAATGTCTCCAAATACATTATAAGCGGAAAACCACCCAGGGAGGCAGTGGGGCCCTTGGATGACCAAGGGGTAAAAGGATGATTAAAGAATGATAGGAAAATGGCACCTGAGTTGGATTGAGGTGATTAGAGAGTAGGTCCTATGACTGATGGACAAATTAAAAACTGACAAATCACCAGGCCCAAATGGCATGCATCGAAGAGTTCTGAAAGAACTCGAATGTGAGTTTATGGATCTCCTGACAAAAATATGCAATCTATCACTAAAATCACCCCCAAATACTCACTCTTGTTCTACAAATGGGAGGTACAACTCGGAATGTAGAAACTTTAAGAAACTAATAACCAAAGAAATGAGACTAACTAGACAAAGTAAAGAGCCCCACCAACTCCAACAATTAAACACACTTAGATCCCAAGATAAAAGCCTGCTTAAAAAGAAAAAAAAACTGCTTATGCTAAGCATTTATGGAACAAACTAGTTCAGGCTATATCTTAGAGGAAAGAATCACATTTTTGGGAAATTGTTTCATCTAGTTTAGGCAGTCCTCGTCAAACGATGGATGCACAGATAAGTGGAAATACCAGGTTTGAGTATTTTACAAAAATCTATGAAGCCACCCCATTTTTGTCAGAATCAGCAGAAACAGGGGAATGGGCTGTTGCTAATGAATTGCAACCATTACCAGAGTGGCCTCCAGTGACAGAATCTGAAATTGGAACCCTTATTAAATCTTTGGCTTCAGGTAAATCACCCGGAGAGGACTTGATTCCTTCAGATTTAATAAAAACCTTTCCCAGGTGGTGGACCCCAATACTCACTAAACTATTTAACCAAATAAATAACACGGGCATATTCCCAATAGGGTGGAAAACCAGTATAGTAGTCCCCATACATAAAAGGGGGGACAAAACAGACCGAAAAAACTATTGCCCCATAAGCCTCCTTGATACAGCATCCAAACTGTATGGGAAATATCTTCTGCAAAAACTGGAGGACTGGATTGCTGATAGTAATATCATATATCCCCCAACAGGCAGGATTTAGAAAGGGCCAAGGGACAATTGACTACTGCCGTACTACTTATCATCTGGCTCACTCGGCCATAAAAGGTCCAACTAAAGCCTTATAC
>NW_015161959.1:377007-385284 GCF_001447785.1 Gekko japonicus
AATATATTGAATATATAAATAAAAAATAAATATATTGATGGGTCCCAAACTGGTGGTATCTGACCAGGAGAGAGATCTTGGAGTTGTGGTAGATAACTCACTGAAGATGTCATTCCATGTACAACTGCAATAAAAAAGGCAACTGTTATGCTGGGGATATTAGGAAGGGATTGTAAATAAATCAGCTAGTATCATAATGCTCTTGTATAAATTTATGGTGGAGTTTCATTTGGAATACTGTGTACAGCTCTGGTCACTGTACCTCAAAAAAAGATATTATAACAGTGGCAAAGGTGCAAAAAAGGGCAATTAAAATGATGAAAACCTTCCCCATGAAGAAAGGTTAAAGAGATTAGGACTTTTTAGCTTGGAGAAATGACGATTGAGAGGTGACATGATAGAGGTTTATTTATTAATTAATTTAATTTATACCCTGCCCTCCCTGCCAAAGCAGGCTCAGGGTGGCTTACAAGAGCAACATAAAAACAGTAATAAATAAAACCATCTAAAAACAATTCAAACATAAAGGATGGCAGCAACGGTTACTTTGTTCATCAGTTCTTGATCTTCATAACATATATACAACTGGCATAGATTGTAATGGCGGAGTCGGGCGCCCCTTTAGTGATGATGTTGGTGATGGTGATGGTGGCAGCTTCTTAATCAAAGACCTGGTGGAAGAGCTCCGTCTTGCAGGCCCTGCGGAACTGTAAAAGATCTCTTTTGGGAGCTCATTCCACCAGTACGGAGCCACCACTGAGAACGCCCTGGCCCTGGTTGTTGCCAGTCTGACATCTTTGGGGCCTGGGAGGGTCAAACGGTATTGTGACCCTGAACACAGTGCTCGCTGGGGTACATATGGGGAAAGGTGGTCCATCAGGTATGTCGGCCCCTGACCATTTTGGGTTTTTAATGGTAAGAACTAGCACCTTGAAGAGAACTCGGAATGCTATTGGCAGCCAGTGTAATGCCTTTAGCATAGGCTGGATGTGCTCCTGAACAGGGAGGCCCATCAGAAGCCTGGCCATTGCATTTTACACTAGCTGCAGCTTCTGAATTTGCAACAAGGGCAGCCCCATGTAGAGAGCATTACAGTAGTCCAGCTTGAGGTGACCACTGCATGGATCACTGTTGCCAAGTCGTTGCGATCAAGGAAGTGAACCAACTGCCTAATCAGCTGGAGGTGGTAAAAGGCTGACTTGGTGGTGGCTGCTACTTGGGCTTTCATTGTTAATGGGGGGTCCAAGAGCACTCCCAAGCTCCTAAGCTCCGACGCTGGCACCAACGGCACCCCATTGAAGGTCAGAAGTTGGATCCCTGCCCTCGGACCACCCCGGTTCAGGCACAGGACCTCCGTCTTCGTTGAATTCAGTTTCAGCCGGCTCAGTCTAAGCTAACCAGCCATAGCTTGTAACACCCTGTCTAGATCTTCCGGTTTAGAGTCAGACTGGCCGCCCAACAACAGATAGAGCTGGGTGTCATCCGCATATTGGTGACAACCCATCCCATGCCTCCGGGCAATCTGGGCAGGGGGGCGGATATAGATGTTGATAAGCATTGGAGAGAGCACTGCCCCTTGAGGCACTCCACAGTTCAGTGGGAGCCTTCGGGACATCTGCTCCCCTAGCGCCACCCTCTGTCCTCGACCTCAGAGAAAGGAGGCAAGCCATTGTAAGGCAGACCCCTGAACTCCCGTGTTGGCAAGGCGATGGATTAGTAATTGATGGTCGACTATGTCCAACGCTGTTGACAGGTCTGACAGCACCAGCACTGCCAAACTGTCCTGATCCAGATGTCTCCGGAGATTTTTCATGAGGGCAACCAGTGCTATCTCCATCCCATGGCCTGGGCGAAAGCTGGACTGGAAGGGATCTAAGATGGAAGTGTCATCCAAAAAGCCCTGAAGCTGAATTGCCACAGTCTTCTCTATTATTTTACCCAGATTGGGTAAGTTGGAGACCAACCGGTAATTTGCCAACCTGGCCAGGTCCAGAGATGGTTTTTTCAAGAGTGAGTGGACCACTACCTCTTTGAGTGCCCTAGGGAACAGTCCCTCAATGAGGGACTTATTGATGATCTAAATTATGCATGGGATAGAGAAGGTAAAGAAAGACCTATTTTTCTCTCTTACAATGCAAGAACTCGTGGACACTCAATGAAATTAATGAGCAATAGGCTTAGAACAGTTAAAAGGAAGTACTTCTTCACTCATATCTCACAACATAACTTCCCACTCCCAGAATGTCCCCTCACCCCCCACTAGCATTTCTGATGGACCTGGCAACCCTAGCTCCATCCCCAAATCTCCAGGAGTTCCCCAACTAGGATCTAGCAACACTATCCCCTCATCCACTGCTGGTGGCCAGGGGGGACTTGGCAACCCTATATTTTCACAATATTCTTTTGGAAACTTGGGGATAGATTCAGAAAGAACAAAAGGAAATAGTTCTTTACTCAACAATTGATTAAAATTTGTAATTCACTGCCAGAGGATGTAGTGATAACCACAGACATAGACAGCTTTAAAGGGGGATTAGACAGATTCATGGAGGATAGGTCTACCAATGGTTACTAAGAGACAACAAACCTCTCAGTACCAGAGCCAGGAGACAACATCAGGGGAAGGCCACAGCCTATATGTCGTGTTGTGGGCCCTCCAGAGTAACTGGTTGGCCACTATGTGAGAAAGGATGCTGGACTGAACGGACCACTGGTCTGATCCAGCAGAGCTCTTCTTATGTTCTTATGAAAATCCTATCAAATAATTTGACCTTGATTTGATAAGCTCACCCATTGTCCTTTCTTCTGCTCTGGTTAATATTAGATCTTGAGATCAGCAAGGCCTGCTGATTTTTGCCATCACTACTAGAAGGTTAAATGTGAAATATAGAACAGCCCTCGATAATTCTACCCCTCTGCTGTTGGTGGTTCTTTTCGGTCATGTGGCTTGGCTGCACTCAAGTGCCTTCTGGAGATCACAGGTGCCTCTCTCTGAGTGCCCATTTGTCTTCAGTGTGATTATAATTGCTGTTTCATCTCCAGCTAAACTAATTGCCTTTGCAGTCCCCTCCTCCCCTCCTCCTCCTTCTCCTCCTCCTCTTCCTCCTCCCTCTTGCTGGGGAGAAAATTCCCTCAGACATTGTTCAACAAGAATGCGTGTACCAGCAAATTGTTTCTGGGGACTGCTATTTACCTTTTTTTATTTTCTGCTTTGTTAGCAACGCAGAGGTTTCATTAGCAGAGAACAAATGAATTCTGGGGACAGCAAATAGGAAGAAACAAACGTGAAGGGGGGAAAAGCCTAGAAAGAATGCAACTGTGTGATCTAATAAGGGTGAGGAGCAGAGTGAAAATTGCCTTGAAGTTATCAGGAGGTGTGAAAAATACAGCGTGGTTCTATCCAAACTTTGGGATTGTGGCTTTTTACTGACCTCACAGAGGTCACAGTGGTCACTCTTCTAATGTATCTAACTTATTGGAGAACAAGGCTAGGCTCATTGCAGAGGCCAAAAAGGCAGTGAATTAGTTCCTTAGTAAAATATTTGAAAGTGTCGCATATGGATAGTTGAGCAGGGTTAGAATAGCAGCAGGGTCTGGGAGCTCTGACCAAGTCAATCTCCCCAACTATATAAAAACATTTAGAATAGAGAACATTTGGCCTGATTATGAGTTCTGAGGAATCCAGCTAGGTTTGCCAGACAGACTGAGCTTCATTGTTGTCCTGTTATGAATTTTATACAATAAGGGCCAAACTAGTTAAGAGGGTAGCATGACCCAACTAGGCTTACCAAGTCCCCCCGGGGGGCGGGGGAACCCCCGCCCCAGAGGCCCGTTCCTCGCCGCCGGTGGATCGGACCCCAGGGGGAACTCCACCCCACGAGCATGTCACCTGGAAGTGACGCGGGTACACCGGGCACACTGGGGCGGGGCCACAGTCATCCAAGGGAAAACTCTATGGTTTTCCCTCGGATGGTCCTGACCCCGCCCCCAGTGTGCCTGGTGTACCCACGTCACTTACGGGTGACGTGGATGCGGTGCGCGCACGCTCCAGACGACGGCCGGGAGTCTTCCACTCCGGTAAGTTTCTGACTTGGCAACCCTAGACCCAACTCAGATCATGCCAAAGTTGGCCAGGATCACAGGCCTTGCTCCTGAACTTACTGAGGCTATGGGGGTTCCCAGGCAGGCTGTGCAGCCCCCATGATACCCAGAGCAGTCCTGGCAACTGTGGCACCAAAAACCTGTGAATCAGCAGACAAGGGAGAGCTGGAGAGGCCGCAGCACAGGGAGGAGTGCCTGGCCCAAGGTGGCCACAGACAAACCCCATGCAGAACAGCAGGCAAGGAGGACGGGCCAGATCTGTACTTTGCAGTCAGAGGATAGGTGTGAGAAAGGGAGAAAGGGAACAGGGTGAGACAGACCCCTTCTCCTCCTAACAAGTGAGGCATTTCCTGTAGTCTCTCTAAAGGATGGTGGAGGGCACAACAGTCCTGGATCCATGGGAGTCAAAACCTGACAGAAGTGATTTAAGGTGCAGGAGGTAGGGTTGCCAGCTCTGAGTTGGAAAATACCTGGAGATGTTGTGGGTGGATCTGGGAGCAAGGGGGTTTGGGGAGGGGAGGGACCTCAGCATGGTACAGTGCCAAAGAGTACACCCTTCAAAGCAGCCGTTTTCTCCAGGGGAACTGATCTCTGTCAGCTGGAGATCACTTGTAAAAGCAGGAGATCTCCAGGCTCCACCTGGAGGTTGGCAACCCCTGTAGCAGGGTTGGACAAAACAGGATTACTAAGCCCTTCTCTGCCTGTGCTTCCTCCCACAAAACTAAACTTAACCAACTGATATTCTTTTAGAGGGGTTATTTCCAGTCTGAGTAATCAGTCACAGAAACTACTTTGGGCAGAGATACTGGAGAAAGGAAGTACTGCTGGGGAGGAAAGTGCTGCTGGTAGCAAGAGGGCCTCCTGCCTGCAGCTCCAGCTTTGCTTTTACTCTCTTCCTCATTCTGATACGCTGATTCTGTCATAAAGGTCCCAGGGCACATAATGCATCCGCCTTACAGAACCTAAGCCAGTCTGTGGCTAGTCACTGCCTGTGTGGGAGACCCTCCTAGGAGCCCTAAGTTTACCTACCACGAGTTCCACTATATATACACACACACACACACGCACACACATACACACACATGTGCACACACAGTTAATTGATTGCCACTACTGTGATAGAGACAACTCTTCTGTCACTTCTTCACATTGTGAGAGCTGCTGTGAGACCGTGGGCTCAGATTACTACTTAATCATATCCAGAATAGGCCTCTTGGAAACCTTGAAGGAAATTTCTCACCAAATCCATTTTCCCCAAGCTGACAGATATGAACTGTTCTAAAAAGATGGCATTATGTGGTTCTCAAGTAGGGTTGCATTCCCCAGGTCCAGGCAGGGAATCCCCTGGTTTGGAGGGCTTCAGCCCACCACCAGCCAGGTGGCCGGTGGAGGAAACCCTGCCCACAAACAGCAATGTTCCACGTGAAGTCCCCAATGTGATGACATTACCCAGAAGTGACGCCATCACATCGTGAACGTTGCAGGGCAGCACTCTGGGTTTTGGGCAAAACTCTATGGTTTGACCCTGATTTTACCACAGAGTTTTGCCCTAAAACCAGAGCATCGCCAATGCAATTACTTCACTTCTGGGTGATGTCAGCATGTTGGGGACGTCCCCGTCCACTCCCAGAATGCTTCCCAGATCTCCCCACTAGCAAGATGAGGGGAACCTGGCAACTCTATTCCCAAGCCCTGTTTGTTATTTAGTACTTGAATATAGATCAAAGATTTAATTGAATGTACACATTTGCTCAAGGTTTTGTTGGAGCATGAGATTTGTAGTCTTTAAACTATGCAGCATTAAGCAACATATATGTATATATGAAGGCTGTCACATTGTTGCAGTATGAAATCTGTAATATTTAATTTGTGAAATAAGATGACATTGCAATACCAACTCACCTTAACAGAACAAACGTGAAGCATAGCCAGTGAATCACCAAACCAAGGGGTGGGGGAGTGGTAATATGGACGAGTCATAGTCTGACACTCCTCAGGAGGGTTCCCCCCCCATTTTGTTCTGACTCAGAAAAGATTACATGATGGACAACCAACCTGTGTTCAAAGTTTTAAATTGTCTTGGCGTGAAAAGTGCTGATATGAAAATGGGTGGATGGTATTAAATGAGATGATACTATAGTGCAACAGACATTTCATGGACATACAGTGAGATTACAGCAGCAAGGCTGTAGTAACGTGAAAGTCTCTTAAAATTCCAGCAAGAATGCCCGGTACAAGTGATGTGAATGTGATCTGTCTTCAGAATTTGTTACAGTGGATTCCAAGGGAGATAATGAATATTAACAGTCATTTCACCCATAGCTTTTATGCTGTGCAGTATTTCCAGTAGGAAGGTGGCAAAATGTACATATTCCATTTGTAAAACACCTTGAAATCCTCTTCCTCTTTCACTAGATGGGAAGGATACAATATGGCTGATTAGCGCATAGACACTGCTCGTCAATGGTGACTGAATTTGTTGACTACTCCTAAGTAAGGGATAATGAACAAACAACTTCAGCCTAGTGTTGGGTAACATGATTTAATTGCAAAGGCTCATGTGGGGAAGATTGTTGAGTCTTTGCTCATACACAGAGACCAAACGCAGCCCCTGGGAGCCTGAGGGAGTCAAGCATTTGCAACAGATAACTTGGATACTTTTAGAAAACGGATCAAGCCTCTTTGCTCCAGGGAGGAGTTGTTGGGAGTTGATAAGATTGTACCACACTGAGGTTATTTACCAATTAACACTATCTCCATTGCCATCAGGTTTAGCAGGGATGGGACTTCTCCATTAAAGGTAGCCAGGGAAAGGACAGGTGAGAGGAACAAGCCAGGAGGAGTCTTCGCCTTCCTGATTCACAGCATATTCTACCCAAAAGGTCTTTAACAGCTTTCAACATGCTAATGTTGTTAAGGATTTACAGCATCATTATGAAGTGTAGTGTTATCATTTCCTGGTTTACAGATGAGACAAAAGAGGTACCAAAAAACAACAACAACAACAAAAAACCCCAAACCCAGGCTGACTTCACAATATATGACTCTAAAATTAAAAATTTAGGTTCAGAGGTCCCCTTTACTCAACGCAGGATGAGGCTCATAAGCAATAAACACAAGTTTGTGGACCGAATATAACCATGTCTTCACTCCATTAAAGTAAATGGGCCTTTCTTGCTCCGTTCTGTCAGTCTTAATAAAGAAAATGGGATACATTAACCCCTGGGGTCAGCGCTGTTCAGTTGCTGATAGCTCACCAGGAATTAATAGGGATTTAGGATGTTTGTTTATAGGCTTCTTCATTTGAATAACTAGGAAAAAAGCTCTCTTAGAACAATCTGCATGATGCCGGGGCAGAAATTAACACAACAGCTTTTCTTTTTCTGATTGCATTTTGGAGCTCCTGCCTGCTACTGGGTGCAGCCAAAAAACAGAAGCATTTATTCTCTTATTTTTCAAAGGCATTGTGTTGCATAAAATCAATGTTACTTAGGATTCAAGTTGCCATCTTCCCCCCACACACACCATTTTGTGCCATTTATAGTTGCATGACAGACAGAAATCTTACAGATATGGCTTTTCAAAGTATGATTATACAGTGATGTTAAAAGCTGCATCTTTTGTGACCCGCCCTGAGCCCATTTACGGGATGGGCAGGATATAAATGCGAAAAATAAATAAAATAAATAAATCTGTTGATTTTCTGCCTTATAGAAAATCTGTCATGAAAAAAATATGGAAATCGGAAGGTTAGATAATTACCTGTGCTTCTCATTGTGAAATTTAGCAGTACTGATCTTTTTAAAGAATAGGCCAGCTATCCCTGTCCCAGTATTACCTTGAGATGGGTTTAAAAGTATGATCACTAAGGACAGTATAAATAACGGGTTCCAAAATTCTAATGAGACTGAGTGCCTACAGATTGTTAAAGCTGAACAGCAACAAGATTGAACAGCTTGTTCAAAGAGCACTTATGAAAGAACAGTATACAAGACTCACATTTGAATAGTCTGTGACACTAGAGAGCTGTGTGGTGTAGTAGATAGAGTGCTGGACTAGTCCTAGGTGACCAGAGTTGAATCCCCATTTCTACCATGGACGCTCACTGGGTGAACTTGGGCAAAACACAGACGCTTGGGTTAGTCTACCTGACAAGGTTGTTGTGGGGTTGTTGTG
>NW_015161959.1:385327-406826 GCF_001447785.1 Gekko japonicus
CCAACTGGGGACAAATGAGAGATATAAATAAACAAACATGAATGCAATTATATGCCTCCTGACTAAGAAGACTTGGTTTGTTTTCCCTGTTTTTTTTCTACCTGAACGAATCTCAAAGCATCTTTCAATGGCTTTCCCTCCCTCTTCTCACAACAGACACCCTGTGAGATAGGTGGGACTGAGAGACTTCTGAGAGAACCCAGCAGGCTTCATGTGGAGGAGTGGGGAATCAAATCCAGTTTTCCAGATTAGAGTCCGCCACTCTTAACCACTCAACCATGCTGGTGTATCATGTCGTTACTGGAATGTACCAATTTTTCACATGGAGGCACTTTCAAACAAGTGTCACTTCATATAATGCATTCTCATAAGAATACTATACTACTCAAAGTCAATGAAAATTTGAAACAACCCTCAAGTTAGCTGAAGAAACTTATAAAATGGTATGAACTGAAGCCCAGACCTTTATGAAGACTATGAATTCAGGCTATAGAAGTTGCCTTTCATTAAGTTATTGTTTAATACCCTCATAGAGACTTCTCTCTGCCACTGCTTAATGCTGATATACCTGGGCCCCGGTCACACGGCAAAGTTGCCGCGGAAGAGGCACGGATGGTGGGCGGATTATCCGGGCGCGATCACACCCCAACATCTGGGAAGTGGAGCACACCCATGGCTTACCGCCGACAATGCGCCTTAAAACCTAGTACCTCCAAGGTACTAGTAAATGTTTGCCACAGGCTGCCTCCAGATGCCCGTGGTGTGATCGCGCCGGCGTGCGGCATTCCCCTCCGGTCCCTCGTTTACCCGCCGGTGCCGAGGGAAGGACCCGTTGTGTGCCGCCGGTGTGTCTGCTCCCATAATCGCGCATCAAACTGCGTTGGGGCAATTAGCCACACCTCCCTCCCGCGATATCCGGCCTGTGTGACCGGGGCCCTGGCCTAATATACTGAAAAAGCATTCAAGGGAAGGCTGTTTTCCTTTCAGAGCCCACAACATGGGAAGCAAAGAGCACTTGATCTACCACAACATCTACTGTGACATCTACACAAAAAGGCAACTACAAAATAAGCAATTATTTTAGCAGGAAAAGGGAAACAGGCTTGGAATGAAGATGTATTATTGTTGAAGACTTGAAGGGTAAGGGACTATAAGATGTTGTTAGCCGCCTTCAGCCTGAGCGGGGAGGAAGCAAGATATAAATATTTAAAATAACCCCACTGTACCGGGAGTGCAATCCTAAACCCATCTATAGCCATTGACTTCAAACAACATAGAAGGGTGTTACTCTACTTAGGACTACACTGTGATTTTCCTGCTAGTTGTAATGACAGTGAAGGTTTTGCTTAAGGGAGAGACCCAAAAAGCTCTGTCAGGTGTAGCCAAGGTCTTGGCATAGCCAGTGGATTACTTTTTTTCCTTTGCTTGACTTGCTATGTCCTCCTGCATATCACAAAAGGGTTTATGAAATCCCCCTTGTTTGCAGAAGATGCTTACCATGGGGTCTGCCGGGCTGTTGCTTGAGATGCACAAGTCCAGACCTTCCTTGGAACTTGTCAAGATTCTTTGGATCATGACCATCATACTTAAAATAACTTATCCCTTGTCCTAGCAGACTCCAAAGTCAAGGTACTAGAACAATGGGCAAAGGAGCCAAAGTAGGTGGTCAGACAAGCAACCAGAAATACCTGAAACAACGATATATATAAATCAATGGTGTATAAATCAATGGTGCTATATAAATCAATGGTGCGACCTCATCTGGAATACTGTGTGCAATTCTGGTCACCACACCTTAAAAAGGATATTATAGCTTTGGAAAAAGTGCAGAAAAGGGCAACTCGAATGATAAAGGGGTTGGAACACTTTCCCTATGAGGAAAGGTTAAGGTGCTTAGGGCTCTTTAGCTTGGAGAAACGACGACTGAGGGGTGACATGATTGAGGTTTATAAGATTATGCATGGGAAAGAGCAGGTAGAGAAAGAGGTACTTTTTCTCCCTCTCTCACAATACAAGAACTCGTGGGCACTCCATGAAATTGCTGAGCGGTCGGGTTAGAACAGATAAAAGAAAGTACTTCTTCACCCAAAGAGTGATTAACACTTGGAATTCACTGCCATAGGAAGTGGTGGCGGCTACAAGCATGGACGGCTTCAAAAGGGAATTAGATAGGCATATGGAGCAGAGGTCCATCAGTGGCTATTAGCCACAAGGTATAGATAGGGACTCTGGGGCAAGTGATGCTCTGTCATCTTGGTGCTTGGGGGGGTCAACAGTGGGATGGCTTCTAATGTCCTGGCCCCACTGGTGGACCTCCTGATGGCACTGGTATTTCTGGCCACTGTGTGATACAGAGTGTTGGACTGGATGGGCCTTTGGCCTGGTCCAACATTGGCATCTCATGTTGTTATGTTCTTAACTCTGGGGGCCTTTATATTTATATATTTATATATATCATTTTGCTACAGCACACTAACAGAGTTGCACCTTTGCAAGACCTGACTGCACCTATAGCAGCCATAAACTGTGCTGGCTGGTCTTGGCTCGCTCCATTGCTGGCTTGGCAGATGGGTTTAGCAGGATCTGAGAAGCAAAGTTTCCCCTCAGTTTCATTGTAAATATTATAGAAAGGCTGAGCCAGCAGAGTCTGAGCTATTGCTATTTCCTATGCTCTGTGTGCCCCTAGAAGCTTCAGTGCAGAACTGCATTAGAAGTAAAAAAATCAAATGCATTCTGAATACAGCATGACACTGTCTTCAGGGGCCCTCCAGCTGACCTGGACCCTGGGAATGTTGTCCCCTCAGTTCCCCCCTCTTGGTGACCCTATAGGTTTCAATATATAACTTAACTTGAAGTTCCCAGGTCATGACCTTGAGAGGTTCCCTGTACCTATAAGAGTAGCACAGAACATTATCCTTTTATTGTATCATTGTGATGGGAAACTCCTTTTCTGGGGGGGGGGAGATACAGGATACCTTCCAAGGTCAAATGCAGTTACTGAGACTTGGAGCAAAACACTGTATTATTCTCTGTGGAACAAAGTCACGGTCACTGGTGGGTATAAATTCTATACAAATTTTTAACAACCTTAAGTAAATTAGTATGAATGTATCTGTGCCTGGGGGGCAGGGGGTGGGGTGGAGAACTATTATTCATTTTCTGAGCTGTTTATTTCTCATTGGAAATCTTAATTTTGGTCCAGATTATTTTTTCCCCTGTGTTGCCAGACCTGTAAAAACCTTTATTCTTTCAGTCTGCACACATTTGTATTTCTTCTGTGACTATCAGTTCTCCTTGTGTATATTTGCTTTTAGTATGCATCTCTGTCTTGTCCTGTTCTCTCCTCTTTAGACAAATAAATACCTTAAGGAGAGCAGGCATTGCTGTTGTACTCTCGTTTGCATGGGAAGTTGTCAGGCCTGATCTGACCTGCCTTTCCATCAGGATTATAAAGGTGACGGATAGTCAATTTCGGGGATTCATGATCCATTTTAGCACAGCGCTTCACCTTGCAGCTAAGTAATACGGCTGTGATAAAATCAGCCATAATCACTGCATCTTACTCAGCACTGCCCCAGCCATAAATATTGCCTCCATAAAAAAATGGGGGGGGGAGAGAATGTCTAAACCAAGCAAACGAGTTTGTTCACTGTGACTGATGAAAATGTGTGGTGTCTATTGATGTACCCCCTTGAACCTAGCAAAGTAATCCTAAAAATAATTATACCCCTCGAAGACCATTAACTTCAGTGAATTTAGAAGCATGTAACTCTGTTTAGGATTGCACTGTCAGAGTACTGCTAGCAGTCCTGCCCGTTCCTTTGGACTAAATTTAGTTTGATATCTGTTTTTCGGTTTACTGCTGTTTGCTCCATTATAGTGTTAAGAATTGCAAAGCACCAGGAACTGCTACCAGTACTTCATGGATACTTGCATTTGTTTAGGTCATTTATTTATTTATTTCATCTAACCTTCTGTTCCTAAAAGCTAAAAGTGGCTCAAGGCATTCACAGATGCTATGACCCTGATTATATTTAGCAGATTTTTAAATACATTTAATGAACTTTTACACTGAACTTCTAGTTTCTCTAAATTGTCCTACTATTTCTGTTGTTTTGAAGATCATAAAAGTGAGCTGGAAGTCTACTGTTACTATAATATTTTGCAATCAATTTTGAAACTTTCTTCAGTTTTAATAGACGTTTGAAGTAGGCCATTCAATTTTTTCATAGTTTACATCTCATGAATAGTTTTCATCCAAAGTGCATTGGTACCAGAGATGTCCATCCGTCTGTCTGTCTGTCTGTCTGTCTTCTACCTAAAGGTACACATTAGTGATGCAATCACGTTTCATCTTAAAAAATCATAAATGGATTGCAGATTGCAAGCAGAATCCTTAACTCCCCCCCCAAAAAAAAGGTTCCCATTAACTGAGTGTTCTAAACATTTTACTGAGTGTTCTAAACTGGATTGCAAATTACTTTCCATGTTCTTATACTAAACCACAAAGAACCTATGGTTTCTGTGTGAAGGCAACTGTGTAACTGTTATGTATTGTCTTAATACATACAGTTGAGTTGACTTGAGCTTCAGTCCACAGCTCCATAGAGACCTGGTATCCTAAACTGCACATTTTGATTGGCTACTTTGCACAGACAGCCAATCAGAGCTTAGGGATGGTTTTGGAGGGAGCAACAACTATTGGTCGTTATCTATAAGTTATGATTGGGGTTTAACAACCTAGGGGGCGTGGTTTGCCTGGCCAAAAGAGTATAAGTTGAGTTACTTACTGTATTGCTGTGTTGTTGATTGTTATTGTTAATAAAGCTGAATCACTTGTTTAAGAACTGCCTCAAGACTGATATCTTATAGTAACTCTCTCTCTCTCTCTCTCTCTCTCTCTCTCTCTCTCTCTCTCTCTCTGTCTGTATGTATGTATGTATGTATGTCATCTACTGCAAATATATTTAAATCTCAACATGGCCAATTTCATGGATATCTAAATGCAGAGATTGGGACCATGAACAGAAGACAGATTTTTCTTCAAATCTGGGGAAAGTCCCCAGGTTTGCAAAAAAAAAAAAAAAGTCTGTTGGTGTTTTTTTTTTTAAAAAAAAAATGGTGGCGTTAAAGCTCCACAAAATAATAGAAGCAGTGCTGTAGCTTTAAGAAACAGATGTGCTCAGTGGTCATTGCTAGGCAACCACAACAGTATTGTCAGCCTTCAGGCCTTGGTTTCTGTCAGTAAAAGGTGGGAGAAGGGCTCTTTTCAGGGCTTTTTTTGGCCTTTGAAGCAGGACTCCTAGAGGCCAGGTCTGGCAGCAACCACCAGGTGATTTGCTGTCATTTGACTTGCATCACTCACACAGGCTTGGCTGCTTGCTACAGTTCAACAGCAGCCATGCTTGAAAGCACTGCCTAAGTGGGCCAGACTTTGCCTAGGTAGAGGCTGCTAGAGGGAGGGAAGATGGGAATGCTGAAGACGGAAGGGATAAGAATACATTGGCTGGTAGGTGGGAAGGAGAGAAGGAAGCAGGGAAGGGGGAGAGGCTGTGGGGGCTTTCATAGACGGGAAAGAGGAACTGAGGTGAAAGGGAAATGCCCCCCACAAGTCATTGTGGGCTGTTATATGTATGTAATTCTTAATGTGGCCCTGTCTGGAGCCTGGAACCATGAAGAGACAAGACACATCATTCTACAAACCAGGTGCAAGTTCCAGTTAATGCCCTCTGAGATCTAAGTGGCCATTGTGGGGTTTTCTGGGCAACCACAATATTACCAGCCTTCAAACTCTGGTTTCTGCCAATAAAAGGCTGCAGAGATTACCCTTTCCAAGGCTATTTTTGCCTACTGCCCTGCAGGGAGGACTCAACAGGACCAGGGCCAGTAGCAACTACCAGTAACTTGCTACCATGCAATTTGTACAGCTCACTCAGGTGCAGCTGTGGCTACAATTAGATGCTACACTAGTTATCTGGGCCCAGTGGCAGCCTCTACACAATTTTCACAACTTAGCTGAGCTCCGCAGTGGTCATTACACAATTCACTTGAGCAGCTTTCTACTGTACAGCTTTTGGAACTTGGCCAGACTTTTCCCAGGGAGAGGCTGCCAGGGGAAGGGAAGGAGAGAAAGATGAGAGAGTGTTGTATAGTGGTTAGAGTGTCCCCCCCTCTACCATGGCAGCTTGCTGGGTGATCTTGGGTGACGCACTCACAGCCAAATCTACTTCATTGTGCTGTTGTGAGGATAAAATGGAGGAGTAGAGAATGACGTAAGCTGCTTTGGATACCTGCTATGGAGAAAAATGGGATGTGTCTATTATGTGTGTGTCTTAAGTGTCGTCAACTCATTTCTGACTTATCGTGACCCTATGGACTAATGACTACCAAGTGTTGTTCTGTTAACAGCCTTGCTCAGGTCTTGCAAACTTAGGTTATAGGGTTGCCAGCCCCCCGGTGGAAGGAGGAGAACCCCCGCTTTCACAGGCTCTTGCCTGCTGCCAGCCAGCTAGCCAGCAGTGGGAAATCCTGCCCCCAACTGACCTTTTTGGTCCTACTTCCAGTTTCAGGCCTACTTTTGGTTAGGGGTAATGCTCTGGTTTTTAGGCAAAATTCTATGGTTTTAAGCTGAATTAACCCTAGAGTTTTGCCCAAAAACCAGAATGTCACACCAACTGGAAGTAGGACCCAAAATGCCCAACATCACTTCCAGTCTCCCAGAAGGATGTCAGGAGACCCCCACAGTCAACCTGGCAACCCTATCAGGTCATGGCTTCCTTTATAGAGTTAATCCATCTCATTTTGGGCCTTCAGCTTTTCCTAGTATTATTGCCTCTTCCACTGGCTTTTATCTTCTCAGAATATAATCAAAGTATGATAGCCAAGTATGATAGCCTCAGTTTAGTCATTTTAGCTTCTAGGGAGAGTTCAGGCTTGATTTGATCTAGAACCCACTTATTTTTCTTTTTGTGGTCCACGTTATCCCTAAAACTCTCCTTCAAAACCACATTTCAAGTGAAACAATTTTCTTCTTATCAGCTTTCTTTATTGTCCAACTTTCACAATAATTGCAAATGTGATAGCCTGAATTAATTTGAACTTGGTCACCAGTGACACATCCTTAGACTTAAGAATCTTTTCTAGCTCCTTCATGGCTGCCCTTCTCAGTCTCAATCTCATCTGTAGTTCTTGGCTACAGTCTCCCTTTTGGGTGATGATGGAGCCAAGAAACAGAAAATCTTTAACATTTTCTTTATCATCAATGTTAAATTTGTGTAATTCCCTAGTAGTCATTGCTGTTATCTTCTTGATGTTCAGCTGTAATCCTGATTTAGCACTTTCTATTTTAACTTTCATCAGAAGTCATTTCTGCCATTAATAAGATGAGGTATAAATGGAAGCTTACTGAGTGATCTGGGGCTAGTCACATACTTTCAGCCTACCTTACATCACAGAGTTGTGAAGGTAAAGTGGAGAAAAAAGGAGGAGAGGATAATAATGTAAGCTGCTTTGGTCCCCACTGTGGAGAAAGGTGGGGTATAAATGAAGTAAAGAAATAAATATAGCTGAAGATGGGAGGCAGATAAAAGGTAGGTTGGTGAATTAGGCTTACCAAGGTCCGGTGGGGGATTTGTATTTCTTGCCAGGAGCCTTGCTGCGGGGCGGCTGCACGCGCTGCACCCGCCGTCGCCAGGATGTGACGCTCCACGTCACTCTGGCAACGGGACTCCAAACAGCCCCGTTGCCAGAGCGACGTGGAGCGTCACATCCAGGCGACGGCGGGTGCAGCGCGTGCAGCCGTCCCCGTAGCAAGGCTCCTGGCAAGAAATACAAATCCCCCGCCGGACCTTAGGAAATAGTGTGGGGAAGGTGTTACAGGCAGGTGCCCCCCGCAAATCCTTTAAGGTTCCCTACCATGCCAATGGGCCAGGCCGAGTGGCCAGCACCACACAACTGGGCCGTCGTTTTCCTGGGCAGAGGGAAACCTGAAGACAAAGAGGCTGATAAATGTAGATTGGCTGTTGGGTGGGAAGGGGAGAAGGAAGAAGGAAAAAGGGGAAAACTATGGGGTAGGGTTGCCAGGTCTGGGCTGGAAACTTCCTGGAGACTTTGGGGGTGGATCCAGGAGACGGAGAGGTTTGGGGAGTGGAGAGACCTCAGCATGGTACAATGCCATAGAGTCCTCCATTTAAAGCAGCCATTTTCTCCAGGGGAGCTGATCTCTGTCAGCTGGAGATCAGTTGTAAAAGCAAAAGATCTCCAGGCCCCACCTGGAGGCTGGCAACCCTACTGTGGGGACTTCCATGAAAAGGAACAAGGAAATAGTGGAGAAGGGGGGAAATGAGATTCCTCCCACAGGTCTTTGCGGGGTCTCACTTGTAATACATAAATTTGACAACTGGGGGGAGATGAAAGACTAGGTGGTGAGTGGGAAGGAGAGAAGGAAGCATGGGAAGGGGAGAGGGTACAGGGGTTGCGAGGGAGAGGGAAAGAGGAAATAGTGTGAAGATGGGGATACAGGGGAAAATGAGATGACCTCCCCACAAACCACTGCAGATTCCACATGTGAGTTTATGACCTTAGGCATCGTGACATACATTGTTCCATGATTTAAAGCAACCAGACAGGAGTTACACAGCAACTTTTGCTTTTAACATATTTGGCTGTTCAACGTCTGATGCTTAAAGGTGATGAGCAATCAGATGTTAGCTGATCTGTCAGTCTGTTCCATTCATGTTGATCAGCTGCCAAACTGGTTTGCATAGGGTTTCCTCCAAACTGCATGTGCAAAGATGCTGCCAGTTCAGATCGGTGGCCATTAGCATCACTAAGGACTACTGAGATGAACACTAAAGGGTAGGATTTTATTGTAACGGCATTTATTTATGACTGACATATGATATGTAAGTGATCTAATTGTCTATTTAAACAATTGCCTGCTGAGTGCTATGCAGCGGGGGGGGGGGTAGTAGAACTAAACTGAGTTGTGTGAGAATGTGCAGGAACAAAAAGCCACTTGTGCTGTATTGCATGGTTAGTAAGGAACACAGTGAAACAACCTGCTTAACACCCACAGGCTGGCAAACTATAAAACTAGTTGTCAAATATCAAGTCTCTATTTATGACCACGACATGAGCTGAACAGGTGGTTGTTCAAACATCCCTACCAGCCAGCCACTTGCCTGGTGTGTTGGTGATTGAATACTATGCAAAAGCAAAGCCAACATGTACACTTGCAATGTGGATCATTGTAAATGATAAATAAATCATGAATACTAAATTATTGGTTTCTTGACTAGAGAAAAATGAGCACTGCAAAATTGGTAAATCCAGTTTTATGTGAGTCATTTGCCTGGATTGCAAAGTCACTTTCATGTCTTCATTATGCTGGAATCCTGGTGAATGAATGCTTATTATATAAGCCCTCCTGTCAGTCAGTTGTGAGACTTCCCATCCAGTGAGACTAGGAGATAGAAAAGCCACAAGGGCACCTTATCGAGGCCTCTCCTTTCTAAAGTTGGAAGACTCAGAAGAAGTAGCATTTGTCATTTCATTTCACTCAGTACTAATTACCCCAGAGTGGTATAATTATATAACAACATGAATAATATTATGAAATTATCAGAAGGGAAAGATAACATTATATCTAAAAATACACTGGCATTTTCTCGACTGAAACAAATCACCTCATGTGATCTTGGGATGCTTAGTGTTGAACTGTTTCATGCCTCATTTTGTCCTTGTACAGAAGGGGAATAATGATACATTTAAAGGATAACCTAATATTTGCCAGGTTGTTTTGGTATCTCAAGGAGTTTATGTGATACAGTTTTCCCCAAGGAAAGGCAAGGTAAGCAATATCTGTGATTCTCCTATGCTTACTTCTTCTTAGAAATGATATAGCAGAGATACGGTTATGGGAAAGCCAAAGAGTACCCTGAATTTTAAATTAAAGAGCTGAACGGTGGCTATTGTGCTGTTGGCCACCCTGGAGGCACATGCCATATTCCATTCTGCCACATTCTGATTCTTCCCACTAAACTAAATGCAATGCTGAGAATAGGTTGCTGCCCAAACTGGCAATCCTATGTCCACCGGCTGTTCCTGTAGTATATAAAGATGTGATGCAATGTCACCGCATCAGCATGGAACTCTGTGTTATCTTGCTTTGGGAGCCATCAATGTGGCACTGAGTGGGGCGATGTCAGAAAAATGCATAGCATAGTATTGCATTTTGTGCAGCAACCCACCCCACATTCAACATCTTCTAGTTCTAATCTCCTTATCTGTGTTTTGTCTCTTAAAATGTTAAACTTGCCTAAGTGGCAAGGTTTGTGAAAATACGTATCACTGCAGGAGAACAATAAAGGCATAATGGTAGCCAATGATTCTCTTTCACTGTCTGCTCTGCTACTTTATCATATGTGGAATGGACAATTTGCTATTGTTTAGTCTCTGGCACTAAATTGCCTTGCTATTGAACTTAAAGTGAACTGTATTGATCATCAAAGTTCACTCTGTATGAACAGGCCATTAGCAGATAGAAACAGCAGTCTAGCTTATAGAAATGATCACATCTCCAAAGCAAAATAAAATTATTTAAGTTCGTCATGGCAGCATATTGGTTAAATCCAACCCTGTGTTTGGAATCTAAAGGCCTGACTAAAAGAGCTTTAGCATCTTTAACGAACCCAAATACCTTTGCATTAGCTGCTTTTCTTTGCTGCCTTATGTGGGAAAGTAAGTTCAGAGTTAAGAGCTGCGGTGGCTCAAGTGGTTAAGACGCTGAACTGCAGGCTGTGGAAGGTCAGTAGTTCAGCAGTTCAAGACCCGGGTGCCGCAAGACAGGGTGAGCTCCTGTCTCTAGTTCCAGCTCCTGCCAACCTAGCAGTTCGAAAGCAAGAAATTGCAAGTAGATAAATAGGGACCACTTCTGTGGGAAGGTAACAGCGTTCTGTGCGCCTTGGTGTTTAGTCATGCCGGCCACATGACCACGGAAACGTCTTCGGACAGCGCTGGCTCTTCGGCTTTGAAACGGAGATGAGCACCTAGAGCCCTAGAGTCGGATTCGACTGGCTTTCGAGCAAGGGAACCTTTACCTTTACCTTTAAGTTCAGCTCACCTGATCTGAACCTGCAGATGTTGTTAACGTATCCCTATATGTGCATTCTGTTTTAAAGCTTCAGCTGATCCCTGACATGGAACCAAGACTCGGGCTAGCCTTTGGGAGCATATTTCCTCAGTTCTGGAAGCACTTCTCTGGCTCTCAGTTTATTTCTGAGCAAACACAATCAGGTGCTAAACACTGAATGGTTCTGGAGCCAAGATGTCTTGGGAACCACCATTGTTGAGATTCTGAGGCTGCTAGTTCTCACAAGACTTCAGGGGAATTAGAGTTGCCAGACACACACACACACCCCAGCAGAGGTGGGGTTCCCCACCGCCAGGCTCTGCCCCCAACCATCGATCAGCTGGCTGGCGGGGGACTTGCAAATAGAAAGAAGAATGCCTAGGCCACATTACTAGTGTCACAAAGGAAGTAACATTATCATGCCAGCAAATTCCAGGTGATGCTCTGGTATTTGGGGAAAACTTTATGGTAGAAGCCATTTTTACCATAGAGTTTTTGCCCAAATATCAGAGCGTTGCCCGAAAGTCACTGGCATGCTGATGGCACGTCTTGTGTGACACTGGCAATGGGTGGGAGGGATGTGGTAACCCTAGGGGAATTGACTGAGAATCAATGTACAGCCTGCTGTATTATCTTCCCATGGGGCTTAGAAGCAGGCCAGTAAGGAGGTGGCTGGGTTCTCTCTCTAGGCTGTACAAGAGAGACCCAGTGGAGAGGAGGAGCCAGGTGCTACAAACTCCTCTCTAGTTCTCAGGCTCTGCAAGTCCACGTAGGACAGAAAAGGGTGTGATGAAGTTGCTAAGGGATAGAGGCCCCTGCACCCTACATATGTGTTGTTGGCTGTGTTGTTAGTTACCCTTTTCAATTGTTTTTTTTAAATATATTTTTATTTGTTTTATGGCCATGTTCCTCCTTCTATTGTTGGCTTTCCTTCTTTTGCTGATTAAAAAAGAGAATTAGCGTTTCCAAATCACTCTTGTCACTCTTTTTATTCAGGGGGTATTTAAATGTTTAAGGGGGAAATTACATTGCAGTTAATTAAATTCATCCAAATGCTGGTCTTTAGGGGGGGGGGCTCTGAGCCTGTTTCTAGCCCTTCCTTTCAAGGGACGGGTCTTGACGAGTCTTTCAAAAGCATTCCCATGAACTGTATACCTAGGTGGTATACAGCAGGACTGGGCTAGCAGAAAGAGGGATTGTTGGGGATGTATTGAAGGGGCCACTGTTGAGTGCCATTCTAAGCTTTCTTGCCCTGTGGAAGGGAACTCAAAAGGCATTTAAATGCTTTCTGAAGGCAATTAAATGCTCTCTAGGCTTTTTTTTCTGGGGTCCCATGATACCCCCCCCCAATTCCACAGTGGGGAGAGGGAAGCCTGAGGGCAAGCTGCCACTCTCACCCTGGTCTCTGCCAGCAGCAGGCAGCGGGAGTCTCTCCTCAAAAATAAGGTTTCTTGCATGGCTATTTGTGGGGCAGGGCTTTTAATTAAGGGGACAGAGCCCTGAAATGCTTCACTGTAGCAACGGGCCTGTCTTGAAAGAATTGTGTCTCAAAACTATTCTGTCCCTTACTCCTATGGGGAAGCTACTTCAAACTCTTATGTGTGGTGAATGTGACTACAAAAAGGAAAGTCTGATAGGAGCATTGAGAAGATTACTTCAACTGCTGGGTGTACCATTCTGCACCAGTGTGATAGTTCACAGAGCCAAGGCCTGAAATTTGGAGACCGCACAGCTCTCTTGCTATCCGTGCCAGTGTAGTGCAGTGGTTAGAACTTCAGACTAGGATCTGGGAGTCCCAAATTCAAATTCCTACTGTGCCATGAAGCTTGCAGGATGACCTTGGCCCCGTCACTCTTTACATCCTAACCTCCCTGATAGGGTTGTGATGATGATAAAATGGAGGAGTATGGAACATTTATGCTTCCACAAGATCCTTGGAGGAAAGGTGAGATACAAATGCACTAGATAAAGAAATAAGGTAAGATGTATGAGTTCAAGAAATAACTGCCTGATGTTTGGAAAAGTTTTCTCAGTGATTCTGCAAGCCCTCCCATTTTAAACTCACAGCTACCAACCTGTATTAGCATATAACAGTCAGTAAGACAACAGTGAATTATATATGCCTGAAAGACTAGAACTGTGTTGTCTGAAATGTCTGTTATGTAAAAAAAAAGAAGAAGAAGAATAGATACATAAACCAACTCCAATGTTTTCTTTTGCAGTTAGAACACATCAGGGACAAAGTAGCACACTTGGTTTCTTGAAAGACATATTTTTTGATCAGGCACTCTTATTTTCCAAGAACATTTTAACCAAATGTGGTAGATCACCCACCGGTTCACAATCTGTCCTCAAATTGCAACCAGCAACAGTCAATCATTCTACAAACTGTTTTCTTGTGTTTACATATGTTGATGCGAAAAAAGAAACACACACACAAAGTTTGGGCATATACATTCTCACACTGGTTCCCCACAGCTCCCCCACTGCTGCCACTACCCCTCATCTGCCAGTTACCTCATCCTTTAAGAACACCAGGCATTACCATTTCACAATTAGGTACTTACAGATGTGAAATATCTTGCTGTGTCTCTTATGGCTGCCTGACTTGGTTATGTTAATGACAAAAGCAGGCAAATTGGATATGAGATAATTTGCACATACATGCTTCCATACTGCCTTCTGGAATTGTAGATTTTTATATATATATATCACTTTCTCCTGAGTGGTCATTTAAATCATTTCTCCTGACAGTGCTGGTGCGAATACAGAGCAAATTGTAAGCAACCTGCGCTCGAAAAATAGGTCTCCTTAGTGATCCATCCATGAACATGGGGGATACTTGTGTTTGGTGATCAAGAAAGTTATGTCTGTCTGTGGTCACACAAGCAGTTTGATCTGATATCATTGCAGTACCCTTGCAGATTTAAAGAGCATGATCAGACAGCGACATCTGCCTTCCATGTCCCAGTCGTTGCCACCCCATTCTGCCCCACCTTCAAAACAGAATTAATGTTGTGAAGTCAAGTTGTTTGGGAACTCTGAACCTTCCCTTCCATTTCTGCTTCCTTTGGGGGGGGGAGGAATCAGGTAGCAATGTGCGCATAATCACCCCTCCTGTTGTCAATCACCATGGCCAAGTTGTCGTTCTGGATAGGGAGTCCCTAGGGAAGTTGTTTTCATGCAACAAATCCCCCCCCTAAAAAAACCCCCTCTCTCCTGTTTTTGTATCAGAGTTGCTGTTTGAGTTTGACAGAAAGGTAAATGTACAGAGGTCAATGGGACTACTCTTGCATAAATCTGCACCCCTCCATAGTCCAAGGAAGTGAGGCAAAGGGAAGGAGACTGAGAGGGGCTGGAGTACTTGGCAGAGGGATTGTCGAGCTGTCAAAAAGGAGTCAGAGCTTTGGATACACGCTTATGCACATGGGTGAAAGGGGGAAAAAGGATGCCGTAACAATCTGAACCATCGACCATGGGGCGAGCGCGTGGTGAAGCCGGTTCAGGGAGGGATGTCTGATCAAAACTTCCTGTTACAAAATAAAATGGTGTAATTAGAGGCATGGCCAGACCGTGCCAACCCTTTAGAGTGACCGCAGACTCTGTTAGCTACTCAGGCATACTTAAGATGCAACACAGAAGTTACAAATGTAGCTTATTTTTCAAAACACAACCTGCCCGTGACCCTGTAGAATATTAAGCAAGCTATACAGGAAAGTATAACCTGTGGAGCCGCAAAATTCTTTGGCTAGCCTTTTCCTTTTCAGTTCTCAGAAGCTAAGCAGGGTCATCCCTGGCTAGTATTTGTATGGGTGACTGCCAAGGGATACCAGGGTCCTGAAGCAGAGGCCGGCAATGGCAAACCACCTCTGAATGTCTCTGGCATTGAAAATCCTATGGGGTCTCCGTAAGTCAGCTGTGAATTGACAGAAGAAGAAAAGCAAAACATCAGCAGGATGAAGTGAGAGGCTCAACTGCCATGTAAAAGTGCAGTCTGAGTGTTAAACTCATTTGTATTTAAGTTTACAGTCAACCCTAATTTCAACATGTAATGTATTTCAACATGTGGAGAAATGTGTTTTTCTTTGGAGGTTTAGACTAAACAAAACCTTCACCTTGAGTTTTAAAAGGTTTTCTGTTTGTTGACAGAGTAAGGCAAGGGGGGGGTGGAGTCAATTGTTAATCAGCCTCAACCTCCAAGGCTTCAGAAATGCAAATAGAAGGCTGGATACAATGAGACATCTCTCTCTCACACACACACACACACACTCACACACACACATGCACACCTCCAGCTAGAAAGGTGACATTTAGCAAGGAAAAGGTTTAAAATACCAGAAGCATCTGTTCCTGTAAATTTCAGGAAAGGCTTTTTTGATTCCCTCCTTGCCACAGAAGGGGTGGGGAATGAGAGATGTACAAAGTCCTTGGCATGAGGTGGAGGGTCTCTTTGGGGCTGATTCCTTCAAGGGAGTCTACTTAGGAGGCCATTGCCATGAGAAGGACTGCAGGCCTGAGCTTAGGCTCCAAGGTAATGGGAACGCTTTAGACCCACTCCCTTAGATCATCATCCTCTAGGACACATACAGAGGGAGGGACAGAGGGATTTTACACTTTTCTTTTGGATCCTGTGCTCAATCTGTTGCTATGCTGAAAGTATGCATATGGGCATTTTCCTTTTAAGAAAGGGTTTATAACTTTTAATACTGGTGGCATTTCTCTGTACCACATAGACCTCCTATGCTATTTTAAAAGGAGTACCAGAAGAAGGGAAGGGGTAGTCAGCTGGCAAGTGGCCACTCTCCCAGTGGCCCACAAGTGCAGTAAGCAGGGAAGCTGGAAGTCCTGGTTTTAGGAAGTCCCTCTGGCTGCAGAACCTCTCATGTACTTCTGCCAGTGCAACTCTTGTTCACGACAGGCTCTTCTTAATTTCTTTTAAGCATAGGGACAAAGAGAAGGGACAAAGGGAAGAAACAGTTGATTATTGCCTTTATTATGAAAGATAAAAAGAGTCTATACTTTTTGCAATTCATTGCATTTCTATGACATTCACTCTGGTGTCTAGCCAAGGAACTGCAGAATAGTTGCCATCTGTCCCCCCTTTCTTCTTAGAGGTCGCTGGCAGTTATCCCCTGCTAGATGATTGCTTACTTTACTTCTAACCATGCTTTTAAAGGCAGCTTTGCAGCTGTTTAGTGCCAGAAGGAGCAATTATATCTTACTCCAGTAACCAAGGGACTAATACATAATAGCTATGATCCACCCTAAACCTGAACCCTTGCTTGAATGTTGGCTCTAGTTAACATAAGAAACGCCAATGTTGGATCTGGCCAAAGGCCCATCCAGTTCAACACTCTGTCACACAGTGGCCAAAAATACCAGGTGCCATCAGGAGATCTAGCAGTGGGGCCAGGACATTAGAAGCCCTCCCACTGTTGACCCCACCCCCAAGCACCAAGAAGACAGAGCATCACTAGTTGAGCAACAGCATGCCCACAAACCAGTCACCAAGCCACCATCCACGGTTTTAAGCCTGGAAGAGTCTACAAACACATTGGACTGGGGAAGGGTGATGCCAAATCAGAAAGGACACAAAGAAATGCTGATTTTGCAAAATATGAATGTGTAAGTACTTGAACAGAAAGTATGTATATGCTTCACCAGACTGTGACCACATTATATCAAAGCATATAAGGGTTATTTTTCAGATTTCAGATTTGTGGTTATAACTGCTTTTAAGTTTGTAAGGAATAGCATCAGGGGTTTTTGTTTGTTTGCTTGCTTTTTAAAATTTAACCGTTCTTGCCTTCTCAGATATGGATTATGGACACTTCCTTAATTAAGTATTTTTGCATGTTTTTGATTTATAGGAGTTAACAGAAATAATTTAAGTAAAGATTTTTCTCTACCTCTTCCTGAGTTCCCAGTTCACCTAAGATGTCAGGGAGCAATCAAAACTTCAATTTCAATTCTAAATATCACCGGGGAGGGGGGGAGGGAGAAGCCATTAGAAAACCTCGAGGCCTTCTTTGTTTATCACAAGGGAAAAAAATATGACATAACCTAATTAGTTTCCCAACACTGTTGGCTGAATTGTTTGGCATGAAAAATAAAATTGATTAAAATTAGCATTTTTTCTGTTCATTCAATATGTTTAAGTATTGATTGCTGCATGTCTTCATCACTTTAAAATATTACTGAATATGTTTTATAGGCTTTTTTCTCCATTCTTCATAAGCATATTTTATGGTTCTTGTCAAAACCAAAACACATTCATATGCAGGCATTGTGAGAGCATTATTCACCAGGAAAACCTTGTGCGGCCCGAGCTCTACTGAAATGAGTGGAAGCCTAGAAACACCCTGCATGGATTCTTGGCTATTTAGGGAGCAATCCTATGGAGGAGAAAAGAAAGGTCTTAAGACTTGCAGTCCTAGTAACCTAGATTCTTACCCATCCAACCTGTCAATGCTCTGAGAGGATGACCATTAGATCACGAAAGGTAACATTTAGAAATGAAAAGGGTTGGATTCTGTGGATTTGGTCTTCTAATGGTGGCATTTTTCTCCAGGGCAAAGATACTTCTCCCAAACAAAGAGGCTCTCTTGAAGAGCCTGTCGTGTTGGGAGATGCCTCATTGTGCCAGAGGAAAGGACCAGCATTAGTGGGATGGCCCCAACCCATTGTTTTAGGGAAAAGGACAGTTGAATCTTAAACAGAGTTGTATCCTGCTAAGCCTACTGATTTCAGTAGACTTAGAAAATGTGTAACTCTGTCTAGGATTGTACAGTGAACCTCCTGCTCATTTACAGTTACACAAATGCCTATCAAATCAACAAGATCTTGTGTCACCTCTGGAAGAGATTTACAGTGCAGTCCTAAGGAGCATCACACCCGTCTTATCCCACTGAGACTGAAAGAAAACCATTCTAACACTGTGATTTAGCCACCAAAAATTCTTTCTTATTTACCTTCACTGAAATCACCTGGTGCAGGAAAGGATGAAATGGCTAGGAGTGACTTTTGAGAGACTGACATACATATATACATATACATAGATAGACAGACAGATCATAAAAAAGAAACCCTGCAGGCAAAATCATATTGTGAGCATCCCACTTTTTTTAAAAAAAGAAGGGACATAAAATCTGGTGAAAGTACAGAAATTCATTTCATGCAAAGCGTACTGGTGGGGGGAAAAGACTGTTTAAAGATATATCCCAGAATAAATCTAAGTTCAGGCAATCATTTGTTTAACATCTATTTACAACAAAGGAGTCTAGAAAAGTGATGTCTCATCTCATCTTGAAGAATAATCCTTGATGACACATTGTTCATTCCAACCTTGTCCTGGTGTTCCACGTGTACTCATAAGAATGAACAGAAGGTACACAGCAACAGTGCTCAGTGAATGCTTTCCTTTGTTTTTTCAGTGACTCACCATCATATGCAGTGTTTGACTGAAGTTCAGCTCTGTGCCCCTCCCCCCTTTATATAACAAGGGCGATATTACTGAACTGGCAGGCATGTCATAAAGCTGTATTTCTGAAAGCTTATAACAGCCCTTTGAGGTCCTGAAATGGCAGGATACAGCCAAGTGAGATTTTTATTATTAAATAAATTTATCATGGAACAGGGGAGTGAGTCCACATGCAGACCACTCAGCATTCATATTCTTTATTTCGAAGTCTGGCAGCGGCCCATTTTTTCTCTCTCCAACTTCATTAGCTCTTGCAGATTGGTTTTTTTTCATGTTGCGAATGTTTCATGTTGCGAACATTTCCAGCTTTTCAAAAGAAATCTTTGGCTGATCATTTCTTATATGGTCAATCATTCGTAGTCTAGCAAAATGAAGGCTGGTGTGGTAGATACTCACAAGATCAAGTTCAGTGAAGTCACCAAAATCTTCACGGAGAATTTTAATTGGAATCATTGCCTTGATCCCTCCGTGGCCTTTTCATTGCTGTGGATCACCAGCCTCTTTCATTGAGATCTATGCAGGGCAGTTCCTTTAGGATCATGTATGTCAATCCAAAAAAGAGAAATAAACCTTTGCTATTGTTTCCTAAGAGTTGTAAAGAAATTCTATACAGGAATTTCTTTTGTCCCCCATCTTTTATACCATTCATTGTCAATTCATTATTTTTTTTAAAGGAGACCTCTTTTTATTTTCAAGCAAAGAGAATCTATGCAGAAACTTCTATTTTATGTCAGGGCTCATATTGTCAGTATATTTGAAGATGGAGATTAAAGATTATATGCCTGAGAAGGGGCTGAATTTCGCATAATCCCTACAACTATTTCATTCTGAGTTGTGACTCTTTTTTTGTCAGGAATCATAAGATAAGGAGGATTGAGCATGGACAATGATTTGAAAAGTGGCTTCAGTGTGACCGCACACACCAAACTGAAAGATGATATAAAAAGAGCATGTCAGCAGTTCCTCAGATCAGTGACTCTTTTCATTTCAAGGGGAAACTTGCCTTCTGTTCAAAGCATCAAACTGCAGAATAGAGAGAATGTGCATTGCGTGTTCATTAGAGAGCCAGTCCTGTAGTAGTGTATAGATGAGACAGGGTAGTATTAAATCACGGCCAGTGCCAGAAGCCTAAAGTCTAGCAGAAGGTTTATTGGGTGGACACCACTACTGTTCTTTTTATATTTTCTTCATTTATTTAAGACAGTTGATACCCGTCTTTCTCCCTTGAGGAATTGAAAGCAGCATACAATATAAATGAAACATATGTAAAAACACATATAAATAAAAAAAATTATAAAACGCATAAAAGGTCACAATTTAAAAACTGCAATTGGGACTGCCAATAAATAAAAATATAATCAATCAAATTCATTCCTAAATAAAACTGTCATTTTTCTCCTGAAAATTAACAGTGTGGGAGCTAGGGGCATCTTTGTGAGGCGGTTGTTCCATAATCATGGGGCAGCTACTGAAATGGCCCTCTCTCAAATGCCCCCAAATGAGCTTCTCTGGTTGGTGGGACAGTCGGAAGGCCCTCTACTTCCAGTCTTAATGCCTGGACAGGAATGGTGCCTGAGAAGACCAGGAGGCAGTTCAGCAGAATCCCAGCAGTTTGGAGGAGGGGATGAGAAATCCACAAGGGCTGGGTAATCTTTCTGTCTACCTTTGACCCTATTATTTGCTCCAGGGAGCTCAGAACAGCTTAGGTACCCCTTCAAACAAAAAGAGTCATTGATCTGAGGAATCACTAACTTTTGTTTTAACACCCTCTTCTGTTCTCCCATCACCTAAATTATCTTCTTAACTATTGGGCGAAGTAGGCTAGGCTGAGACAACTGGAGTAGATATGGGCACAAACTGGGAAACACGGTTCGGTTTGTGGTTCGTGACTGAACTACAAACCAAACCATGAACTGAACCAGGAGGTTTGTTTTCAAACCGAACTGGTTTGTAGTTTGTGGTCCTGCAAACCCCGTAGAAAGGGACCACTTTAAAGGAACTGCAGAAGACAGTCTGAAAAGCAACTGCATGGTGGGGAGGCTCTCCCCGACACTAAGTTGTTTATGGCTGCAATCACACGAACTAAATAATCTACTTTCAATGCATTTCCCAACTGGATTTTGCCAGCTCACACAGTAAAATCCAGTTGGAAAGTGCATTGAAAGTGGATTATTTAGTGTGCATGATCGCAGCATCAGGCTGTCTTCTGCATTCCTTTTAAAGTTTTTTGGGCTGCCTTCTAAAATTTAAGGGGACTGCACAAGACAACCTGAAACAGCTGAGCGGCGGGGAGCATCTCCCTGCCACTCAGCTGTTTTTGTGGCTTTTGAGGGGTACAGAAAGCAGGAGTTTAAAAGGACTCAGAGTCCCTTTAAACCTCTTCTTTCTGCTCCATTCATGAACCACCACAAACTGCTTTAAAAGTTAATGGAAGTTCATGACAGTATATCCATCACAAACTTCTGTTCGTGAACCATTAACAGGGAAAAAAAATCATTTCTATACCTAAAATGGAGTCTCCCTAGTCCTAATCTAACAGTCCAACCATTCTACTGCACTGATTTCCCTGGGTCACAATAGCATAGTGGTCTTTGAATGGGCTTTGCATTCCAAGATAGCAGAAACATGTGATATACAAAGGTGTGAGAGAAGATTATGATTTGAAGGACAGGAATGCATGATCAGCCTTCTGATTGCAGCTCCCCCTCTCCCCTGGAAAATTACAACCAGGGCCTTCAACCCTTAAAAAGGGTGTGGGGTATTTTTTTAAAAAAAACTTTATAGAAAATGTTCAATGAAAGCTCATTTTCACACTGTTTTCCCCACCCCTTTCCCTCAACCAGCATCACTGTTACACATTTAAATACAATTCCCAAAAGAGATATTTC
>NW_015161959.1:406872-445426 GCF_001447785.1 Gekko japonicus
CAGAGCTAATTGGGTCTGGATTGCAAATACTTTGTGCATGTGTGTTGACTAACTCAGTGCCCAATTGAAGGCACTTTGCTATGGATATTCTTTATGGATATTCTTCTTGATGCCCCTCATCCATTTTCCTCATGCAACCAACAGTTAAAAAAAATGCATATGGCTTCCTTGATTGTTTCAGCCTTACTAGGGAGTGGGAAGCTGCATGGCTTGTTGTATTCCAGTCTTACCTATTTCGCCTCCAGTGACTTAGAAAGCCAATGTGCTTGTGTCATTTGTGTTTGTATTATTGATTGTGTTTACATGTTCTTGTAGTGGTGCCTTGGAACTGTAGCGTGAGCCAATAATTTCTGAACATACATGATTACTGTTGCTGACTGCTGAATGCCACTGATTGCACAGGCAAAAAAGAGGCACATATATTCCAACACAGCTGATAAGATCATAAGAGAAGCCAATGTTGGATCAGGCCAATGGCCCATCCATTCCAACACTCTGTCACAAAGAGGCCAAAAATGCCAGGTGTCATCAGGAGGTCCAGCAGTGGGGCCAGGACACTAGAAGCCCTCCCACTGTTTCCCCCTCCCAAGCACCAAGAATACAGTGCATCACTGACCCGAGACCAAGAGTTCCTATCTATACCATGTGGCTAATAGCCACTAATGGATCTCTGCTCCATATGCTTATCCAATTCCCTCTTGAAGCTGTCCATGCTTGTAGCCACCACCACCTCCTGTGGCAGTGAATTCCAGGTGTTAATCACTCTTTGGGTGAAGAAGTCTTGTATTGTGTGAAAGGGAGACAAGTACTTCTTTCTCAACCTACTCTACCCCATACATAATCTTGTAAACCCCTATCGTGTCACCCCCTCATGATTTGTACATGGTAATCTTTAGGCATATAGAACTCACGCAAGCCAGTAAATTCTGACAGTGCATCAGTAAGCAATGGTTACCCAGGTAGCCACCATTAGTGCATGGAATGTTGCTTCTTTTGAATTTCAAGCTAATTCTTGAGATGATCGTATGAGGTGTTTGACTCAACCCAAAATGGACATTGTATCAAGGCAGATAGATTTTTTTTAATTAAAATTATTTTCTCAGAAAAAAGGTGAGCTACAGAAGAGAGAGTGGGGAAAATATAAATTTATCAGGTTTGTCAAATAATGTAAATTGTTACTTAGAACAAGTTCCGCAGGGCCTGTAAAATGGAGCTCTTCCACCAGGCTTTCAATTAGGGTGCCGCCTTTTAATACTATGGCCCTGACCCTGACACCAGCACCAACTCAACAACCAATAACCTGGTAGGAACCTGGACTATGGTGGTAAGCGACCTTTCAATGTCGAGAGAATGTCGCCATCTTGTATTAATATCTATGTTCTTAGCATTGAGGATCTTATATGCTGTGATTTTAATTGTATTTTGTGTTTAAATATACTTTGGTGTTTTAACATACATACATACATACATATACACATATACACACATATATATACACACACACACATATATATTCTGTAAGCCGCCCTGATCCTGCTATGGTGGGGAGGGCGGGATACAAATTTAACAAATAAATAAACCAATCAATAAATAAAATAAAATCAGATATATTACCAAATATATTACATATTTCAAATATAGACGCAGACATTAAAACATCAATATTACAGAATTTCGGGATAGATACTCTCTTTAAATAAATAAGAACTTCCCTAAGGTTAGCGATAATCTATTAATGATAAAAGGAATTACATTTTTAACAATTGAACAAACTTCTATGCTAAAACTGAATTGCTGTAAAATCCTTAATATTGTCTTATCTAAATCTAAATTATATTCTTACTAATTATTTAATTACTAGTGGAATACAGAATCAAGTATTAGAACTATAATCAATACCTTCATCATCTTTAATATAATATTCAGATTATTTATTTATTTATTTATACATTCAACTTTATATCCCGCTTGAACCCCTTGTCAGGGGTCTCTGAGCGGCTTACAATTCGGTGCTAGTCACCATTTTACTACCCTAACTATGGCCACATATATTTGTAAGGGGCAGGGAAACCTACCGGCACCCCTATGGTGGTGGTTGGTAGTTGGTCCTGTTGGTTCCGGCGGTTCCTCAGGCGGGGGGCCCTCCTCGGCGTCTGGCGGCAACCTTCCTCTCTCGAGGCGAGCGACTCCCGTCTCCTTCCGGTTTCAGCTGCGTCCTTTCCGGCTCCGCTGTGCCGGCTCTTGATGTCATCACGGCCTTCTCGGCGGCGGCGGTCGCTCGATGTTCTGCCTTCTAGCCACCAGGGATCACTCCTCTAGTTGCGCCCGCTCGCCGCCGCCGCTCGCTCGCTTGCCGCCGCCATCTTCACGCTATCGAAGCCGGAGCTGATGTCTCACTGCTGCCGCCGCCGCCGCCTATCTTCAACCACCACACAGGCAGGGTGCCCCCCACCCTACTAAGAGTGGGTACCCATTTATCTACTTGCAATTAAGTTGCTTTCGAATCGCTGGGTGGGCGGGAGCTGGGACAGGGGTCGAGAGCTCACCTCGACCGCGGTGGTACTCGAACAGCCATAGGGCTGTTTGTATGATGTTACTGAAGCAGGCATTTAACTGCCTGTGCCACCGCTCCCTTATTCCAGAACATTAAAAAATAATAATAATCCCATAGTATGTGTAATAAACTTGCCATTTCTGCCAATGTTACATACTCAAGGCAGGTAGAAATGCTGATCACAAATTTTGTAAAGGACCCACTAGAATGAAAAGCTAACCTTTTGAAATCCCAGATGTTGTAACTGGCCTTGATATTTTCATGATCTGGCTGATGAACTACCTTTCAGAAAACAACTACAGTGGCTCAGAGATTGTTTCAATGTTTCTGTCTCCAAACACAGTACACATGCTACCCATCAGATGAAAGCTCTGTTAAATGGCAATAGTTAATGAGTGTGTTTGTCTAGACTGTTATACATTTCCAGCCCCAATTGCCTTTAGTAATTAATACACTACCAGTACGGAATAGCTTCAAAACTAGCTGACTTACTGCCTGAACCTGTCTTTTCACCTAGAAAGTGCTCATTGCTACACTGGAATGGTGTTTTAAATGTTGGGAGAGGCACTAGAGGAAGGCTTAAGCCCTTTCTAATTCAGGGGGCCTTCCTTTATCTTCAAAGTAGCCATCTGGTGCTGCCATCTTTGTAAGTACTGAAGAATATCCTAATCACAGACATTTGTGTCACATCTGTCTTAACCCATAATACCAGTAAGATTCGTTTGATCCCCTTATCAATGAAAAAAGATGTGTGATTTGTCCCTGCCATTGTTCTTAGCCAATTACTATTGTTCAGATCTCTGAGTCAACTTAGGTTTGTATTAGTTGCTGATGAGTGGCTCATATCTATATTGGTTCATGCATATGCATTCTCACACAACTTCATGAGAACTGTAGTCTTTTCAGCTATTAAAAAATCATATTTGGGCTTTTTGCAGTGTCCTGTTACTTGCACACTAAAAACTAAAAGGAAATGGAATAGTACACATTACTGGTTTGTTCTCTTTTGAATTAATTGGTTGGCTGCTTAGGAAAGTTCTTTTTTAAAAAGGTGCAAGTTCTGCCCATGCAGTCAGTCATACAGGTGAATTTTTATTTGCAAATCAGTTCTGTGTATGTGCCAATGCGATTGATGCTGCCACATGTGCTGGCACATAGAATAGGCAGGGTGTCCAATGTCAGTCAATTAAAAGATACATCCAGTTGTGCCGATGAAAAGAGAGGTTGAGCTGCTAGTAATTGTATGTTTGAAAAGTAAGTCATTTCTAATGACCCAGCTATGACACTGGGGGATATGTGCTGCCTTCAATGATAAGAGAAGATTTATTTTGCAGATTGTACAAGTGGCTGCCATCTGTAACTAACGATTACAAATGTAACTGATTTACCCAGGCATGACTGGGCCATGACTCTGGAGCACAAGTGGCCACTGCACAGATGCAAAACTCTTGGCTCAGCATTCAGACAACATTTTGATGAGCCTGGACTTGTGTGTAAATGGGGAGTTCTGTACAGGAAGTTCAGCTCCATGTTTGCTATGAAATTCTCAGCATTTTTGCTTTTAATGGGGTGTCAGTTGTGCCTAACCACTGTTGCAACTCGTCATGTTTAGCTATGCCTGAATGCAGGTTATATTGGGTCAAATATAGTCAAAGCCTATAGGTGATATGTCATCAAGTGGCTTCCGACTTATGGTGACCCTATGAATTAATGAGTTCTAAAATGTCCTATCATTAACAACCTCAATGAAGTCTTGAAAGCAATAGCTTTCTTTATTGAGTCAATCCATCTCATTTTGTGTCTTCCTCTTTCTTACTGCCTTCAACCTTTCCTAGCATTATTGTCTTTTCCAGTAAGTCTTGTCTTCTCATGATGTGACCAAAGTACCCAAAATACAAAGATATAGTGACTCTTTATCTTATAGGGAGAATTCAGGCTTGATTGGATCTAGAGCCCACTTATTTGTTTTTTTGATGGTCCATGGTATCCATGAAACTATCCAACACCACATTTCAAATGAATACATTTTCTTCCTATCAGCTTTCTCCCTTGTACCGGGGAATATAGTCACAAAAATTATCTTAATCCTGGGCTCTAAAACACTCCCTTACACTTAAGGAACTTTTCTAGTTCCTTCATGGCTGCCCCTTCGAGTCTCAGTCTTAATTTCTTGGTTGTAGTTAAAGTCAGAAACAAGCAAAACACATTTGTGAGTTGATAGCTGGCACTTTCCCGAGACGCCCGGGATCCAGTAGAAACATAGCAGCATATTTTGAGCTTGAATGTTAATTGAGATCAGCGTCCTATCTGGATTTCATATTCTTAAGACTTGTTGTCTAACATTTATGAAACTGAGAGCTTTGGCACCTCTATAATATCTCCTGAAGAAGATCCATTTTTTTGAAACGTCGTTATGTAATCCGGAGACGACGTTGATTATGTGATTATGTACCTTGGTTCAAGGATTTTCTATTGAGTTGTGTATCATGTTGTAGTGCTTTAGATTGCAATACATAAACAGCATTCTTTATAAGTCTTATGACTGTTTGATTGTGGGTCAGACTATCACGACTGTTGGCTTTATACTTGTTTAACTGATTGGGTCGTGTGTGTCCAGAATGGATACTGTGACACAAGCAGTAATTTTGAACACGCAAACCTTCAACATATGTTTACCAGCCTAGCATTATAATATACATTGGTTCACACATTTGCTTTATTCAGTTAAAGATAAACAAGAAACCCCCACACTTTCCATGAATAACCAATAGCATCAGGAGACAAAGAAACAAAACTCTATCAAAATAAAAGGACAGGCTTTGTAAATATCTAATTCTGATCTCTGTTGCTTACAAAGAATGTTGCTTCTCATGTTCCGCTCCAGATGGCATAATAGTTCCATTTCTGTGATCTTTCTTACACCTCTTAATGTAAAATGTGGGAAATGATGGCAATTTTTATATTAGACAGAAGCAACAAAGGGAGTGGTGGTAGTGGCAGGCATTGTGGTATTAAATAAGGTTTATAATAGCAATAATCTCCCATCAAAACAGTTGTTACCATAGTTAATGTCCGCTTTGTCAGTACGTTAACCTTCCTTGGCTTTACCTCGGGCCATTAAATGGTCAACCATTCGTTAAACACCCAGGAGCTACCAATTTCAGGGGAAATATTATAGAGCTCATTTGCTAAGTGAAATGCCTGGAATGATACTAGGAAACTGCACCTGTAGCAGCCTGACTATGCCTTCAACAACTGATGGACAGGTAGCATGCCCTAGGTGATCTGTTGGCCATAGTGCTTCCAAAACATGTGTCCAAGATCCACTGTTGATCTTGTTACTTCCACAGTTATGAGACTAAAAGTTCATTTTTCACAGGTTAAATAGTTGATAGATTCTGCGCAATCTACAGAATTGCTGAGCAAATCTAAGACGTTGTGAGTTTCTAACTTCATTTTTGTAATGAAATGTCTACCCTTTATATGAAATTTTCATAAACCTTTGATGAAAACCTTCTACTTCTGGATACCATATCATATGAAATCTCCAGAATTATGGAGGATTGTGGGATGGAGGGGGTGGGATGGATTAACAACAGGTGAATAAGGGCAGTATATTAGAGCCCTGCATAGTACTATACACCTTCACCATGAATAGTGCTTCATGCCCACACATGCCTTCCTTTTACCTCACTGCAGAGGCAAGCATACTACCATATACACATTTTGGATTGTTTTGCACATTATCCTTTTAAAGTATGCATCAACATGTTTGTAAAGCGCATCTTAAGGACCATGAAGTATGAATGAAGCAATTATGTTTGGAAGTATGTGTATCATAACTGCTACACTCTGTGGAGAGCTATAATTGTGTGCAGCTCCATGTCAAGGGTACATGTATGCCAAACTTGTATTTTCTACAGCATATTGGGCTGGATCCAGACTAAACTTCCCTCCCACTGCAGCCCAATGCTGCACCTGAGGGATAGGGGATCCTGAGGAAAGATATGAAGGGAGTAATGCTCCCTCTAAGCTGTGGAGTCTTGTGAGCAAAAAAATCTGCTTTGTGAGCTACTGGCATGAGAGTTGTGAATGAGCGATATGGCTACTGCATAAATTAGTTTGCTCTGAAGCCATCCTTCCTGAGCTAAGACAAAAACGTGTGAGCCAGGGGCAAAAAAACTGTGAGCTAGCTCACACTAACTCAGCTTAGAGGGAACACTGGAAGGGAGTCTACACTGAGAAGGAAGAATCTGTGAAAATTGCAGATTTAGTCTGTATCCAACTCAGTGTGTAGAGTGGGCCATTAAAACAAAAAAAAAGTATGAATACCAATGTAATAGCATGCAGATAGACCTTGCTCTAACATCCTCTCTGAACCTGCCCATTTACTGAGATCATTTTCTGAGGTTATGGCCAGAGTATGTCTACCTCCAGAGATGAAGTGCATGGCAAGGCAACTATGGGCAGGGCCTTCTTTGTGGTGGTGACCCAATTGTGGAACTACCACTGCATGGATTTTCTGTCATCTCAAGCATTAGGTGAAGATTATTTTGTTTTCCTGAGAACTTGTAGCTAATGACACCATGATGTCTTGTTATGATTGCTACTGCCAGTTCGTTGTGTTTGTGTTACAAGGTGGATATGTTAAGCAGATGGCATCCCGATTTAAACATCTCCCAATCTAAATGTCTTGCAGGCTTCCCAATCTAAACATCTCCTGTGTGGTTTGTTCACAACTCAGTAAATTCCTAACAAAATGTGGTGTGTATGCAGCAGTGGCAGTGGGGCTTATAAAACAATTATACAACAAATGAATTGGTTTAGAGCCAACAATACAAAACGACTGATAAAGTATATTGAAAAACCAGAAGGGAGCAATGGTTTTGCTATCCAGCAATGAAGTCTCAAGATGGTGCTCTGCTTTGCAGAAAATACCTGAACTGGAAAAGTAGTTCAAATCCTGTTTATATTCAACAGCAGAGGGCCTAAGACCTAGCAAATGGACATGTCAGTTTCAGACCTCTGCTTGGTCTGAGTAGGTTACCTGGTTTTCTTGATATGCAAATGTGCTCTGAGGCATTCCTTCCTCTACTCTGCCACTTCAGATACCAAACTGGAAAAGTGTGCAAGGCAGAAATATTCTCCACAAGTAATTGCAGCTCTGTCTGTGTTATGTATGTGTTTTAGTACTTCATAAGAGCTCCCTTGCTGCCTCCTCTCTATCTTGGAATTAACAAGTGCTCTCATTTGCTGCTTGGACACAGCCAAATATCGCTCACTGCAGGTATCACTGAAACAGTTCACAAGAGCACTTTATAATTCCACAAAGAGACGAGCAGGGAAGCACTCAGCAGTGCATGGGGAGGGGAAATAGATGCCACTTTGTGCAGTGTGATCTTCAAATGCAAATTAATGGGGAGCAGCATGAAATGTGCTCACACTCAGGAGGCATAAAAAGTGCAAACATTATGACAGTCGGAACTTGGGCTGATAAGCAAACATCTTTAACCTTCCACAACTGTGTGGCATCCACATGGTGCTTCAGGAAAATGAGAGTTTAGTTAAAGAGCTAGAGCAGGAGCTCTCAAATATTACCCCAAGGAAGTTCCATAAGTAAAAAAGAGGGGGGGGGGACTCAGTTTGATTCTCCTCCAACCTAGGGTTTCTGGGCCCAGTACAGGTGGGTAAAACAGTGATAGCCAGGGATGAGTGGATTTCTCCTGTTCAGTAATGTCTTGTGGGAATACTCAGTCTCCCTATCTTCTGTTTTTCCTTGGAAAGTTACTAATATTGATATCAGAACTGATGCACACCCAATTTACTGCTGTTTTCCATTTGTGTCTCTTTCTTTTTCCTTGAAATTTACCTGTTGATGAACATCAGAACATGTGGTAAAATCACAGCACAAAAAGGAATCTTGATGCAATTGTACAATCACATCAAGGTTCCTTTTTGCTGTAAGAGATAATCAATGAATCTATGCACTGCACTTATGAAAACCTCTACCAAAAAAAAAAGTGCAAACCGCACAAATCTTCAAATCCAAATTGGAGGAATGTGGATCGCTGCCTCGTTGGCAACCCTTTGAAAACAAGGCCAGAACCCTGACATCCAGGGACACCTTCCAATAGGGAGAATGTTGCAAGGAGTGTTAACAATGGCCAGCCTTGATAGCAGATGCCACAAGTCAAATCCATAGTATTGGGTTGTAAAGAAAAAACGATCCTTGCTTTGCTCTGAGAAATAAAATCTTTGGTTCTCAGGCTGCAGAGACGCCTACAGGAATCTTCCCAGAGATGGTTAGAGACACATGCCAGCTAAATTGTTTGCAACTGAAGTGCTAGGGAGTACCACTTCTCCCTGGTCCTTCCAATTAGCACATTCCAGGCAACTGAAGTTATGGGGCACCTGTGTGGGAAAGGGCGGGACCTAGCTGCAGTATGGTTTCATTTCTCTCCCCCTCTGGTCCATCCCTGGACATCACGTGCCTAGCAACATACAGAGAGTTACATCATCTCTCTAGTTTCTGATTGGCCTAACAGGCCTGAGGTCAATCAGAGACCCTCTCCATAAATCTAGTTAGCCTTTGCTATATGGCTGAGCTTTGTGACCACTTGGCATTGAAGCATGTCAGTGGTTGTACAGCTCCCTTGACTGGTATCCATCTTGATTGCTGCTTGGAAGGGCCATGCCCTGAACATCTTGATTTGCTGGAGCTAACTGCCTAAGCTGAACCATAACGGTAATTTGGAACCTTGACTCTATGTTTTAAATATGCTGGGTATGTTTAGATTTAATTATTTTATTCCTTAGAATCATAGAATCATAGAATGTTAGCGTTAGAAGGGACATTGCAGGTCATCTAGTCCAACCCTCTGCACTCTGCAGGAGCATAGCCGACAGACAGCCCTACATACCTGCATCTTACCCGAAAGATGGTTGTCCAGCCTCTGCTTGAAAACATTCAGTGAAGGTCGTCCTTCACAGTCTTGTCTTATTTGAATATTTTTGCACGTTAAATAAATAACTATATCTTTATTCTGTCATGATTTTTGCCTTCATTGACCTCAAAGCCTTTTTCCAGAGCCTTGGCCTTTGACCACCTACCAGATAACTGTTTCGTGTTTAGAAACTCAGTCTGCAGTCCCACTCTGCAGGGCTGACTTTTCTTGTTAATTCCCTGAGAAGTCAGGAGACTTGTCCTTTCCCTCCTGGGTTGTTGGGATAGACTGAAAGGACCGGTGGAACCTACTAAGACTAGGGTGAGATTTAGTCTCTGTCTGGTATTTTGTAACTTTGCTTTGCTGCAACCTCTTTGTACCAAAAGTCCTTAGCCAGGGTTGGGACAGGGACTTTTGACTTAGGTATGCCATGCTGCTTTACATATACCCTGATCTGGATGACCCAAGCTAGCCTGATCTTGTCAGATCTCAGAAGCTGAGCAGGGTCAGACCCGGTTAATACTTGAGTGGGAGACCACCAAGGAAGTCCAGGGTTGCTATGACCAGTGTGTTCTCTTGACAAAACTCTGTTAACCTTTGCCCTGCTTCATTTTGCTTTCCAAGGCCAAACTTGTCTGTTATTCCGGTTACCTTTTGACTCCCTACTTTAGCATTCCAGTCCCCTATGATGATGAGGACATCATTTTTTGGTGTTAGTTCTATGAGGTGTTGTAGGTCTTCATAGAACCAGTCCACTTGGGGCATAGACTTGGATTACTGTGATGTTGAATGGATTGCCTTGGAATCAGACTGAAATCATTCTGCCATTTTTGAGATTGTATCCTAGTACTGCCTTTTGCACTCTCTGGTTGACTATAAAGGCCACACCATTTTTCTACGGGATTCCTGGCCACAGTAGTAAATATAATGGTCTTCTGAGTTAAATTCGCACATTCCTGTCCACTTTAGTCCACTGATTCCTAAGATATTGATGTTCAGTCTTGCCATCTCATTTTTGACCACGTCAAGCTTACCTTGATTCATAGATCTTACATTCCAGGTTCCTATGCAGTAATGTTCTTTGCAGCATCGGACTTCCCTTTCACCATCAGACACATCCACAACTGAGCGTCCTTTCAGCTTTGGCCCAGCCGCTTCACTCTTTCTGGGGTTACTTGTACTTGCCCTCTGCTCTTCCCCAGTAGCATATTGGACACCTTCCTACCTGAGGGGCTCATCTTCCGGTGTCATATCTTTTAGCCTTTTGATACTGTCCATGGGGTTTTCTTGGCAAAGATACTGGAGTGGGTTGCCATTTCCTTCTCCAGTGGATCACACTTGGTCTGAGTTCTCTACTGTGGCCTGTCTGTCCTGGGTGGCCCTCCATGGCATAGCCCCCACAGCCTCATCGAACCATGCAAGCTCCCTCGCCACATCAAGGCAGTGATCCATGAGGGAAAGTAGCATCTTAGAGACTAACAGGAGTTTCAGGGTATAGGCTTTTGTGGGTCAAAGCTCCCTTTGTCATATACCTGATACTCTTGAAAGCTTATCCCCTGATAATTCTGTTGGGCTCTATGGTGCTACTCACCTTAAACCTAGCTCTTCTGCTCCAGACTAACATGGCTATCCTACCAAAACTATGTTTAAAAATCTAGTTTTAATTGAGTCAGACTTTTTATCCTCTTTTGCCCATGCTCAGAACCATGGAGGGATGTGAAAATCATGACAGACAGTTCAAGTGATCCTTCTAACATCTGACCCTATTGCCTGGGACAGCTGCTTCCTTCTCCCCTTCCTCCCATTTCCTAAAAAGCGGCAGAAACACAGTCCTGGGAGCCTGAAAATGGCCACCCTGAATATTCCCAGATATATCTGAATATTTCCAGGATTTTTTGGGAATCAATATGCAGTATTCTGGAGTCTCGAATGTCATTCCAGCTGACCAGAATATACACCCAAAATAACAAGAAGGTATTTTCCTGGTATATTTTTGGATCAGAAATATCCATTTGCACATACCTAATCCTACATCAAGTTATGCCCTTCTAAACCCATATCCTCCCCTCTCCAAAGTATTGTGATTTTTTGAAATCGTGGGCGGGGGGTGTCTAAACAAAGGGGCAAATGAATGAGGACTAGAAACACAAACTCTAGTTTTTGCGTAATGTCATACCAGTAGTTTTTGTACAATAGTGAGTTTTAGGGTTTTTTTCCCCTTTCTCCTTCCTACAAAAGCCAATGTGTCTTGTCAATGATCACTTTTCTTTCCATTTCCCAGAGGCTGTCCGGCATCTGATCACAAACCCTGCATGAAATCACTCTAGTCCTTAATGTGATCACTCCAGGGGGGTTGTGCCTGCGCTGATGAGACAGGGAGAGTTTGTCAATCAGATGCCTCTGAAAGAATGTATTTCCTTGAAGAACACTTGAAGAACTATACTTGTCAAGAGCTGGCCTTTTTTATTATTTCTCTCCCCCCCCCCCCCCAATATATTCTCCCTGCAATCCACTTGTGAATTGTTGTAACACCAGTTTTTTTTTCATGCTCTAGTCTCTCCCCCCTTCCTTATAATTCTGCTTTGAACTTGCTGTAGTGTGATGTCTTCAGTGCTGAAAGCAAACAGAAGTAATGCAATCTGTAGCTGGTGCAGCAGCTTCTGCAATGGTGTGGGGGATATACAAAAGACCTAGATTATCAGGTGTGAAAATTACACATGGGTCGATTTTGTCATAATGAGATGCACTCAGAAGCCATTGTGTGCAAAGAGACTGCCCATTTTACGTATTATGTAGAAGCAAACCCAAAATTACCACAGAGTGTACACTTGACAGCAGGGCAATCGCGAATCCCTGATGGCTCTACCTGCCCGATTCATGTGTTTGGGAGCAAGAACTTCTTGCATTCACATTTTATGTTGGATGGGGCCTAGGGAAGGGCCATGATTCAGTGATAGAGCATGTGCTTGTCATGGAGAGGGTCCAACCCCTGGTATGTCCAGTTATAAGGATCAGGTAGTGGGTGATGTAGATCTCTGTCTGAGACTCTGAGGAGCTGCTTTCAGTAAGAGAAGACGATACCAACAATGATAGACTAAGGCAGCTTCATGTGTTCATGTATGTTTGTAAGTGTAACATTTTACAATATCTTACATGCACACCTTATGTACAAAGTGGATCAGAATGGTCGACGTACGTCTTGAGGTCATCATTCAGATGTGGTAATAAGAAGCAGATCAGTTTCTGGACCAGTGTTTCCTCTACGCTGAGTTAGTGTGAGCTAGCTCACAGGTTTTTAGCCTGCAGCTCACAGATTTTTGTCTTAGGAAGGATGGCTCCAGAGCAAACTAATTTATGCAGGAGCCAAATCACTCATTCACAACTTTAATGCCAGTAGCTCACAAAGTAGAATTTTTGCTCACAAGACTCCACAGCTTAGAGGGAGCATTGGTCTGGACATATAGCTTGAATTAAAACTACATCATTTGAATGAATGAATGAATGCTAATATTAACATAGAAGGTGGGGACCTATGAAGATTTGAGGAGAAGGGGAAATCCCATTCCTTATCCCCTCTTTCTCTTTCTTTGCTTACCCATACTTCATTCCTCCTTCTGGGGCTCTATCTTGTGGGGCTCCCACACACCACATATTTGCTTCATTCAAGGTAGGCACAAAAAAGACAAGAAATAGTCAACTGGAGTTTGGTACAACAGCTAAATTTGCATTTTCTTTAAAAACAGGGAATTCAGGTGGGAAGAATTTGGACTCCTTGGATATAGGTGAGTCCTAAAAGACCTAACATTTACTGCTCTGGTGATATGTGTGTATATGTGTGTGCATGCCAGGCCTTGTGAACACAGTGCTGTATAAAAAGTTTAGCAAGGATTATTGTACGGGACTCTTTAGACTTGAGGGCTTTGGATCCTTTTTCCCACTGTAGGGGGTGATGGTTGTCTGAAGGAACTCCTCTTTTGGCTGTATTCCTATCCTCCCTCAGTGCCCCTCCAATAATAGCGAGACTGATGTAACATGTATAGAAATGTGTGATGCAGAATTTGGGTCCCTTGTAGATGAAAAACAACAGATGGTTTTGTGACAAAGCTGCTTCGTGTCTATACTTCCAGGCCATCTTTATAACAAAATGATTGCCAGAGCTGAGAGAAACAGCTTTTTAAAAAATATATGTTGTGCCAAGCTGAAAGATTTCCTAATGTAATTTTTTTTAATCAGGTTATTTTATTTTTATCTTCTGCAGCAATTTAATAATATAGATATATTAATCTTGGAAACAAGTATAAAAGCACTCATCACTTTAAACACTTCTTTAAAGATGTTTACGTACATATAAATTAGCAAGTCTTCCAAGAATGCTCATATTATAGACATCAAAGTCAGCTGAGAAATGAAAGGTATGGGTTACAATTTACCACATTTCCTCCAGAATGCATCATTATGAATGAATCTATAAATAAAACATGTATTCAAACAGTTTGCCATGTGCCTGCATATTTCAAAACTACTAGGCTAGGAGAAAAGAAAGCCAGAAGGAAGTGGCAGGAGGACAGATAAAGAATTCAGATTATCAAATAATTCCATCAGGCTCCTATCCATTGGAGTTTAGAAATATACAGATACAAGAAGCGGGGACCTGTGATACTCATGGGGGGGGGAGCTCCACATGGAGGAGGAGGAGGAAGCAGCCACAGGTGAGCCTTCTCCCTTTCTCCCCCCCCCCCCGGCACTGAGGGCGAGGATCGGGCCTGCCAATCCTTCTTCCCTGCCCCCCCACACCAATGGTGAGGCCCAGGCCCACCAATCCTCCCCCACCCCCCTGCACTGATGGCGAAGCCTGGGCCTGCCAATTCTCCCCCCAACCCCACCTGGCACCGACGGCGAGGCCCATGTGGCTCCTAGCTGCTTGGCCCACTGAGCCTTCTCCCCCTCCCCCCCAGTGGTGGCGAGGCCTGAGTGGCTCACAGCCGCTGGCCCACCAAGCCTCCTCCTGTCCCCCTCCCCCCCAGTGGCAACCGCGGCTCACAGCTGCCAGCCCGCCAAGCTTTCTCCTGTCCCCTTCCCCGGCGGCAGTGAGGCCTGAGCAGCTCACAGGCCCACCAAGCCTTCTCCTGCCCCCCCACCCCAGTGGTAGCCACGGTGGCAAGACAGTTGCCAGGGCGTTCTCTGGGCATGTGCAGGGAACGTTATTTTACTTTTTGGGGGATTTAAGTACCCCCAGTATAGTTTTTAAATCTTTTCAGATTTTTCTGCACACCAGGGGACTGCCCCAAGTGTGCAGGAAAATCTCTCTGCCCCCAAGTGCCCCTGATGTGCGGATTTAGATATCCGCACAGAGGGGGCCTCTTGGATATTAGTATATAGATGTGTCCATTTCAACTTTGATCTTCTTGCCCATCTCTTTATTTTCTGGCATAGTGTATGTCATTATGAATACTAACTAACCTGTTAGTGTTCTTTGAGGGGGTAAACAAACATGTGGACAAGGGGGACCCAATAGATATCGTTTACCTTGACTTCCAGAAAGCTTTTGATAAAATTCCTCATCAAAGGCTCCTGGGTAAGCCCAAAAATCACGAGATAAAAAGACAAGTCCTTTTGTGGATCAAAAACTGGCTAATTAATAGGAACAGAGAGTGAGTATAAATGGGAAATTTTCTCAGTGGAGGGTGGTAAGCAGTGGGGTACCACAGGGATCAGTACTCGGTCCGATGCTTTTTAACTTGTTCATTAATGATTTGAAGTTGGGAGTAAGCACTGAAGTGGCTAAATTTGAGGATGACACAAAGTTGTTCAGGGTGGTGAAAACCAGGGAGGATTGTGAGGCACTCCAAAGGGATCTGTCGAGGATGGGCGAGTGGGCATCAACGTGGCAAATGGGATTCAGTGTGGCCAAGTGCAAGGTAATTCACATTGGAGCCAAAAATCCTAACTATAAATACACATTGATGGGGTCCGACCTGGCAGAGACTGACCAAGAGAGAGATCTTGGATTCGGAGTAGATAACTCACTGAAAATGTTGAGACAGTGTGCAACTGCAGTAAAAAAAGGCCAATGCTATGCTGGGGATTATTAGGAAGGGAACTGAAAACAGATCAGCCAATATCATAATGCCCCTATATAAGAGTGTACATTTCTGGTCACCACACCTTAAAAAGAATATTACAGCTTTGGAAAAAGTGCAGAAAAGGGCAACTAGAATGATAAAAGGGTTGGAATATTTTCCCTGTGAAGAAAGGCTAAAGCGCTTGGGGCTCTTTAGCTTGGAGAAATGACAGCTGTGGGGTGACATGATTGAGGTTTATAAGATTATGCATGGGATAGAGCAGGTAGAGAAAGAGGTACTTTTCTCCCTTTCTCACAGTACATGAAGTCGTGGGCACTCCGTGAAATTGTTGAGTGGTCGGGTTAGAACAGATAAAAGGAAGTACTTCTTCACCCAAAGAGTGATTAACATATGGAATTCACTACCACAGGTGGTGGTGGCAGCTACAAGCATGGACAGCTTCAAAAGGGAATTAGATAAGCATATGGAGCAGAGGTCCATTGGTGGGTATTAGCCACAAGGTTTAGATAGGGACTCTGGGGCAAGTGATGCTCTGTATTTTTGTTACTTTGGGAGGGGGAGGTCAACAGTGGGAGGACTTCTAGTGTCCTGCCCCACTGCTGGACCTCGTGATAGCGCCTAGTATTTTTGGCCACTGTGTGACAGAGTGTTGGACTGGGAGGGCCATTGGCCTGATCCAACATTGGTTTCTCTTATGTTTTTATGTTCTCTCATGATAGCATGGAATGTGTGTGGTGGGAAGATGTGTATTGCAAGGACCCCTGGAGTGAGCTATTGTGTCTTTGTGTGCACTCTTCACATATTGGATTCACCATAGGAAATCTGACAAAGTAAGGTGGGTCCACCCAGTAAACTGGAAAGGGGTACTTTTGGTCTCACAACAGTGTACCAAAGACTGTATGGCAACTATTCATTCTCCCATAGTTGAAAATAAAAGGAAGTACTCAGGTCTTTTATTGAGTTGAAGAAAAAGTATGGCTAAGAGAGTGGTCTGGGATATTTCTGGTTCAAATCTTGCCTCTGCAACAAACTCACTAGGTATCCTTAGGCAAGCCATTTTCTCTCAACCTCCTCAATTTTGTTCTGCATAAAAGCATAGCAATAGTAGAATCATCATTATTATTTATTAAGCCTGCTGCCTTGATGACCCTAGCTATTGATTCTACCCTTGCTGGACCACTTCTACCAGTATGAACCCTTGAGTGAGCAACACTCACCATAAGAAGGGCTGTTAACAATCCCAATGTCAATGAACATTACGAAGAAGAAGAGATTGGATTTATACCCCGCCCTTCACTCAGAGTCTCAGAGCGGCTTACAAACTCCTTTCCTTTCCCCTCCCCACAACAGACCCCCTGTGAGGTAGGTGGGGCTGAGAGAGCTCTGACAGAAATTGCCCTTTCAAGGACAGCTGTGACAGAACTATGGCTTGCCCAAGGTCATCCAGCTGCTGCAAGTGGAGGAGTGGGGAATCAACCCCAGTTCTCCCAGATTAGAGTCTGCACATTTAACCACTACACCAAACTGGCTCTAAGAACATTTTCCTGGAAGTAAATCCACTGAATAAAATGAACTTATTTCTTAGTAGACTTGCTTTGGATGATGGTTTCAGCATCTACTTGGACTTTTTAAGTGGCTGCTCCAGTCCTTTGGTTTGGCTACCTACAGAAGGGAAGGAAGTATCATTTCTGGCAATTTTTAGAGAGGGGGGAATGCAAGTCTGAACTATTTAAAAGAGCCTTTGTAGTTGTGCTGATTGCCTGATAATATGTTGTTGCTTCTTTTAATGTTTATGATCATTGTCTGTATCTGTGAAAACACTTCAGATCATAACAGAAAAGCAGTATAAAAATGTTTTCAATAAATAAGTTGAGAATTAAGCTTCTTCCATTCTACATACACCCATTCTTAGTTCAGCTTGCTGGCACAGTGAATTGGGATGCTGAGTTACCAGTTCACAAAACAAAAATCCTGGTATTGGGATAGGGCTTGTGGCAGGGCCCATTGGATTCCGTGTGGGATCACAGAAGTAGAGCAGAACCCACTGGATTTTGATGGGTCCAGGGTTGAGACCGAGTGAGCCTCATTGGTCAAGGCCAACAATTCTTGCCAGGTACATGATTAGAGCCCAGTATAAAACTTTTTTTAAAATCTTCCTAAGACAGATGGCCAAAAACTATTTTAAAAAGAACTGTAAAGGGGGAAATAACAAGACTGTTCCTTGGTTTTCTCTTAATGGTCCAGGCTAGCTTTATTCTGGTAGCAACACAAATATACAAATAATAGGTGCACGTACACACACACATAACAATTTTGATTTATGGTTGGACATTACGTAAACATTCTGAACAAAACTTTTCAGTATCAATGAATGCAAAGAATAGTTTATTTCATGCTTGTATACATTCAAGACAGGCCAGTTCATTTTGTCATACTCTTTGCCTTCTCCCATCCTTCCACTGGCCACCTGGCTATGCTGGCATGCAGCTGTGACTCATCTGGGATCTGGCTTGCAGTGGTATAGTTAGAGGAAGCTGTTGTCTCCTGCACCACAGATGGTTGGGAAGCTCTTGTGCCACCCCAAGGCAGTCACTTTGGTAGCTTGGCCAGATTGCTCACTCAAGACATCAGTGAGAGAACATTTTGTCCTCAACCTAAGAGGATGCTTAAGCAAGGGCTTTACCATTAGCAGAACTGTCAGGCCACCCCCAGAGACTGTCCTTGTGGCTGAACAGAAACTGAAACTTTATCCTATTTCCAATTTAGTTGCCATTTGTACTCTTCTATAAGAGCCAATTTCATATTGCCTTTATTAAGCAGGTTTTCCTGCCACTCACATGATTTCCATCTGCCATATATTTTGGCTGGGAATAGTAGGAGTGTAAATCTGGCCATGGCAAAGTTTATATTCTATGTTCTTAGTAAAGATGGGCACAACCTGGGAAAATGTGGTTCGTGATGGTTCATGGCGTGCTCAGTTCATGAACCATGAACCGTCACAAACTTTTAAGATCCAAACAAACCATTTTGGTTTGTGTGGTTCGTGATGTAGTACAACACTCCCCCCAGCATGCTAGAAACACCAAACGTGCAGGGGATCTTGAGCTGACTCTTCTCTACCTGCCCTTCATGTTTGCTGAGGATTGGATTTATGGGGTCTGAATTACCCCCCCCAAAAAGGTGCCCCCAGCCTCCATTGTTTCCAATGGAGGGGGGGAAACAGCCAAAAAAGCAAGGGCAACAGAAGCCCGGCAAACAGAATCAAAGCCCTAGAGAATCTCTGCAGTAGAACCTGAGGATGGGGGATATTTTTGCAAGCCCATCAGAACCAATGCAATGTGCCCATCAGAACCAGTGCAACTGTGGAACTGCAAACCCAACAGGACTAGAGTCAAACCAGAGAATCTCTGCAGTAGAACCTGAGGATGGGGGATATTTTTGCAAGCCCATCAGAACCAATGCAATGTACAGAGTGCCAAGCAGTACCAGTGCAATCACAGAGTGCCCAGCAGAACCCAGTGCCATTGTGACAATGTCAGCTCAACAGAACTGATATGCAGCACAGAATCACAATCCAAGCAGGAGGGGGCAGTACTAATGGGACAATAGAGTCTATTTGTTTCGCCAAGGTGCCTTAGGTCACGTAGGCATTCTGATTTTGTCACAGGAAGAGGGTAAACAGGGCAATGGTGGCTGGTCCATAAAAATATGTAAGACAATCCAATTAAGAATCAATCATTTCATAAAATCTAAACCCAATAAAATCAAGCCACTTTCCGCAATGGTCCCAAGGGCTTCGGCACAATTGGGGGGTGGGGCAGGACATGGCTCCTTCATATAATTGGAAATAGTTGTTTTGGTCAGGGTTTCAACAAAATTGGATAAGGAATCTTTCCACTACCACTGAATGTTTATCTGTAAACACATATTTTAAATGTATTTCTTTAGTATAATTTTACTCTACTTTCCAGCCAATAATTGGCTCACCTTGGACTTTGATCCAAGCATGGTAGAGAGTACCTGGCTAGAAAGCATGATCACTGCTACAAGGATGTTAGCATTTGACCTGAAGGTCTTGAACTTCTTAATGTTTATCAGTCTGTAATGTTGTTAAGGTCAAAGGGAAGAAGCTGAGCAACTAAAATGTTTCTCCCCACAGTACAGTCAATGATATTGCATGATTATTAGAGACAAATAGTATGTTACCACAACCAGTATGGGTTCCCAAACCTGCATTTGCTATTGCATATATGCATGGCCAAAGCACACTTTCCAGGCAAATTCAGTGCTTGGGAAGGATACTCCGTCAATTTCCCCCACAAGTCCTCCCTAATTTTGACTTTGGAGCCTAGCTGACTTTGGAGCCTAGCTGTGTAAAACGGTGGGGTGGTAGTTGCATGGGAGGAATGACAAGTGGGGAAGGTAGCCAGCAACCACCAGAAGACATGGAGAGGCTGGCATGCCAGCATTACACCAGTGTGCTGACCTCACCTCTGACCTCAAAAATCAGCAGTGATGTCACTAAATGCTCTAGAATTTACAAAAACTGTATCATTTTACCAAAGAACTTTTGCAAATCCTAGACTGTCTACAACTTCTGATATCAGTTTACTGGGATAATCCCCCCCCCCCAATTTTCTTCTGCTGATACCTCAGGCTCCAGTTGGCAAAGCAGGAAGATGACCTGGAATCCCTAGGAAGGATGCCTAATCATCCTCTCCCACCTACCAATCCCAAATTTCCCTCTCGTACCCCCCAAGTTGCCACTGAAAATGCTATCATGCTGGCATTAGTAATACAAGAGGACCACAGCACACTGAACTGTGTCCTTCTGCCCCTTGAGTTTACATTCCAATAGTACTGTCACATGGAGGCCACTTCACGGAGGCTTCTGGGAAGGAGAGTCTCAAGTCTTATGACCAGTTCTTGGGAAGGACTAGGACAGCTGGCACCTGGTCGTAGCCTGTTAAGTTGCTTATTTGTTGTGTTCTAACAAATACAGGAGTTTACTGCACCTGCCTCCACTACTGATTTCTGGCCTACTAGAAAAAGGTTTCTGAGTCTGAAAGTAGCCAGTTTTTCATCTCTATGAATCCTATTTCCCAGCTGGTCCTATACAGTAGAAATGCATGCTCTATTCAGCCATGTTCCTAACTCCGTAAAAGTGACTGTGTGGGATTTCAAGCATTTGTCATTCTTCTACCAATGCGCTTCCCAGAGTTTTCCAGTTACCAATGACCTTGCAAGCTTAAACGTCAGATACAGTTGACAGGCCCACACTCTGCTGGTTTTTTGGTGATTAGAATCTCAGTCCAAAAACCATTCAAACCAGAATGCAAATGTATGTAGAGACTGGGAATGAGGATAGCATGTTGGGTCCCCTTCCTGTGTTCGCTGTAATATCTGCAAAATGTTTTATGGTGCTGTGGGATGAGCTATGCTGTGACCTGGATAGCCCAGGCTAGCCTGGTCTTGTCAGATCTTGAACACTAAGCAGGGTCAGCCCTGGCTAGTATTTGGATGGGAGACCTCCAAGGAATACCAACATTGTGATTCAAAGGCAGGCAATGGAAAACCATCTCTGAATGTATCTTGCCTTGAAAACTCTACAGCTGTGACTTGATGGCAACAACAACAACAGATGAGCTATGGGATAGCTGGGGATAATGTTCGGTGCTGGAAGAGTGACCATGTTCCCAGGCACCATTTTTGCTGTCTAATCCATCCTATCTCCCCTGTCCATCTCTCAAAGGTTGTGTGTGTGTGTGTGTGTACATGTATATCCCACCCATCATGGCAAAACAACACTTTGGGGGAGGGGGAGTCAGATGGGAAAGTGGTGTGAGAAAAAGTTAATCCATAAAACAAACATGCATACACACAGCACAAGTAGCCTCGATCCCATTCAGTGTGTCCTGTGGCTGTTTCTAAGTAGAAGTAAAGATGTCAGAAAATTCATTGAATTATCTACCATGCATCCTCCAGTTGGTCCTAGTGCTTGTTCTGTGGTTGATTAAGTTAATTCAAGTGATCTGGCATAACTGATTTGTAGACCAGGCTATATGTGGATGCACTGTATTCTGTGCCCCAAGTGAGTTGCATCTTCATTCACTGTGCATATACAAAGGGAAGTCATGAGCATATATCCTGCTTCCTTTATGCTTTTGCAGGATTAATATATACTTTTAAAAAGTCTTTCATCAACTAGCTGTCGTAGTTTTTCTGGGTTGTCTGGCCGTGGTCTTGGCATTGTAAGACCTGATGTTTTGCCAGTAGCTGTGACTGGCGTGCCAAGACCACGATCAGACAAACCGGAAAATCTACAACAGCTAATGAACTCCGTCCGTGAAAGCCTTCAACAACATATTATGATAGCTAACTAAAGAGTATTCCTCACTCCTTACTGTCCAGCAATCTCATCTATGGCTGCAGTTGCTTGATCCATCAGACTGATCCACTGCGCTCCTGGCATGAGCTTGGCATACAGCTGAAATGGAACTGAATAGGAATGGCTGAGCCACCATAAACCATAGATATATTTAAATGTAACTAGATGGAGATGTTAAATTGTTTTGGACTAATATCTTATTGTATTTTTATCTATTAACTCGTTAGTTTTATGATATGTTGTGAGCCGCCCTGAGCCAGTTTGTGGGGTAGGGTGAGACAAAAATCACAAAATAAACAATTGTCCCTCTGTGTCTGTGTGTGTGAGGGGGATGTATGTGATCGAATGTATATTGAGGTGAGTCTGGAAGATCATTAACAGATGACTGTTTTACAAAAGTCAAATTCAGGAGTTTTCCCCCATTTATTTTTCAAACTGTTGCAGGAAGCCCTCAGGAAAGTTGATAATGGCAGATAAGTGCATCTAAAAGAGAACTGGTCCATCAGTTGTCGCCTGTAAATCTATCAGTCATGTGTGTGTTTGTTTGTTTGTTTGTTTGTTTGTTTATCCTGCCCTTCCTTCCAGGAACTCAGGGCAGCCTGTGCTTCTCTGTTTTATTCTCACAACAAGCAGTCAAGTATGTTAGATTGAGAGAGGCAGAAAAGCCCATGATTTCAGCAGTAAGTTTTATGACTGAGTGGGGTTTTGTACCCAGGTTTTCACACTATGAATCTGAAACCTTAACCTGGCCAGTGCCACAGATGAGTCAAGTATATGGTCCAGAACATGTCCCAGAACCCTCTGCAACAACATGGTATTTCATAGTCACCAAATCCAATAGGAAAGGGTTATGTTTAGGAATTGTTTGGAAATCAGTGCATTATCCTGCTTCAAAGAAGTCATTCTTTCTTCTATTCCAGTTCTTCTATTCATCTGACCTCCATCTAGGGCAGAGGTGTCAAACTCATTTGTTATGTGGGCCATATCTGAGAGAAAGGTCACTTTTTCGGGCCAAGCCATGTATGTCATAAAACGTAATGCCAGATACCAGAGATATAAACTGTGTAAAGGACAGCCGCTGGTAAGCTCCGAGTTGGTGTATCCTCTGCAAGGTCCCAGGGAAAACCCATATGGGTGGACTAGAGAGGCAGTGGTGCAGCACTGGGCAGCTGTCCCCACGATGCTTGGCTGCTGCAGATGAGGCTCTGCCTACTTCCTCCAGCACGCCCTCCCTTGCACCAGTTGCTTGCGGGCCGCATAAGAGCCCTAGCCTTATGTTTGACACCCCTGATCTAGGGTGACCTTCTGCACTGTTGGCAAGATTTTTATGCCTTTAGCAGTTGCATCACAGGTAGAACATTTCCCATCGCTGTTTGGGGAATGCCGCATCAGTTGACTTTCTCTTTTCACACTCCCGTTGAAAGCATGGAGTTTGGATGGCAAATTATTTTGATGTCTGATATGAACAAGATGAATCCTTGATTAGGACTCTAGCTAGATTGATGGGGGGGGTGCAAGCAGAAAAGAAATACAACATGGGGGTACAAGTACAGCATAATTATATTGCCAAATTAGGGTCTCCTGAAGTAATTGTTTTTGGTAATGGCACAAGGGAAAGTTTTAGAGAATAATATCCTTTAACACGGTGCCAGTTCTATCCCTCAGTCATGTGGACTCTCTCTTCTGTGTTTGTGCTTCTATATTTGTGCCTGCCTCTATGTGACTATTTATCTCTTTCTCGCACACATGCATTTTTGCCTTTCATCCGTCTTGCGCTTCATCTTTGTCACAGTTATGGCTCTATTCCTCCCCGTATTTCTCTTGTTCTTCCCCACCCTTTTGTTGACTTGGGTTTTTTTTTCCCCTTGGCTTCCCTTCCTTCCCTCTGTGTTTGCAAGTCTTTCTTCTTCTCTTTCCTCACTCTTCTTACTCATCCTTTATCTCTTTCCCGCTCTTTCTCTTTTTTTCCCTCCAATTCCATTAACGAAAGTAGATAATAACTTGTGAATTCAAGTGGAACTTCATTTCTTAAACTGCACACTCGTGCTGGAACCCATTAAGCTCGATAGCGAGAAATGAGAGAAATCATAATTATCAGGCCAGTAAAATACATGAAACATAAAATTTGTCAGGGAAAGTAATTGAAATTATTGGAGCAGTTGGGTCTTGGTGCTGTGCAGGCCCGGAGTGATAATGGAAAGGTTATGGGCAATGTTTAGCAATGCTGATGAGGCCCAAGGTGACTCGCGCCACCACAGTCAGCAACTTTATGCTCTGCTTACATTAATTTGCTAATCCATCTTTAGAAATGGCCGGGCTGAGCAGAACAGAGAACCCCCTGCCAAAGTTCTGAGGTGCCCAGTGAAGCCATGTCTTCACTCCCTTTGCTGTCTCTTCTCTTTCTTCCTTATGTACACTAAACTGTTCATCATTCCAGTTTTGTTCTCCTGGCAGTCAGTCTTTCTTTGCCAGTAGGGGATTATAATTATGCCAGTGACATGGGAAGCTTGGGTTAAAAGCTTTGTTCAGCTGTGAGCTTACTGTGTGTCATGTCACATTGTATGTGTCATCGACATCTCTTGTCATATAATGGGTTGTGGCTCAGAGGTACAGCATCTGCTTTGCATGCAGAAGGTCCCAGGTTCAATCTCTAATGTGTCCGGTTGCAGCAATGAGGTAGTAGGTGATATGAAATGCCGTAACCTGAGATCTTGGAGAGCACTGTTCGTCAGAGCAGACAGACACTACTAACCCTAATAGACTTGAGCTCTGATTCAGTATAAGGCAGCTCTATGTCTTCATTTAAAAAAATAATTTAAAAAAACCCTTGCCCCTTCCTGATGCTATTTGGTTGCCTCTCCAGAAAAACCTGTGGTTTGATAAAACAGAGAAATAGGGAGGATCCCCAAGTGACAATAAAATAATAAAAGGCAGCCAGGGCTACTCTTCTTAATCTGCAGACATTAGGAGGAAAAGATAATGCTTATCTGCATGGCATGAAAAGCTTCATCTGCCAATTTCAGCCTATCAAGAACAGCTTGAGCACCGGGAATGAGCAGGTGAAGCTTTTCAAAGCATGCAGATAAGCATTATCACACAGTAATGTCTGTAGATCTTGCTGTTGCTCAGTGCAGAGGAGCAAGGATGGTCACAAAAAGTTGGCAACCCAAGTAAGAGGTAGGACTTGCACCCTCCTTTAAATGACACTATTACTTTTTATACTAAAAAGACAATGCTTTGAAAACTTAAAAAAACCACAACAACAAAAGAAAAAACAACTTGGCTCCGACTGCAGTCATTCAGGTAGAGCTTGTCAGTTTCCCAGGCAAGAACCTGCTTTACACAGCTAAATTTCAAACCCCAGAAAATAATAGCACATAATAAACTGGCCAAAAAGACCTCTTAACAGCAGCTGCAGGAGCGGCGGAGCTATAATGCTGCTTCCCTTGTGTTCGAAGCTCGTTATTATAGGGACTACATTAGATGAGGCTTGTCAGAAAGGGGCCAATTGGCATCGGCTTTCCTGCAAGCCTTTTCTGTTGCCATTAATACCTTTCAGAGAGCAGTTCCAAAACCACCAGAGTGGATTTTGCAGACACAATTTAAGAATAATTTATGGTAACTTTTCTAGCATCCCCCCCCCCAATTTCTTATCGGATGTAAGTTTCACAGAACCTTAGATCGACCCCCATTGGGGAAAGTGAGCAAACAACACCCTTTACAATTAGTAAAGAATGTGGGATTGTAACAAAAGGTGAAATTATCACAAGCAGGACTGAGAACAAAATGAATACAGACTCAATAAATCGCTGGTATATTCTCCCTCCCCAAGTCCCCCTGGGAAGATGACCTCTGAATCAGAGGCGCTGAATTGTATCAGTGTTTCCATCATCGGGGGCTAGCATTCCTTGCAGTACCATGAAAAAACTCCAAGTAGGCCCGGGGGAACTGAGATTCTGTTATTATCTTCTTATTTCCTGGATTATTGTCTTGCTTCAGAGGGGGGAAAAAACCAAACCTTGCTCACCTCTGCTAGCTTTGCCACTGAGCACTCTGAAATGCTTTTCCCAAGTGATGATAATGCTTCACCGAGAAAGAAAAATAGCAGTGTGTAACTTATCTGGGTGTATGCCCAGCAGCTCATTTACACTTGAGGTGAAAAAGGCCTTCCAAGAAAGTCCTTCCCGTGTTGTGTGTTTCTCATAGGATACAAAACCACACCTGCCAGTGATGCCAGTGCTCCAAGTCAAGGCCAAGCTTTAGGGGCAGCATGATAGCGCTACAGTGTAGAACTAGTACCAGACAGAGTCAAGTTCAAATTCCCATTCAGCCATGACCCACTGCATAATCTTAAACCAGTCACCCTCTTTTGACTACCTCTCAGGGTTGTTTTGATAATAAAGGGGGGAAGGGAAAATATGCCCATTTTTATGTGATTCTTAACTCAGATAGGTGGGATAATGTGGCAGACTTACCACTAGGCGACTATGAGTGTGTTTTGGTGATTTCTTTGCAGAACATAATATGTTTTCTGCAATAAGAGCTGGGTATGTGTTTGCTGTATAGTTTGTTCAGGAAAAGAATAAACCCAATGTTTAAAGAATAAACCCAATGTTTAAAGAATAAACCCAAGAATAAGCCTCTAGGCTGAGATCTACAAGGTGGACTACTAGCAGATCTCCACCAGCTTTCCAGGTTTGGGACAGGCTGCCTAAAGCTGGAGTCAACGAAGTAAGAAAGTTAGATCTTTGTTCCAGCAAGGCTGTCATGTGACTGAGGAATTGTGTAGCCCTATGAGGGGGTCAAGTCCTGGCTCTCTGGAATAGACCACGGTTATTCAACGATGCCATGATTGGTTGATTGATATTGTCTAAATATCAACTCTCAGTGAGTTCCTGGTTATGACAGTGGATCCTCTATTGGGGCTGGAATGCTTCGTGGCCTTGTGATATGAAAGGGTAGTTGAGGCCTCAAGTGCCACAGCTGGTTCTCAAGAGGCCTCAAGTTCCATAGGTGGTTCTGGGTTGGTGGGAGTCATAGTCTGAGGAGGAAGACAGGACACCAGTCTCTTAGGGCTCTTCCTGACATTGAAGGGAGCTTCTGGAGGCCCCTTTGGTGCTGATTCCTGGGTTGGTTCCAGGAGCTCAACCTCTTCCTCAACGGAGGAATGTTCCAGTGGGCATTTATGTAAAGGAATGCTGTATAATGGAATAGTCCAGGAGGGCATATTTATGAGCGAATATAATTCTATTGTACTGTGATGCTTGTGTAGGGTTGCCAAATGGGGGTGGGGAATCCCCTGCTTTGGAGGCCCGATTTCAGCCGCGGCAGAATCGGGCCCCAGGGGGAACTCCGCCCCCGAAGCTGTGTCACCGGAGGTGACGCAGCCACGTCGCTCACGTGGGGGGCGTGCCCCACATCGTCGGGGGAAAACCCATATGGTTCCCCCCCCGACAATCTGGGCCACGCCCCCAACATGAGCACATAGCACGTCACTTCCTGTGACGTGCTGCCGGTGCGCACATCCATCAAGAACTCCCGGACCCCGGCGAGGCTCCCCCGCTCCGAGGGGTGAGTCGACTTGGCAACCCTATGCTTGTGATATGGTGGTGAAGATCAAGAAACTTTAATCTGGATGCCCCACTCCTTCACATGAAACCTGCTGGGTGACCTTGGACCAGTCACAGCTCTCTCAGAACTCTCTCAGCCCCACCTAACTCACAAGGCGCCTGTTGTGGGGAGGGGAAGGCAATGTGATTGTAAGCCACTTTGATACTGTTTAAGGTAGAGAAAAATGGGATATAAAAACTTCTTCTATCAAAACTGCTATCAAACTGTGTTCATATTGGAAGGGTCATTGGTATGAAGCAGTGCCTCCTTGTGGCCAATCATAATAGTTGTATGCTCAGTTTACATGAAGATGCCCATTCACACAAATGGCATATCTATGTGAGTGCAACCTGACCATTTGCTTGAAAGTATTCCTGCACTCTAAAACATTCCAAGGCATTCATACTGAGAACACTGTGGTTTGTGAACCAGCCTATATTAAAGTACAGCAGGGTACTCTGATTGAAATTCCAGGTGGTTTTATCCCCCCCCCCCTTTTCTGAGAGTATGCGTTACCAAGGGAAATTCCACATATAAGTCATTCACTCTCTTGAAGAGTGGAATGGTATTCCCTATGTGCGAGTGGTACTAGCAACCTGTTCACAGGTGCCAGCACATCAAAGTGTGCAAAGCAACAGGAGGCATACATTAAGAGACAGTTGGTAGGGAATAGAACAAAACAACTTGCGTCCAGGTATGGAGGGAAAGAAACCAGGTTTTTTTTTCTCTCTGACATTTCCAGGAATACTGGACTGAAAATAATATTTGCTCTGATCCTACAGAAAGCTCAAGAAATTATTGTAGGCTAAAATGTGTGTTCTTATTGCTGTTTTCTTGGTTTGCTGTGTTTTTACTTGGCTTATGTTTTTGTTGTGTTTTTACTTGACTTTAATTTACTTGGCTTGACTTGTTTTTACTCTTACTTGTGAGTTTGAGATCCTCACCACATTTGCTTCAAGTAGTGAAGACTCATTCAAACCAGTGGGGCTCCTACCAAAGATGCACACTAAAGTGTACATACACTTTCTAGTCACCTAATTAATTAACTTAAAGAACGTAAGCAAGGTAAGGCCCATTCTCATGACCACTTCTGAGATGGCAGCCACTACTTGTGCTGATTCCTAGCCATAGTCTCCCCTCACATACAGGCATTTGTACACAGATGAATGTGTTCCTTGCAAGTATGCCTAGAGCCAATGGTTTGGATCCAGCCTAAACTGGTAATTTCCAAGAGCGCCCCCCCCCCCGGATTGTTCCTCCATTTTGTGGAGATCTGTGGCCTGCAGAGGGAGAGGAGAGTCAGGAAATTTCATTGCATTACACTGGCAGGGTTGACTATAATACAACACCAGGGCCCCATTCACATGGGAGAGCCACGATCGAATGGCGGAGTTTCCGGGCTAGGGATGTGCATTCGGTTCGTCCGAAACGAATGCACCCCCGAAAATGGCCCTTTCGGACCTCTTTCAGGCTGCTGCAGGCCGATTCAGATTCTCTGATCTGAATTGGGTTGCCGCCGAATTGCTGCCAAATTTTGGCGGTAATTCAGCCCCATTATATCCTATGGGCCATTGAAGTCAATGGCGAAAACATAGGGTATATTCTGGGGGCTGGAGGAGAGGAGGTCTTGAGGGAGAGGCTCCAAACTTGCAGGGTAGCTGCTGAAGTCTCTCCCCAAGATATCAACCAAGTTTGAAGAACATTGGACCAGGGGGTCCAATTCTACTGCCCCCCAAACAGGTTGCCCCTATCCCCTCCATTCTCTATGGTGGAGGAAAAAAGTAAGCCTGCATAGAGTGAGTTGCAAGCCTGGAAGTGACCATTGCGTGGGTCACTATAGCTAACTCCTGGGGAGAGAGATAGGGCTTCAGTAGCCTGATCTGCCTAAGATGGAAGAATGCAGATATGGCCACTGCAGCAACCTGGGCCTCCATAGATAAGGAGGAATCCAGCATTACTCCCAGGCTCTCCACTGACTGGGCTGGCACCAAAGGTGCCCCTTCCAGTGTGGGAAGCCTGGTGCTCACCTCCATACCCCCACGACCTAGGTACAGGACCTCTGTCTTTGATGGATTTAGCTTCAATCGACTCTGCCGCAACCATCCAGCCACAGCATCCAGAGTCTCAGCCAGATTTCCAGGAACGGAGGACAGGTGACCGTCCATTAACAGATAGAGCTAAGTGTCATCAGCATACTGATGGCAACCCAGCCCAAAACTCCTGACTAACTGGGCAAGGGGGCGTATATAGATGTTAAATAACATTGGCAAGAGGATCACCCCCTGCGGCACTCCCCATTCTATTGGGTACTGTGGGGAGACCCTCTCACTCAGCACCACCCTCTGTCCCCAACCATGAAGAAAGCAGGAAAATCATTTCAAGGCAGTTCCCTGAACTCCTATGTCGGCAAGGCGGTGGGTCAAAAGATCATAATCAACCATATCAAATGCTGCTGTTAAATCTAACAGCAGCGCTGACCCACCTCGATCCAGATGTCTACAGAGGTCATCTGTAAAGATGACCAGAGCTGTCTCCATCCCATGGCCAGGATGGAAGCCAGACTGGAAAGGATCAGGGATGGAAGCATCATCCAGGAAGGCCTGAAGTTGTTCGACCACTGCTTTCTTAACCACCTTACCCAGGAACGGTAAGTTCGAGACTGGGCAATAGTTGGTCAGGACCGTTCGGTCCAATTATGGCTTTTTCAAGAGCGGGCAAACTACTGCCTCCTTTAAAGCATTTAAGTTATCCCAATCATGGACCAAAATGTTTGTCTTAACTATATTCTCCCAGTCTAGAGTTGCTATTAAGGATGTATTTCAAAAAACTGGTTATAGGAATATTACATAGGGTACAATATAAGATACATGCTTGTTTCCAATGGTTCCCTTCTGCTAAGTGAGGAGTCTTCTACTGGAAAAAACAACGCTCTTTCAGTGGAAAGAGTTTTCTTCCAAAAGAAGAATTTATTTAGCAGGAAAAAACTACTGGATTCAACCTATAATGTCCAATGCTATCACTCCATCAAGGTCAGTATTGTCTACTCAGTGGCTGTCTCGATCTCAGATGGAGGTCCTTCAGCCTCATCTTTTTAACTGGAGATTCCAGAAACTGGCCCTGGGAACTTCTTAGTGTAGAGCTTAGTCACTGAGTCACAACCCTCTCCAACCCCTTTTGCCCGGAAAATCACCTCCTTTCTGCCTTGCGTTAGTACTTTCTTCTACCTGACATCCTTAGGTTTGCCACCATCTAGGTGGCACCTGGAGATCTCCTGCTTTTACATTTATGTATGCATGTATTTATTTATTTAAAATTTTGATTTATGAATTGCTGTATTCCTGAGTACTCAGGGCTCTGTGTGATGGACAAAAATGGTAAAATACATCCAGATAAAAACAGTTCCCAACAATTAAACAGTTTAAATAAAAACAATTCATAGATGGTGCTACTGGATTCTAGACTGTGTTGTTGCTTCCTAAAAGAGGTAGGGGAAACATAGCTGGAAGAGGGGAGAAAAGGGAGGGAAAGGGCGAAGAAGTACCAGCCAAGACGGGACCAGTTGCTGTCCTCAACTAAAGACGTGGTGGAACATCTCTGCCTTAGAAGCCCTGCGGAACTGCATTAGGTCCTACAGGGCATGGATGTTATTTGGCAAAGAGTTCCACTATGCAGGGGCCAGAGCTGAAAAGGTCCTGGCCCTGGTTGAGGACCGCTAGATGTCTTTTGGGCTGTGGATCAACAGTAAGTTGTTCTCAGTGGAGCATAATGCTCTTCAGGGGACATACCAGAGGAGGCGGCCCTGAAGGTACGTAGGTCCCAGACCACTAAAGACCTTGAATGTCATTACCAAAACCTTGAACCTGATCTGGTACTCCACTGGAAACCAGTGCAGTTTCCACAGCACAGGGTGAATATGTGTTGTCCGTGACATTCCCATCAGGACTCACCTAGACGCATTCTGGATCAGTTGGAGTTTCTGGATCAGTCCCAAGGGCAGGCCAGCGTAAAGCGAGTTACAGTAATCCAGTCTGGAGGTGAGTGTTGCATGGATTACTGTGGCCATGTTGGGGCAAGACAGGATGGGGGCCAGTTGCCATGCTTGGCAAAGTTCATGTTCTGGGCCTCCATAGATAAACAGGTGCCCAAGACCACACCCAAACTCCTGAAGTTCTGTGCCAGTGTTTGTGATCTCCAGATGATCTCCAGATGTCCAAGATCAGTTCCTTTGGAGAAAATTGCTCTTTTGAAGGGTGGACTCTATGGCATTATACTCTGCTGAGGTCCCTCTCCTCTCCAAACACCACCAACCACAGGCTTCATCCCCAAAATCTCCAGAGCTGGCAACCCTAGACATCCTAAAGAGCTGTTGCTAATTAGAGGAAACAATGCTGAGCTAAATGGATGAATGATCTGGCTGGTATAAAGTGGCTTCATGTGTTTGTTGCTCAGAAGCATCTAAAGATGTCCCAATTAGAGATGGGCATGAACCAGGAAAATGGAGGTTCATCCTGGTTCATAGTCCGTGAGGTCCCACAAACTGGCGTGAACCTCCCCTGCTTTGTGAACTGGTTCGGGTTCATGAGGTTCATGGATTTTTCCTCCCTCAATCCTGCTGGAGGCCAGCAGAATGGAAGGGGGGCAAAGATCTCCTTTCCTGGCAGATTTTTCCTCCCTCCTTTCTGCTGGCAGCGACTGTCCAGTGCCAGCAGAATGGAAGGTGGGAAAGATCTTCCAAAAACGATTTAAAGGAAACATTCCCTTTAAATGGCTTTTGCAAGCCACTTCAGTGATCTCTTTCACTCCCCTCCCCTTTGGAAGGGGGAGCGAAAGGGATTGCTGAAATGACTGTTAGGTTGAAATTGATGCAAGCCATTTCAGCAATCCCTTTTGCTCCCCCCTCCGTTTGGAAGGGGGGAGCGAAAAGGATTGCTGAACTTCTGAAATTTAAAGGGAACTTTAAATGCCTTCTCAGTGGACGTGTTGAGTCATGCCACCACCACAGTGCGACTCACAAGTGAACTGAGGGGGCATTTAAGTGCCTTCCCAGTTCACTTGCTGAGTCAAGCCACCACTCCTAGTCCCACTCCTAGTCCTAATTTGTCCACTTTCTGGGTTTTCCTCTCTCAAAACTGCTTTGCTAAGAACTTTCCTGGAAGATCATAGTCAAAGTTGGTTTGTATGCTGTGTGGATAGGAAGGTGCATACTTTTGATACAGCTGCTCACATCAGTACCGTTTTTTTGCTATCTTCCTCTTGCACCCATCATTCCTTCACCTCATACTACCGGGGTTGTTGTTGTTGTTTTTTTAAATCAGTACTTGCTGTGCTGTTATAGTGTTTTAATAATCTGGTTACAGAGCAATTAACATTTTTAAAACCCTCTGATGGCACAGGGGTAATGGTGGATGGAAGGGGGTGACCAAGGAAAGCATGGCGAATACCCCCGTGTACTTGCTTTGTTTTAGCTGCGAATGCCTCTGCATTGGCAGTAATTGCACAGCAGGGAAGTATCACTGGATGGAGGCTGTGTATGAATCATATTGCAAACTACTTTGGTCTTGTCTTCTAGGAAAAGGTAAGAAAGGAAGAACTTCATGATTGGATTCAAACTAGTAAGCCCCTCCCCCCTTGTTAAATGGAAAATCCAATTTCCTCACATAACATAATGCTTGAGTCCAGTGGTACCTTTCAGACCAACAAAGTTTTCTTCAAGGTATAAGCTTTCGTGTGCATGAACACTTCTTCAGATATGTTTTCAATGAACCCGAAGAAGTATGCATGCACACAAAAACGTATACCTTGAAGAAAACTTTGTTGGTCCGAAAGGTGCCACTGGACATAAACTTTGCTCTGCTGCTTCAGACCAACAGGGCCACTCTCAAAAATTCTACTTGTATATATTTAATGCTAAACAATAAGAAAAGCACCCCCCATTCACATTTCTAGCTTGCAACAAGCTGTTGGCTCCTGTTTCCATGGTGATTGTACAGCTCTGTGATTTGCTGATGTTCACACCTCCTTCTTCAAAGCCCCTGGACTGCTGCTGCTAGAAAGGCCATTGTAATTGACGGACTTCCCAGCTAGCTGGTGGTCTAGCCTCCTGTTCTGCTGTTGGCAACAGTGAGGTTCGTCAACAAACCTCAGTAGGGGTCTTTGCCTGTTAGAACATGCTATGTGAGAGGGCAATGACTGCATGAGATTATTAATAATGGAAAGATATCGATGGGGCTCAGGGTGTTGCTTTATTTTCTTTCTCTTATGCGCTGTAAAGCTATGGTAGTCCCACTAAAGACACTGAGACAGCTTATTAAGACAGAGCAGACATCTCCTGCACAAGCGGCAACTATTTCAAAGTAATCCTCTTCATGCTTTAGAAAAGTGACAGCCAACCAGCCACATCTGTCCCCTGAGTCAATTGTATGCCATTCTTAGTGGCCATATCAAGTTTAGTTGATGAAAGGGAAGGTGTTGCAAGAAACAGAAATATGACAGACCAAACATTTTATATCTCACTCTTTGATATTGAAGTTAATATAGACATAACCTGTAAATGCTATATTTTTGTTGTTCAGTCGCACAGTCGAGTCCAACTCTTCGCGACCCCATGGACCAGATCACGCCAGGCCTTCCTATCTTTCGCCATCAGGAAATCAGTAATGAAAGGAAGTGAAGAAAAACTATGATGATCTTTCTTAAACTTTCAAAAAGTCATTATGTGCTGTGATTTCTTCAAGCCACTCTCTGAAATCACTCTGTCTCTGCTTTGAGCAAACAATCTCAGGTTCTTAAAACAAATGTACATTCTCTTCAAGGAAATTGGAGAAATCAGGGGAACATTCCATGCAAAACTGGCCATGATAAAGGACAAAAACAGTAGGGACCTAACAGAAGCAGAAGGTAATTAGGAAAATATGGCAAGAATACACAGAAGAACTATACAAGAAGGACCTCAATGACCTTGACAACCACGATGGTGTGATCACTGATCTCGAGTCAGACATCCTGGAGTGTGAAGTCAAATGGGCCTTAGAAAGCATTACTAACAACAAAGCTAGTGGAGGTGATGGTATCCCAGCTGAGCTATTCAAAGTCTTAAAAGATGATGCTGTTAAAGTGCTGCACTCAATATGCCAGCAAATTTGGAAAACGCAACAGTGGCCAGAGGATTGGAAAAGGTCAGTTTATATTCCAATCCCAAAGAAGGGCAATGCCAAGGAATGTTCAAACTATTGCACAATTGCACTCATGTCACACACTAGCAAGGTCATGCTCAAGATCCTACAAGCCAGGCTTCAGCAGTACGTGGATAGAGAATTGCCAGAAGTACAAGCTGGGTTTCAAAGAGGTAGAGGAACTAGAGATCAAATTGCCAACATTCACTGGATTATGGAGAAAGCAAGGGAGTACCAGAAAAACATCTACTTCTGCTTCATTGACTATGCTAAAGCCTTTGATTGTGTGTATAACAAGTCCTTAAAGAGATGGGAGTACCAGACCACCTCACACGTCTCCCGAGAAACCTGTATAAGGGTCAAGAAGTGACAGTTGGAACCAGATATGGAACAATTGATTGGTTTAGCATAGGAAAAGGAGTACGACAAGGATGTATATTGTCACCCTGCTTATTTAATTTATATGCAGAGTGCATCATGTGAAATGCCGGCCTAGATGAATCACAAACCGGAATTAATAAAAAAAACCTAAGATCATGGCATCCGGCCCCATCACTCCTTGGCAAATAGAAGGCGAAGTCGTGGAAGTAGTGACAGACTTCACGTTCCTGGGATCCAAGATCACTGCAGATGGTGATTGCAGCCATGAAATAAAAAGCCACCTGTTCCTTGGGAGGAAAACTATGGCAAACCTAGACAGCATAATTAAAAGTATTAAAAAAACCCTGCCAACAAAAGTCCGTATGGTCAAAACATTGGTATTCCTAGTAGTAATGTATGGCTGCGAGAGTTGTACCATAAGGAAGGCCGAGCGCCAAAGAATATATTCTTTTGAATTATGGTGCTGGAGAAGGCCCCTGAGAGTCCCTTGGACTGCAAGGAGATCGAATCAGTCAATCCTAAAAGAAATCAACCCTGACTGTTCCCTGGAAGGCTAGATAATGAAACTGAATCTCAAATACTTTGGCCACCAAATGAGAAGGGAGTACTCACTGGAGAAGACCCTGATGCTGGGAAAGACTGAAGTTAAAAGAAGAAGGGGACAGCAAAGGATGAGATGGTTCAACAGTGTTGTCAATACAATGAACATGAAATTAAGCAAACTCCGAAGCACGACAGAAGACAGGAGTGTCTGGGTTGATGTGGTCCATTGGGTCGCGAAGAGTTGGACTCGGCTGTGTGACTGAACAACAACATTCTTTGTCTATTTGGTGTTCCTTAGAAGTCCTTCTGCCTGTTTTATTTTCTTTTAATGTGTTTTTAATGCTCTGTTCAGTTATTTTGCTCTTTTGTAAGTCACCATGGACTCTTTGTTAGAAATGGAAATGTGAGATTATATATATATGCATACATATAACTTTAAGGACTTAAATAAGTCATTGGTTCCCATTAGCTGTCCATGATAGTTGCTGTTGCACAGGTAGGGCCGAGGTGAATGGTAATATAATCTCTGCCCGTGTGAGTTCTGTGGGGTTAATTTGAGAACAGAACCTGCAAGACAGTGCAAGTTAATAAATTCCTTTATGTCAAAACCCTCCAACATACAGAACAATACAACAACATTTGCGTAACTAAACACATATGTGTAAGAGAGTACAGAAATTTGCAGCAGAATTCAGTTAAGTAACTCTAATCTGGGAGAACCGGGTTTGATTCCCCATTCCTCCACTTGCAGCTACTAGATTACGTTGGCCAAGCCATAGTTCTGTCAGAGCTGTTCTCTCAAGAACAGTTCTGGAAAGAGCTCTCTCAGCCCCACCTACCTCACAGGGTGTCTGTTGTGGGGAGGGGAAGGGATGGGAGTTTATAAACTGTTGTGAGACTCCATGTAAAGGACGGGGTATAAATCCAATCTCCTCCTCCTCCTCTTCTTCCTCTTCCTCTTCTCCTTCTTCTTCTTCTCCTCACTTTGGGGTGAGCAAAGTGTAACTTTTCTGGTCCACCAAGTGCCAGTCTTCCAATGTGGTTCTCATGCAAAAAGGAACAAATTAGACATCACTGAAACCAGGCTTTAGGCTTCAGCTTGTAAAATACAGCCCCACAATAACAATATGATTCCAACAATAATACCAGTCATACTACATTTAACCCCCCCTTCCAATTAACATTTCACATATATAAATTTCAGCCCAGAATGGTATACAGCTCCCCAGAAAACAGAATCTCCCTGCACTGCTAGCCTCCAATCACAGATTCCTCCCCGCTGGACTAAACCTATTCCTGGGGGCTGCAGTAGCACATGGTGTCTGTGAATAACCAAACACTCCGGTTTGCATCTGTAGCTAATGGAAAATCTTTTAGAAATTACTTAATGGGGGAGACCATTTTGGTTTTTTAGTGTCTGTATTCATTTGCTTTCCTCTCTTCCATTCAATATGATAAGTCCCTTTTGAGTTAGAGAGCATGTACCAGTTCATTTTGGCATTTTTCTGAGCTTCCCCCTTTCCTTCAGAAGGCAATGTGGCTCAAAAACAAGTGCACATGAAGAGAACAAGGATACTCTTGGGGGGTTCTGTGAGCTCTTCTAAGGCTTTGAAGTAGAACAGCAATTACTTTTACAGAGGTGGGGGTCAGAGGGAAAGCCGAATCCAAGCTTTAGTTAGGATAGCGAGCCTTGTTTTAATACACTGGATTATTCCTTTAAAAAACGAACATAAATGGGTCCCTTGATTGAAAGGCAGACTAGTGCAACTTCAAGAAAGTAACCATCTTTGTCATAGAGAAATAGAGCACCTGATCCATTGGAATGCAGTTGTCTTCCAGTACTTTAAATCATGGACCCATCTAGCTCAATATTGTTTGCTTTAACTGGAATTTGGTTTCTAGGCTGTTAGGCAGAAAAGGGTCTTTCTCAACACCTGCTGCAGGAGATCATTGAACCAGAGATGTCAGCAACATCCAAGCATGTGCTCTACAACTGAACCATACTCCAAAATAAAAGTATTGGCATTTGACTGTATAATGTGTGTCATGGTGAAAATAAGGCAAATTCAAACAGATTTAGGTGATTAGCAGTGTAATCCTAAACAGAGTGATACTCTTCTAAACCCATGGACTTCAATACGCTTAGAAAGGAATGACTCTGTTTAGGACTGCACTGTAATTTATTGATTGAACTTTTCTTGTTACTTGCTGTCAGTTTATGTAAGTATCTGGATTATTTTAGAATCAATACAAATGTTTATGAAAAACACGCATGTGTGTTCCTATTGAATATATTTATCAGACTGTCTCCCCAAAGAATTTAGAATGGCATACATGGGCATACTGTCCTTGCCCTTGTAACAAGACTTTGAGGTAAGTTAGGCTAAGGGAGAGTGACTGGTCCAAGAGCACCCAAAGAACTTGACATCCAAGCAGGAATCTGAATCAAGGTTTCCTGAGTAGAGTTGCCAGGGGTGGGCAGGACATCATGTGCAGCATCCCCAAAGCAATGACATCACCTGGAAGTGATGCCATTGCATCATCAACGTTGCACACGAAGCTCTGGTTTTGGTTTTGGGGCAAAACTCTATGGAACCATATTGGTTCCAGTTTGAATAGAATGTTGGTTACTGAAGACAAGTTTGCCAAACTATCTGTGCACTTTCTGTATGACTGAGCTTCTGTGTTCAACCCTGTTCCCAATGCATTAATATCTGGGTATAGCCAGAGGCAGGAACTTTTGGCACAAGCTGAAGGGCAAGACCCAAAAGTCTTGTTGCCTTTTGCCCCAAATGAGCTGAAGCAGGAGAATCATGGCTAGCCAAGGATGTGGATATTATACTACACAAGGGGTGGACCCGCGATACTCGCGGGGGGGG
>NW_015161959.1:445510-467471 GCF_001447785.1 Gekko japonicus
GGCCCTCACGGCTTTTTCTCCTCCCCCCACCCCGGCTCCGAAGCAAGGCCCCCCCCGGCTCGCCTCTCACCTTCCAAGCAGCGGCGGCGGCGGCAGTCGCAGAGCGTTCCCTGCGCATGCGCAGGGGACGCTCTGTGAGTTTCGGGGGATTTAAACATCCCCCCGATGGTTTTTTTTGCAGATTTAGGATTTATGTGCACACGTGGGGACCGCCCCACATGCGCACAAACCTCTCCCTCCCCCCCAGGTCCCCCAGATGTGCGGATTTAAGGATCCGCACACCAGGGGGCGACTTGAGAATTAGATATATAGATTGTTTCTGTTCCTTTAAATTGTATTTTGTAAACTTTTTTTACCCAAAAGTGAGGTTAAAAATGCCTAAATAAAATGACAGGAAAAGACAGGAAAAGAAAATGGCAACATTGATCCTAGTGTGAGTTTAGTTGTACATAGTCCCATTGTGCCCTGACTATGGCTGCAGTCACACACGCTAAATAATCCACTTTCAATGCACTTTCCAACTGGATTTTGCCTGTTCACACAGTAAAATCCAGTTGGAAAGTGCACTAAAAGTGGATTGAAAGTGGATTATTTAGTGTGTGCAACCGCAGCCCTAGATAGCATAGGCTAGCCCTATTTTGTGAGCCCTGGTCAGTATTCAGACAGGATACCACCAAGGAATACCAGGGTTATTATGTGGAGGCAGGCAATGGCAAGCCACCTCTGAATGTCTCTTGTCTTGAAAACCCCACGGGGTCACCATAGGTCAGCGATGACTTGATGGCCAAAAGAAGTCCCATTATGATTGTTGTTGTTCAGTCGCACAGTCGAGTCCGACTCTTCGCGACCCCATGGATCATCTCCCGCCAGGCCCTCCTGTCTTCCGCCGTCTCCCCGGAGACTGTCCGATTAGATGGTCTTGATTACAGTGAACTTTCTTTCAGCCTTAGGAGTTCAGATTTGCCCCATCTGCAAACCAGGTGCAGCTTCATAGAGGAGAACCTCCCACGCATTGTGATTATGATAAGAGGTGCGTGCAGTGTTTCCCAGGCAACCTGTGATACTGTTTTTGCAAAGAACGATAACAATTGTTCCAGGAAGTCAGGAGGAAAAAAAAAAGATTCTTTGCTTGAATTCTTGTGTTGGCAAGTGGCTCTTTGGAGTAGCAGTCACTCATTAACTAGCGTGACTAGACTGCTGAACAGCTGCTTCAATACGGCTGGAGCCTCTTATGTGTGCAAGCACTTAAATGTATGAAAGAAATTGCTAAGATAAATGTGATTTGTAATCTTTTTCACTTTATAATTTAACCTTTTATCTCTCTGGTCTGAACCGTCTCTGCTTCACTGATTTAACTCAGGGTGGGTGGGCACAACGTGAGCACCTATGTGAAATATTCTTTTGTTTCCAAATATGCAATGTTCTTATCACAGAATAATTTTGCAAACGTATCAGGTTCACATGGAAATGTTCAGATGGGTGCCTTAAAAGACAGTGAGGACTGTGTAACTTCCTACGGACTGGTGAGGGGAGAAAAAAGCATAAATAACTTACACGTTTGCCATCAGCTGCTTCTGCTGTAATGTGGGGAAAGGGGCTTATATGACTTTCATCCTCAGTAAGATCCATGAGCCCCAGAGTCTGCTGGAGCTCCAGGATGTTGCCACAAGTGAGATGTGTTTTCTCTGCTTATCTAGGTTCTGATACTTTGGGCCAGGCTTTTTAAGAATACCAAGACACCTGCAGTGAGATTGTGACTGCAGGGATTCTGGGAAGAATCATTTACTGCTAGAAGGGAACCAGTATGTGGTGCTTCTCTCTGCCTACCCACCCCCATCTGTCTTTCGATCTCTTCGAGATCCCAAGTGAGAACAGCTGGAGGAAACCATTAGTATGTTCCTGTTGTGATTAGGACAGCTAGGTGGGCCCTCTTTCAAGGCAAGAGAGTCGGATACAATGGGAGTAAGAAAATGAGGAACACCGATGCAGAAATAATATCTTTTTTCTGTCCACTCTCCCAGATTCATCAGTTTTCCTGTATGTATGCATTTATTGGAAACATTTATATGCTTCCTTTCAACCCAAAGAGGACCCCCAAGGCAGCAAACATCAGGCATTAAAATGTTTAAACATTATAATGACATTTCAGATGTATATATGAATACTTAGCAATACAATGAAAATGTTGAAACACACAGTCATATGGCCAGGGAGGAGGGCCAATAAGAGTTTTAATGGGAGTATGCCAAACCAAACAGAAGTCTTCACCCACTGGCAGAAAGCAATGGCAGATGAAGACAGACACGTATCTCTGGGGAGGGTGTGCCACAGTTTCAGGGCCATGACTGAGAAGGCCCTTTCTCAGGTCGCCACCTGTCTAGCCTCAGACAGTGGGGGCAACCAAAGCAGGGCCAACAAAGATGACCCTTTTTCATTCATTTCTTTCATTGCCAGTGTTCTTGATTCATTTGTATCTTTTACACCATTTTTACTTCATCTATATGTTAAATATTTATCCTCACTTGACCCAACAATAAGGATGAAAAACTGTATATGTTGAATGGGGGGAAAATCAGGGAGACAAAAATAGAAAATCATGCCAAACATAAAAACTCACAGGTTCCATTCACACAAAGAAGAAACAAAATCAAAGTGGGATATTTCCTTTTACTCCAAATGACAGAGCTGCAAAATTTGGCAGCATCCTTCATTCGTTCTCATGTGGAATGGCACCACCACATTCTCAGCCACTGCATCTTCATCTGGACATTGTCTGATTTATCCAGAGATTAGAAAGGCAAAATACTCTTCATGCCAGTAATACACAATTTAGGTGTGACGGTTGGAATAAAGATGTCTAGTGAAAAGAAAGGAGTCAAATTAGCAGTGATATTTGTCAGTTGGAAATACTTGGCCTGAAATACTTGGCCTGACAGTCACCATTTCCTCTCATCTCCCAAATCCCCTCTGTAGAAATCCTGCCAGTTGTTTATGAACCAAAATAGCACATTGAAAAGAATGATGGACTAACTGTGTCATCCCAGACAGAGTTAAACTTTTCTAAACCCATTGACTTCAGTGGACTTAGAAGGGTTCAGGATTTCACTGTTAGTGAATCATGGCATGATCCTGCAGCACACTTCTTATTTTCCTAAGTAACTGTGTACGCTAGTCAGCATAGATAGGCCATGGCCTAAATATTGATAAAGTGCATGATCCCTGCCCCAAGGAGTTTATTTTAAATCCATTCATTTATTTAAAATATTTTATAACTCCTTCCACCCAGCCAAGGGTCTCCAAGATGGGAAATATTTCAAACATTAAAATAGCATTTAAAATCATCTGTCTGTCTTAAAACAATTAAAACATACAAACACATAGATATACAAACTGGGACAAGAGTTAGTGAGAGAATGTCAAACAAAATGAAATAAGTCTTTTCCTGCTGGTAGAAGACAACAATGCGGGGAAAGAGATGAATCTCCCTGGGAAGGGAGTTTCCAAGTTTGGCACTATGTCTGAGAATCCAATATACGATGTGTCATAAGGGCAACAATAAATAGATGGTTGTATATGGGGGCAGGGATAAACAGGAGAAGATCCATCCCCATCATAGAGGCTTTGCTTAGTTTCCTGGTGCCAAAGTCTTCAAGGGAAAAGCGTGTTTGGAAGAGGGATTTGAAGGATGTGAGAGAAGCAAGAACAGATGTTCTGAGAGGTGGTTCCAAAGCATAAGTAGGGAGTAGATTTTCAGGATGCTGAGGGTGGTGGAGCTGGAGCATGGGCTGGAATATAACTAAAACCAAAGAGATAAGGAGGACCAAGAACATGGAAAGCTTTGAAGGTAATCATGAGGAATTAGTGCTGAAGTGGGTAGGGAGCTACTGCAAAGGTTTAAGGGAAAGTTGCATGGTTAAAATGATGAGAGAGATGAACTACTGAGGTGAGGGGGGTGAGGTGTAGCAATGAAAGACCACAAAGGAGAAGGTTGCCATATTCAGGTTTTGAGACGAAAGGGGAGGAGAGCAAGCAATGGAATTTTCACTGTGTTGTCTATAGGATTGCCAACTCCAGGTTGGAAAATATGTAGGATTGCCAACTCCAGGTTGGAAAATTCCTTGAGATTTAGAGGTGGAGCTTGCGGAGATGAGGGTTTGATGAGAAAGATGCAAGGTATAATGCCATAGAGTCCACCCTCCAAAGCAGCCATTTCATCTAGTGGGTCAGATATCTATGGTCTAGAGGTCAGTTGTAATTCTGGTAGATCTTCAGGCTCCTCCTGGAGGGTGGCAAGCAACCCTATTTTGTTTGTTTGTTTAAGAGATTTTTATCCCACCCTCCCCCACAGGCTCAGTTGTAAAGGGGAAAGCGATATAATGTGGTGACAGGCTAAATATAGGGAATAGACAGAAGCACTGGTAAGGAATCCAGAGTATTATTTCCCGCTTTGTAAATTTGGTGGAGGAGTACAGGTTTCTAGTGAAAATGAGCAGGCTCCACAATACTGAAGTAGGCCTGTGCCTTTTTAAAACTATTCTTCAGCAGCCCAGGAAGCCAGTGCAAATATTGGTAGTCTTCCAGAACATACCAATGGTAGTATCAGATAGGATCCTTAGAGAATGGAAAACTATATTGTCAACATTAATTTAGGGTAATGAAAAGCTGAGAAAATATTATGTGATAGCTAGGAAAATGGGGGACTTGAATGCCAAATACTCAGACGTATATTAACATTCATCTACACTTGGAATGTTTTAGACTCACTTGCCAACAGCAGCAATCAATCTTTAATGTCAATTGAACGATTATGTTGCAGGCTTCTTTTGTTTTCATTAATGTGAATGAAGAAAAACAAGTGGCAAAGATTCAGGGGGGGGATGTTATTGTTGATTCATTGTTAGCGACTTGGAATAAATACAGAACTGAGTTATCACAGAATATATTACCTTTTTGTATAGTTAGAGATGCTGCCTTTAATCTTGATCATTGAGAAATTTCACTCTTTGGAGGGGAAATATAACAGTTGTGAGAATTTCCTTGTTGATAACATAGTCATGGAGGAACAAAACAGCTGGCATGAAGATCCTGAACATTAGAAAAAGTAAGAACAATATACTATGAGAATTAACATAATCTGAAAAAGTACTCAGTTTGCAGGGGAAAAGAATCATAAAACTTTACAAGGAGTATGTAGTCAACCAAAGAAGACCGAACCCAAACACCTGTTCATAAATATTGAAGATACTCTGTTGTTGTTGTTGTTCAGTCGCACAGTCGAGTCCGACTCTTTGCGACCCCATGGACCAGATCACGCCAGGCCCTCCGGTCTTCCGCCGTCCTCTGAAGTTGGCTCTGAAGATACTCTACATTCCAACAAAATTATTTCTGACTTATAGGACCCAGTGAGTCTTTCCAAACTAATGGTTATTTTGGTGCCTTCCTGTTATGTTCTTTTTTCCAGGCAATAGAAGGAAGGAGGGTCATCATCAGGAGTAGAAAGGGGCATCAGTAGCTATGGCCACATTCAGACTGGCAGTTTGGCCCGGCAGGCAAACATTTCAGGAGCGTTTCAGTAGCGGATTAAAGGGGCGGGTTCACACAGGCACATGTTTCAGGCATCCCCCAGCCGTACTCAAGCCGTCTTGTGCCGCTTCCCTCCCGAGTTTAAAAGATACCATGTTAAAGTGGTAGCAAACCCTGTATAGAACATGTTGATTCTGGTTCCCTGAGTGTGAACGGAAGCGCTGCTAAGGTGGGAACAACTTGCAGTCATTGATAATAGGCACCGGCTGTGTCCGCGGGCAGGTGCCATTGGCGCCTGCGCGATCCTGCCCTATTTGCTGCTGCGCCCAGCGTGGAAACAGCCGCTAACAGGCCGCCAGGGTGGCCCAACAGTGTGAACGCTCCGTTGCACTTCCTCCATGGTATCCTCCCGCATCATCCACTGCAGTGTGAACAGGAATACCACAACCAAGCCATTCCAGGTCTATTCCGGGTTTTCTTTGCCACGACTCCCTAGCGCTTCAAATTGCCAGTCTGAACTCGACCTATGTGTGTGGTCTGGTTTTGTTTTCCTTGGAGGGAAGAAAAGTTGAGGCATTGAACCAGGATAGCGGCTTAACTTTTTATTTATTTATAATTTCAATTTATAGCCCGCCCTCCCCGCAGCTTTGGAAGGCTTTGGAAGCCATCAAACCAAAGATGTTTCCACCAACCAGAACTGGCAATTATGTGCTCAGTGTTTCAATTTTCTACCAGTCTTCACATTGTCTCAGTGAGGCTTGGGGAGGGCTTTCTGATTTCATATGACTGCAGGTCTTGACCAGACAGGCTCCACATGTTGAAATGAACATGATTGCCAGGTGAACTTACCTTGTTTGAACTTTCTCAATTACATGCGAGGTGAACTCCTATTTGGCTTGCCTTGGTGTTCTGTGGTGAAATCTGTCTTGAGTACGGCACCTTGCTGAGCAGCTTTGACCCTGTGTAGTAGCTTTTTATGTCACTGTGGCTTGTCTCTCAGAATTTGAGGGGGTTTGTTCATTTTTTTGTAGTCAGCTATATAACAAAATTGGAAGAAAACCCAATGGTGCATTATCATGTGGTTGCATTTTTTCCTCATGATAAGAGGATCCCGGATCAGACTGTTTAAATCTAAGGAAAACCTGTTTAAAAAATGGCAACATTTAACATATTAAAAGTACTCATTCCTCACCATTTCAGCCTGTGACCTGCTTGCAAGTTATCATCATCACAGTCAAATGTTTGATACACTGATTGTGTCTGAGCAGCATCAATATATTAGATTGTGAGAGGAAAATGACTATATGATTACATTTTGCTTTGTCACAGTTGACTCCTCCTCCATCCCCTCAGTCTCCTGTGTCCATCACCACCACCTCCAATTGTTAAAAGGCACGTTTTGAGATGAGAATTACTAGTCAGATGGCTTTGTAGCCCTTTGTATCCCACTGTGTCTGTGTTTCCTCAAACTCTTAGAATTTAGACAAAAAAGTGTCTCGGATGTTGGTTTGCTGCAGTAGCTTTCCAAACTGCAGAAAGGCAGTTTGGTGTAGTGGTTAAGAGCGCAGGCTCTAATCTGGGGAAACCGGATTTGATTTCCCACTTCTCCACATGCAGCTGCTGGTGTGACCTTGGGTCAGTCATAAATAGTTTCAGAGCTGTTCTTTCAAGGGCAGTTCTCGAGAGAGCTCTCTCAGTCCTACCTACCTTACAGGGTGTCTGTTTGGGAAGGGGAAGGGAAAGGGATTGTAAGCCACTCTGAGACTACTTTGGGTAGTGAAAGGTGGGGTATAAATGCAATATTTTCTTCTTCTGTTCTTGGCACGCAACATCTGTAATGAAGACTAAAAGGAAAGGCAGTTGAACTGTTTGATCAAGATAAATTTGGAGGCACATTTTCCCTCTCTGCCATCACAATAGGTCATTTAAAGTATGCATCTGAGTGCACAGGGGCAAAGAAGGAGCAACATGCAGGTGGTTGTTCCTCTCAAGTAAATCACTTGACTGTCTCAGCCAAGACCCTGGAGAATGTGTGACTTCTTCTCCAGTGATGGACTGACTGCGTGACTGACTGCAGGTTGCACAGTCTGCAACAGGTGTTATTTATTTATTTAAATCCATATACCGTGCCTTTCTCTGTGGCTCAAGGCAGGTTTCAAATCCAAATTTAAAGCACAGAAAATACAATAAAACCCAAAATAAACCCCTGCACCCTAAAAAACGCCTGTACCCTATACCCCATTAAAATCTCTGGCAAACAAAGTAGCCTAGTGGTGGCTTCTAAACATTTCTAGAGATGGTGCCCCAACACCACCTCTTACAGTCTGTTCCATCGGATAGAAGCACAGGCTCTGGCTGATGCCAAGTGGACAAGCTCAAGTGGGGGAAGAGCCAGCAGGTGGCAACCCAGGGACCAACATTGGCACATGGGAACATATGGGAAGATACAGTGCTTGTATTTACCAAGGCATGATCCAGTTATAAACCATAGCAAAAGCAGCTACTGTGCAGTCACAATGCTGCTTGGCGTGATGTTCAAGTCAAGCATGGAGCAGAAACATCAAGGCTACCTGGCAAGAGGCCTCAATCTGTGTGTCAATGAGGAGTTTGATCATAGTAAGTTCGTCTGGAAGTTGCATTTATTTTGATGTTTTCATCATACCTATAAAATATATAGTAGATGAAAAAAACTGGATGACTCTGACTATTTGGGGTAGTAATATGTTCAGGCACAAAAGTAGGAATGTTATATCCAGAGCAATCAGTGAAGTGTTAGAATTGCATTTACTTTTGCTTCCTTTAGTTTACCTATTGGATTATATAAAATATGAATTCCAGAAGAATATTAGGAGCCAATTTTATATTTATTGGCATTTGCTAGACTGACACATGCGAGGTACGAGAAAGTACAAACAGAACTAGAGAAGAAAGTGTGATTAATGATGATCTGGAAGACAATCAAATTAGTAAAATTAAGTGTTTAAAAGGTCACCATTTAAACTACACCTTCTGAATAATAAGATATGGAGACTGTTCAATATATAATCAAGAAAAATTCCAAATGAATATCAAATTATTTTTTTCCTGAAACAATAGCACAAAAGCAAGTAATTAACATGTACGAAATCTGTACTAAACTTCTGCACTTTCTTTTGGTGCATGTTAGTCTGCTGCTTTTCTGCACTTCCTTTGAAAACAAAACAACAGCAACAAAGCAAACAGGTATGGCCTGAACAACGACAATCCAAATTGTGCTTTGTAATAGGTGAATGGATTTAGAATGGTGTAATTCTGTTTAGGATTACAGTGTGATGCACCTATTTATTTATTTATTTAGTTATATTATTTAATTAATTATTTCTTCCATTTATATTCTGCCCTCGCTGCAAGCAAGCTCAGGGTGGATTACGGCAGCAATTCCCCAATAACAATTAAAACAGGTATAACAAATAAATTCTTAAAACAATTTTAAAAAAACACCCTTTAAGTTGAGAGCAGATGACGTTGTAAATTACAAATACAGTGTTCTCGAAACACTGGAGCAGCTAGGCCATAAACCAGACTATAAAGTCTTCTCAGATGGGCTTTTTAAAAAGCTGGTTGTGTACTTTAATCAGGAAAAAAAACCAGTCATGAGGACATTCCACAACCAATTGGGTCTAGGCTGTAGGCCCGGGACAGAACTGTGTGTTTTTTCCCATTGTTAGACATCACAACTCCTGCACCCCACTTATATTAGCCACAGTTAGGGCTGCCCACCTCCATGTGGGGGCTGGATAGGGTTGTCAGGTCCCCTGAGAGCCAGTCTGGTGTAGTGGTTAAGTGTGTGGACTCTAATCTGAACCGGGTTTGATTCCTCACTCCTCCACTTGCAGCTGCTGGATGACCTTGGGCAAACCATAGTTCTGTCAGAGCTGTTCTCTCAAGGACAGTTCTGGAAAGAGCTCTCTCAGCCCCACCTACCTCACAGGGTGTCTGTTGTGGGGAAGGGAAGGGAAAGGAGTTTGTTAGCTGCTCTGACACCCCGAGTAAAAGGCGGGGTATAAATCCAATCTCCTCCTCCTCCTCTCCTCCTCCTCCTCCTCCTGGAAGTGATGTCCAGTGGATGAGGGGGGACTTACAAAGAGTGACAGGGAGGTCTAGGTTATGTCGCCAGCAACATGGCAATGTCACTTCTGGTGTGTACTGGAAGTGATGTCATCACACTGGGCCTTCCTGGCAATGCTCTGGTATTTGGGCAAAAACTCTATGGTAAAAATTGCTTCTACCATAGAAGTTTTGCCCAAATAACAGTGTGCTGCCCAGACATTGCAGTTATGATGATGTCACTTCTGGCATGTACCATTGCCAGTGATTTAGTCTGAGCCTCTTTCCTGCTCCTGGTAAGTCCTCCCACTGGCCAGTTTCTCAGTAGTAGGGAGTGGAGCCCAGGGGCAGGGGATTCCCTGCCTCCAGCGGAGGACCTTCAACCTTAGGGCTGAAGGTGTTCTGCTATTACGACTGATCTCCAGACTACATAAATCACTTATTTGTTATTTATTTATTTAAAATGTTTATTCAATTTCTCCTGGAGAAAATGGCTCCTTTGAAAGGGGGACTGCATGGCATTATACTTTACCAAGGGCCCTCTCCTACTTAAACTCCACTCTCCCGGACTCCACCTTCAAATCTCCATACCCAGAGCCTGCAGCCCTAGTTGCAGTACTGGGGGGGGGGAAGTATGTACAATACAGATGCCTCCCCCCCATTTCCAGCTAAAATAATGTTGGGCAAACAATACGCAGGGGGTGGGTTAAGTTCCCTGCCACCCACCTAAATCAGGTCCTTCTTACTGCCTTAAAGAGTTGAAAAGACACAAGGAAATATGATCCTGGATTCCCAGGGCAAAAAAAAAGTTGGCCTTGAGCTGAGCCAAGTTTTACCAACCCCCAAGTGGTTTCCCCAGAATTACCACTGATCTCTGGAGTATGGAGATTAGTTCCCAGGAGGAAATGGCACCTTTGAAGGGTAAATTCAATGGGATCACATCACATTTTATTTCCAAACGATGCAAGTCAGAATCAGCAACCCTAGCTTTACTGTGAATGAAAATTCAAGCCACCTTTTTTTCCTGGCTTTTTGAGAATGTATAGATGGAAGTCAGAGAGGTGCCAGAAACATTTGATCATTTTTGCTTATCTAATTATTTGTTCATCCTTTGATATTTGCTGTATTATTTTCAAAATGAAGAGGTGTGATTTGGCCAAATTCCAGTATGAAACTTTGCATCTGATTTTCTAAATCCCTTCTGGTTTTAATTAAGACAGTTCCCCTTCATTTCTTAGAGTAAAAATGGTTATGCTGTATTTATCAAAATAGGTAGAAACGCTGCCTCAGAAGTGGAGAGACCTTTTGTGTGGGACAAGTAGACCATGTTTGATTATAATTGCTGTACTGGCAGAACTTGGGTTCCCAAGAATGGCTGGCAGCGACTTGTATAATTTTCTTGGCTTTACAACAAACTAACTAAAAGTTTAAATTTAATTTAAAAAATTTAGTGCCTTGAAGTTTCTGTTCCCTATAACTGCCCCAAATCTCAAATATCTTGGACACAGATCATAAGAATATAGAACCATGCTTGATCAGATGATGTGTTCATGCAGTCCAACATCCTGTTACCCACACTGGCCAGCCAGATGCTCCTAGGAAGCCCAGAAATTAGCCTTCTCCTACTGCTGTGATTCCCCCACCACCACTACTGGCATTCAGAGACAGAACAAGGAGGTTTGACTGGGCATTATAGCTCATAGCCATTGATAGAACTTGTAAAAAAGCATCTAACCAACACATGATCTACTGACCTCCTGGAGGTCAGGTGAGATTAATGACAACTTGGTACCCTCCTCCTACAATTCCAAAACTTGTTAGCATTGGAAAGGGGAGGAAAACACTGTTGTTCAGAGACAACGTGTCTCCAGGCTTGCAAAAAAGATAAACAAAAATACCGTGAAGGTAAACAGAAGTGCAATGCAGTAAATAAACTAATTCAGAAAGTTTAAAGCATGAGAAAATCGACTTACATCAGTTCTAAGTTATGGTATGATACAACATGTTAACAACAGTCTACTGAAGTTATGAGAAGGAGGGTCCCCTTGGGTTATTAGAAATTGTAAATGAGTGAGGAATCCCAAGTCTCAGTTTAAACCACAACAGCACGAGCTATTTCATTACTTTTTGTTGTTGAACAGTTACCTTCAAACCTGCATTTTCTTACATCAGATTTGTGTTCCTTGATTCTCTCACATAAGGACCAACGTGTTTAACCAATCTATATAATAAAAGGCATTGTTGGCACATGAAGGTATATATGAAATTGGATACTGTTCATGTAGATGAGCCCAAGATGGTGTATCCAATGCCATTATGCCCTGTAATGGTACTACCTGAGTGCACATAGGGACAAAGTTGGCATCTAGGTCTGTTGCAAGGAGCAAGTTAGAAGAATTTCTCAAAATGTAGGCAAGGGACAGAGGTCTCTGCAATTCTTTCACATCACTTGCCCCCTTGATGTTTGCAAGGGAAGAGTTAACAAACTGAGATGGTGTGTTTTCCTTTTGTTTCACTATGATAGCTGTCATCCTCTGTTTTTATGCTTTTAGAAGTCCAGCAGTGAAAAATAATTTCTTCACCGGTACACAGAAATGCAAAGCAAGGAAAGCAAGTCATAATATACCAGGCTTTAAAAAAAAAATGTTTCAGAAGCTTGATATCCCAGTCAACTTGCATTTTAACAGTCTTGGCACTGCTAGTGACATTTTTATACAATTTAATAGTGTTAATCTTCACACACACACCCCTTCTGAGCACACATGGCTATCACATTCTTCACCATAAAGAACAGTAGACATTTAGGCTCAAATCAGAACCATAACTCCCAGTTTTTTTGGGTTCTTTTTAAAAGAAGTATCTATACAAAGCTTTGGGGGTGGAGGTATCTGTGTGTGAGTTGCCAACCTCTGATCTATGCAAACTGAAGCCTGGAGTAAACAAATTATTCACAGTGACTTTATTTGCCCTTGTTTATCTCACAGAGCTTAGACACCCCTTGTTGTATATATTCTTTTATCTTTTTATGGGCGAAGATTAGAGACTTTGTTGATGCCATTGCAGGACAAGGCCAAGGGGATACATTTATTTTGCAATTGCTACCCTGCCTAATTTATTTTTTTAAAAGATGTTCCACATACTTACAATTTTGCATATACTAAAAAAACCCAAACCATGAATCCACAAACATTGATCAACAAATGCATGCATTAATCTAAAAAATGGACTTAACTGACTGGTCTGGCAACTTGTCTTAAAATACCACCAATGTTTGTCTCAAGACAGACAGGTTCAAGTATAAAGACTGAAACAACCCAGATAATGCCCCACATTCCCACCACCTTCACCTTCCAAATCAAAGGTTTTCTGAGCAATGCCTTCCCCTTAAAACCTATGCTCACTCAGAAGGGATGAATGGGCTAATATTGGGAAAGCTTAGTCTAAAGCAGTGGTTCCCAACCTTTTTGGTATAGTTACTGACAAGTCCAAATTTACTTTGTATGGTGACCCATGAAGAGATGACCCAAGGTTTTTTTGTGTCTTAGGCAAACTATGACCTTGAGACCCATCTGTCCCAGCATTCCATTTTCTGTAGTGCCCAATCAGGTGTTTTTGAGAAACCAACAAGCATCACCCAAAAGATGCAACTGCCCCCACTACGAACCCCAAGTGAGTTTATCTCCTCCTCTGCCAGCTGGGCCGGAGCTGGTGGATGAGCACTGGGGGGTTGCTGGGTTGAGGAGATACATGAAGATGGCAGATGGGGATGAAGAGGTTGACAGCAAGAAGAAGAAAAGATTGGATTTATACCCCACCCTTGACTACCCGAAGAAGTCTCAGAGCGGCTCACAAACTCCTTTCCCCTCCCCACAATAGACACCATGTGAGGTAGGTGGGGCTGAGAGAGCTCTTTCAAGAACTGCTCATGAGAGAACAGCTCTGAAAGAACCTGTAACTGACCCAAGGTCACACCAGCAGCTGCATGTGGAGAAGTGGGAAATCAAACCCGGTTCTCCCAGATTAGAGTCTGCACTCTTAACCACTACACCAAACTGGCTCTTGGGGTTTAGTGCAGGGCATCAGCCACAGCAGGTGGATGGCAGTTGGGCACTGCAGGGCACTGGACAAAAGGTTGAACTACTGAAGGAGCACTGCCCAAGACAGTTGGGCATCCTTCAGTTTTTCCATGGCATGCCGAACAGCTCCCACCTACTTTCCAACCTTCTCCTCCTTCTTTCAGCTGCTACCATGACTAGTAGCTGGATGGCTTTTCCCTCCTCTTTATTGTCACAAAGAGGGAGGGAGAGAGGAGATTGTGAGAAGCTGGCGATGAGCAAAGAAAGAGAAGGATGCAAAGGGCAGAAGCCACCATTAGGGAGGGCTGACCTGCAACCCACTTGAGGAGGCTTCATGACCCTGTGTTGGGTCCTGACCTCCAGGCTGGGAAACACTGGTCTGAAGTGTAAGCTGATGTATGTGTCCGCTGCACCCAGTGAATTGTCCTTGGATTCTACTTGAATCATGATCCATTGGGTGCCCTCCTTCTATCAGTATTTGGCTATAATGTCTGCTTCACTTACCCCTTTCATTCTTTTGTGATCCCATCTCCCCCCACCTCTTTCCCCTACTCACTCAAGACATAAACGTTAACGATGAAATTTCATGCTCAGTCAAGTTTTTGAAAGCCCCTTATGAAACATCAATCAGATGACATACCTGCTCAGGCTGGGCAGCTGCTTTCCCCTCCTTATGCAAGGTTGATGATGGCAGATAAATAATGAGTTACTACCAATAGCCTGTCTCTTCTCTCCTTCCCTCCCTCATAAAGTCTCTTCAAGTGATGGCTTAGTTGCTGTGGAAATTGATATTGTTATGAAACCCATCCTTGGGCAGCTTCATTGCATCTCTAGCCATTCCACCACACTCATATCTTTCTCACTCTGCAGCTCTTTCCTGATCTTCGTTCATCACTCATCCACACAGTCACGCAGAGCAAAATTACATGTTATAATAAACATGGGGTTGTCACTGAAAACACAAGCCTTGCAGCAAGTCCTCCAGCCCTTGTCATGCACAGTTAAACCTAGCCGCATCTTGATAGTATAATTTTGTTTGCCTGCCCCCCAGCAGTGGCAGACAGTGTTGTGGCAACCTGTAGAACTGGGTAGATAAAACAATGGATGAGGGTAAGAATTGACACAGGGGTGCCATTTGTGGTTGCAACCCTGTGTTTATTGAAATGTGTAGTTTCTCAGATAATACATACTCTTTGATCCCCTTTTCCATTTGCCACGAGTGATGCAAGTGCCTTCTCTTTTTTTGCTTGAATAGGTCACTTCTGCATTTATTTTGACTAGGAAGGAATCTAGCCAGAAGAACATAAACAGATGCTAGACATACTTTACAGCATTAAAGATCAAAACTTAGAGTAGGGGGCCATGACTCATTGAAGGACACACTTTGCCTGCAAGAAGTTCCAGATTCAGTCAATGGGATCTCCAATGAGAGGATCTCAGGTGTCAGGAAAGACCCATGGCCTACGTTTGACCCCCATATGGTAGCATGGGATCCAATAAACTGTAAGCACATGACATCATGGTCATTTGACAGAAACAGTGGGAGACAAAGTTATGATCTCATAGATGCCAAGGCTAGTAACTATGGTGAGCAGAACAAGAGGGCCAGGAAAAGAAACATGAGTTGAGCACCAGAATGTGTGTTTTAGTGAGATACTATTCAAAGGTAAGAATCACCATTGAGTGGTTTTGTCTTGTCATACTGCTGCTCCTCTCGGCATGGATGTAAGGAGACAGAAGGTATGTTGCCGTTGCTCCATGCATACTAGCAGCTAGTCCTTCCCAAAGACAGAAAAAAATGGCAACCCTATAGGGGCTTGCAACCTGATAGGTGGAGCTCTACAACTTGCCTCAAGGTGACCATCCATATAGAAGAAGAAGAAGAAGAGAGAGGAGATTGGATGTATGCCCCACCCTTCACTCAGAGTCTCAGATCGGTTTACAAACTCCTTTCCCTTCCCCTCCCCACAACAGACACCCTGTGAGGTAGGTGGGGCTGAGAGAACTGCTCTTTCAAGAACAGCTCTGACAGAACTATGGCTTGCCCAAGGTCATCCAGCAGCTGCAAGTGTAGGAGTGGGAAATCAAACCCAGTTCTACCAGATTAGAGGCCCGTGCACTTAACCACTACACCAAACTATCTCTGAATACCACTGGAGCAGACAATATTAAGTGAGACAGACTGATGGTCTGATTCAGTAAGAGAAAAAGGCATATGTTCAAGGCTCCAAAATTGTTCAAGCATGGCTCTCTGATGGCTGAAGAAAGAGAAACTGTGTGTCAGGGGTTTGATTTTGCCCATGCACAATATGCCTTCACAGTTGCACACAGAGATCATTAGAACTTTACAAAAACGAGTTTCAGTTTAGGAGACAGATGGAGATGGTAACAGCAACCAAGCAGCAGTTCATGGGATCCCAAGATGAGGGAGGCCTGGAATTGTACGTCAAACTGGAAACAGGAAACTGACTGGCATTGATATGCAGTGCATTTTTGTCCTCCTCTTTTCCCTTAGCATTTGAAGGTGGGTTACATAAAATGGTAGAAAATGCATTGAAATAAATTGCATTTATTAGCTTCTGTGCCATCAAAAAGAACCAAACTGGACAGTGACAGGCCTTCTGTTGCCTCCCAAACTAGGTCTCAAGTGCAGGTGATGTATCTGAGATTGACACTGAGTAGCAAACTGGTTTCCCCCTCTTCCTCTGTAAATCAATAATCACCCTCGGCTTCTGCCACAGTCTAGTATGCATGCACTACCTAAACTAGGGATAGATATGGAGTACAATGAGGGATTACTTATTCCCGCCAAAGACTTTTCATAAAGGCTAGAATGTTATGTCATCAAAAGCCCCCCCCCCCCGGGATTTCAAAAGCAATGAACATGCCAGTGGTGGAAGGAAAACAGTTTTATTCTGCATAAACTGCCCGCTTAAACAGAGAACAATAAAGAGTTATACTCATGTCCCTTTCAGCTGCAAGAATCCCAACGACAGCAGCGGGTTGACTCTTGGGTGTCAGCTGAGGTGCTCAGCACTGTTCTGCAGCCTGGTCTATGCTGAAGTTCCAAAGGGGAAAAAATGCCCCCCCTCTAATTTATAGATTATACTTGGGGGGGGCACAATCTAGTGCCTAGCCTTGAGCTGGAGTCTGTGCCAAAGTCAAGAGATAAGGCATCTCTGTCCTTCCAACACCAGGTTCACACTCTCCTCACTCCCCAAAGAATATCTCCTTAGAGAACCCCCCCGGCATCATTAACCCAGCTTAGTGCCATCACATAATGATCTAGGCATAGAGGGAGAAACTTGTGGTTTACCACTATCTCTCTGAAATTACTGTTTCTCCCATGATGCACCACTACAAATCTTTAGAGATATCTGCATGGTAGAAGCATTTGAGGTGGCTTCTTGGATATAGAGCAGCACTGATTTTAGTTACTCCTGGTCATCCTGGTCCATAAAGATAGTTTCAGTAGGGTAGCCTTGTTGGTCCCCAGTAGAAGAACTAGATAAGTCCAGTAGCACCGTAGAGACCATCAAGAGTTTGGGGGTGTAAGCTTTCAAGAGTCAAAGCTCTCTTCATCAGGAATCTGACAAATGAAGCTTTAACTCTCAAAACTCTTTCACCCTGAAAATATATTGGTCTTTAGGGTGCTTTTGGACTCGAACCTAGGTGGTTCATTAAGGGTAAATAAGGTCCATAAGTGCAGTGGTGCTTCCATGATGCCTCTTCACACAAATGCTCATTCCCTTCATACTGGCCTGACACCCACTGTTGGCCGTGTCTGAGGTGAGTGGCTCCTACTGTGCTGGCTTGTAGACTCACAGGAGCCACTCAGCATGGCTTGATCCTGGGCCATCATGATTTCCCAGGCTGACTTGACTAATCCTCCTGCAACACACAAGCATCTGTGGAGTGGGGCAAAGGTATATAGAATGGATCCTGCTTGGGGGGATCAGGGAAACTGAACCATCTTCTGGTTGCTGCTTATCTTCTGGTAGCAGTACATCCCTTACAGAGGCCCAGCAGTTGTATCTCTCCCAAGGGTTCCTGTCTCACCCTTTGGCTATAGTCACAAACTCCAGTAGCCCTAACTTCTCCACTTCTTTTGTGTCTGTATGCGTGTGTGTGCCCATGCCTGGAAGTTGTGGCGACCTCTGGTAACTCCTACTGGGGCATGGAGGACGTTCAGAGAAGTGGCTTGATAGCCTGCCTCTGGCCTCCAGGTCCTGATATTCTCTGGAGGTCTCCCATCCAAATACTTGCCATGGTTGGCCCTGCTTAGCTTCCGAGATCTGACAAGATCGAGTTTGCCTGGGCTATCCAGGTCAGGGCACTTCTCCTTAAGTGTGTTGTGTGCAATATTTTGGACAAGCTCAGCAATTATGTCTTTATTTTTATTTTAAATGTATATTCTGCCTGCTACACCGACTGGCATCCTCAAGGCAATTTACAGTAAGCAATGCAAAATCACAGTATTAATTAAAGACACATAAGAGAGTCTCATAGAAAACCACCATCAAATGAAAAATCCTCAGTAATGCACAGGACGAGGAAATACTAAGGGTGGTAGCTGTTGCTCCTTGGATAGCTGCTATTTCCTCTGCATCGTTCAATCAGGGAAAGCTTGAATGAGAAGCTTCTCAAATCCCTTTGTGTCATTAAGGCTTCTTTCTTTATCTGGTCAGCTCTCTCTAATTTCATTGCAAAGGTCATCCCGTTCTCCTTTGTATGTGCTGGAGCATTCCAAGATACCACTAATTAAGTTTAAACAGAGAAAAGGGATTTACTAGTTGGTGTGGGTCTGAAGAACCTTGCAGGAGAGAATTCTGTTTTGTTTGCTCTGACTTATTTAAAGCTCTACCATCCTGCCTAAATGTGAATGCAAATATAAGAAAAACAGCCCTGCGGCATACGGCTTTCTTTGTTTTGCCTATAATAGCTTTGGCTCAAGACCACGAGATGACCACTTAGTCCATCAAATAAAAGCTTACACAACAAGCCTTGCTAAATCCTTTCATATTCCTCTGCCTGGTTATCTCTAAAGAATAGAGAAGGCATTTTCTTATTTTTAAAATACGGCTTTATCATTACTACTTTGCCATCATAGCTATTAGTCTTCTGTATGTGATCTATACGGGATTGCCCTTGGAGACTGTTGGAAACTCTAGCTGGTGCTGAATGTGGAAGCCCACCCTCCAGATGGGGATGGCTTACTGAGAATACTGGTGCACCAGGTTTGTACTGGTTTTCCGTTACCTTCCAGAAGCAATTCCAGGTCTTGGATTTGGCCTACATAGCCCCAAACAACTCTTCCACTTTCCATAATGGTCTTCAAGGTCAGCAAACAAAGAGCCCCTTCACCAGTAATTTACGCTAAACAGCTTGATTATTTAAAAAGGCATTATTTTTTTGATTGTCCCACAGCTGCGGAACAGAGTTCTCATGGGCACCTGTCAAAGCTTGAGCTGTAGTATTCAGTGGAAGCGATCTGGGACCTTTCTGGTTCTGTGTGAAACACTCAACTGAGCATTTATTGGTTTTATTCTGTTGTTTTAAAGATGCTGTCATTAAGTCCCATATCCTAGGGATGAGAAAAGAGGACAGGGTTTGGAGAACATATGGCTTAGTTTAAGGTGGAACCAACCTGTCTCAGAGCTAATTAACCTCTGACACTTCTGTAGTGTATGAACTGAGTCCTGGACTGGTTTTTAACCCAGTCATCGCTTGCTCAGCACTCCAAACTTGTTCATGTATTGTAGATTCTGTTTCATTTGCTTTAAGCTTTTACTCTCCACCACCAATGCCCCACTTTGTTTTTATCTTAAGATGTGCACAGCCCTTCTGTCTACATTAAGAGATCCTTTTCTAGATCAAACATCCTTTCTAGTACACAAGGGCCTTCATCTACCAAAGTAAATTGCATCATTTTTAAGAGCGGAAAGGACAGCAGCCAAAAATAAGGTGGATGAAAGGCAGGACTTACTGGAAGTTGAGTATTTGGTTGGGGTAGATGAAAAGAACAAACATTCTGTTACTTCACTGTCCTGAGAATCTACCACTCAAGACAAAACTCCTGCTAACAAAAATCTAATTTCTCAGCCATTGGGAATGTTAATTCATTTGTAAGTACATTTTATTTTCTGAGTGACAGCCCTTTCCATTTCAGCCAGCGTGGAAGAGAAGCAGGGCAAGGGAAGGACAAAAGGCCTGCGGCATCACCTGACACGACTTTTACTCCAGAGAACCAAAGTGGCCCCATCCTATTCCACCTCCGAGCGAGGAGTCTTGCAAAATGGAAATGTTTTGATTAAGGTGATGGCAAAGGGCACGCGTAGCACTCTTGATGCGCTGTTCCTAATTGCTCATCTCCTTGCAAGGAATGAGGCTGGCTTCGAGCATTCACTGCTCTTCAGCATGGCTATTCATTGCACGAAAGAATTCACATGCCTTTCATACTACCTTGATCCAAAGATGCCTCCCTTTCCCACAATGACGAGCAGCTTATTAGCGTGCTCTTTTCAGAAGCCTGTCTTCGAAAGGAAGATGTTTTGGCTGAGGTGTCACAGGAGAGGAGGCCCACACAAATTTGTTTCCCTTAACTGTGTCCCAAACATGCTCCATTGCTGCATTTTAAACTACCATGGAGATGAAACAGGCCCGTAGCTACAGTGGGGCATCTCAGGGCCTGGCCTCCCCGACTTACCACCAAGGACCCCCAACGTCCCATCCAGCCCAGGCCCCCTGACTTCCATTTTTTAATTTTATTTGTGGTGCACCCTTGGGGGGGTATGCGGGGTGCCCCCTGACTTATTTAAAGGCCCCCTGAATTAAAAAAATCCTGGCTATGGGCCTGAGATGAAATTATTTCCTATTTAATGTTTATGCCTGTTTTCAATTCTTATCCCACTTTTCTCTCTGATCAGGACCCACAGTGGCTTTTCACATTATTCTTCCCTCCTCTACTCTGTCTTCACAGCAGTAACTTTAAGAGGTAGGTTAGGCTGAAAGTTTATGATGGACCCAGTGTAGGGTTGCCAACCTCCAGGAGTTGAAAAGGAAACAAACAACTGTGATATATAATGCCACAAAAGTCTCCAAAAACTAGAAATTTTGTTTTCCAATATTCAGTTTACTGGATACAATTCAAACGCCATCAACACCAATGGATCATGCACATCATCTCATTTTGTGTGCAACTTTGTCAAAGTGAATAGCATTGATATACAAGATTAATTCATTTAACAAACTCACTGGTAGTGTTTCCTAGTGACTCCTCAAAATAAGAACCGCGCTGGCTCCACTCCACTCCCCCTCTGGGCTTTAAGGTTGCACCGCAGCCCTTCTTTCATTCCTCCTCACGAGGAGGCAAACGCGGCCCCCAGGAGGCATGCCGTGGGCTGTCTCCATTGGGGCCGGATTCCTAGTGATGGATTTTGAGGAGTGACTAGGAAATTATACAAGCACCTTGCCCTAGGAACATTCTGTCAGAGAAACTCTTGCAATTAAGTCATGATACATCGGTGAATATTATGGATTTTTGATACCCACTAGTTGAAAAGACAGACCAAGAGTCACTGTTTTCATTCATTCTCAGAAGAAGAACAGTATCGAAACGATAGAGCATTCCGGAGACCATCGTCAACACATCATTTATTGTCTTGTATAATTTTCTGCACACATTTTTGTACAATTTTGCGATTATTATTGAAATATTATCTAGCGCAGTTACCTCACAGTTTCTTTCTTCTTTTTGCGGACTGTTTTAAAATTGCCAGAAGAGCTTGATCACAACAGGCCATCTTGTTTTGCCCTTCCATACCTTTTAAAGTGTCAAAACACCTCCTCCAAATGTCAGTGTGTCTGCTTTCCAGATCAGACACCCTGGTTGTAGGCTGCTGTCCAAAGAGTTATTTTGGAAATGCCTAAGGGGTTTGGCCATCCCTAGGGGATTTTTTCCCCCATAGAATCACAGAGTTGGAAGGGGCCATACAGGATGTCTAGTTCAACCCCTGTTCAATGCAGGATCAGCCTTTGATTTATTGCACCGTGCCATATTCCAAACCTCCTTGGGAATGTCTCCTCTGTTTTAAAATGGTTTGCCCTGCTATGACACAGGCCACTGCTCAAGCTCAAAGCTCATAGGGACATTTTGAACAAGTTGCACTGCTCTTTGGATTCCAGCTATAGAGCTGAAAAGGAATTCAGAGATTCAAGCAGTGTGGGGCTGTTGGAGGTGGTGATGAAGGAAGGCTTGCTGGGTCTCTTGATAAATC
>NW_015161959.1:467489-480698 GCF_001447785.1 Gekko japonicus
AGGCAGAAAGATGAGTGAAGAACAATCTTGCAAACAAGAAGAGCTGCTCAAGATTCGGTGCCATTTGAATGTCAAAATGTCTGAGGTTAGTCTGATCCAGCTTGAGAGCCCCCCATTTCAGCTCTTGAATCTTTGCCTTATTTATTAGTCAGCAGAAAAAGTGGGCAGGAACAGATGGGTTCTAAATACCAGCAAAACATTATGGAGTTCAGGGGGGGGGGCTGGGGGAAGTTATCCATATTCATTGCTATCTTTAGATCTCCAGTGCAAGAGAAGTAGCTCATGCAAAACAATGGAAAGTCAAGCGCTGGTTCATTATAATTAGAAAAATCAACTAGGAAGTGAATGAGTGATGCAAATCTATATATTCCCCCCCCCCCCCGACCTCCATTTTTTTAGTTTTTTTTTATATATTCCCCCCCCCCCATCAATATCATTTGTTTGATTTTATTTGCAGTAAAATTCTTTGGCTAGTAAGATCTTACATTTTTCCTGCAGAAACAGCTAGCAGTGACACAGTTCACCATACTCCCATATAAATTGCAAGTGACATCACTTCAAAGACGGTTAATATGTTATGCTTCTGTCTCTGAGAGCCAGTTTGGTGTAGTGGTTAAGTGTGCGGACTCTAATCTGGGAGAACCGGGTTTGATTCCCCACTCCTCCACTTGCACCTGCTGATGTGACCTTGGGTAAGTCACAAGCTCTGGCACAGCTGTCCTTGAAAAAGAGCAGCTTGTGTCAGAGTTCTCTCAGCCCCACCCACCTCAGAGGGTGTCTGTTGTGGGGAGGGTAAGGGAAAGGAGTTTGTAAGCCGCTCTGAGACACCTTTGGGTAGTGAAGGGCGGGGTATAAATCCAATCTCTCTTCACGGTGCATCACATTGTTAATACATAACAGTGGGAGGGGACGGACTGACTGATGTCATAAGCCTGAATCTGTCTCTTATTGCCTTCTACATGGGGCAGCAAGTCTTTTTTCTAAGTCCAGAAAAGCTGGAGGAGTCTGGGGGAGGAAACCCCATTTTCTCCAGCTGTGGTAGCACCAACTTTCCTCTTAGCTGCAGTTCACCTCCTCTTGCTCTCCCCCCTGCCAGCTCCAGCTCTTGCCTCACACAAATTGGGAATGGCTCCTCTACCGCCACCACATCCTGCTGGCCTAGGGTTGCCAACTCAGGTTGGGAAATTACTGGGGATTTAGGGGTGAAGCCTGGGGAGGGTCAAGGGTGGGGTTTGGGGAGGGGAAGTACCTTGGTGGGGTATAATGCCACGGAGTCCACCGTCCAAAGCAACCGTTTTCTCCAAGGGAACTGATCTCTGCTGTCTGGAGATGAGTTGTAAATTTGGGAGATCTCCAGGCACCACCTGGAGGTTGGCAATTGTATACTAGCAACTCCATTTTGTTTTAGCAGTATTCAAAATATTGTCAAAGCTCTACTGCCCACCCCCCTCCGCTGTCCATTACATTTCTGGAAAATTTTTAGCCTCAAACTGTGTAAGCTTTTTATCCAGATTCCCCCCCCCCCATATCCTCCCTGGTTTACAGCTGCATATATTTGCCTACTGGCAGTGGGACCAGTCCTTGCTATTAGTTATGTGTGTGAGACGGTGATGTGTCGAATAGAAGAAGTAGAACCCAGCCACCCAGGAACATCAGGCAATTAGAAACGCAGAAACATAGTGCTGGATCTCAGGAACCTGAAGGGATCTCAAGGGTCATCTAATCCAACCCCCTATACAACGCAGGAAATTCACAACTATCTCCCCCCCCCCATGCTCCCCTAGTGACCCCTGGTCTATGCCCAGAGGAAGGGAAGAAGCCTCCAGGATCCCGGGAGCAATCTGGCCTGGAGGAAAATTCCTTTCTGATCCCAAAGTGGTAAACAGCATTACCCTGGGCATGTAAGAAAGGGCCACGAGAGTCAAGCACTGGCTCATCCCTTCCTGCCATCCTTCACACAATCTGCCTAATTTCACAGAATCTGCATTGCTGTCAGATGGCCATTTAGCCACTGCTTAAAAACCTCCAAAGAAGGAGGTCTTTTGCTATGAGATTTGCTAAAAGCTTTAAGGTACAAATGCCGTGAATTGTGTTTGCATATTTTCTCGTCAATGTAGAAGTGCCACTGATGTGAGACCATGTATCTAAGTTGGAATGCAGCAGAGAGAACTGGGATTTTGTTAGAGAGAGATTGTACTTCTCTAGGGACTTGGCCTAGTAGAAACTGCGATGGTGCACAGTTATCCCACAGGAAATATTTGGCGATTGTCCAAGTTCCTGCCAGTCTTCCGTGATAGTTGCTTTGACTTGTTTAGCGGCCATACCTAATCCTATTTCAAGGAGAAAACTTGGCAATATATGATAGGATTTGAGTCTCAGAAAATAAGCAAGAGACATTATGTGGTTTGTTCCACAGAACTGTGCCAGACTTGATGAGGAGTCCATGGGTTTCCCAATGGAGTGGATCCTACCCCTATCCTACAGGGGATCCTACCCCTGTTTATTAATTAAAATAGTTATGCCACACCTTTCCTTTGGTCTCAGGTCTGAAGCTTTCCTCCAATCTAAGGAGCCTTCTTCCAATTTACATGGCTCTTCAATTGGAAGAAATATCTTTCTTTCCTTCTACAAGTAATAGGGGAGGGAAACGGTTTCAGTACATGGTAGAAGGATTCAGCCCTCTCTCATCTTCTTACCTGTCTTGCATTGTGCACAGGTGACTATTTTTAAAAAATACTGTACTGTGAAGATCCAATCATGAATGTTCCCATGTCTCTTTTGACCCTTACTTTGTGGAAGATATCAAACCAGCTGAAATGCAACTAGACTGACTTCCAGCATTTTTTGACTGAAACAATCCTCCCAATCCATGAAAGATGAATTCATAGTAATAATTCTCCACCTTTTTGCAAGCCTTTGCATAATGAGACTGATGTTACATTAGTGCTCAAACTAACAAATATCAGCTCTGTTACATCTACACCTTTTAACACTTGGATTGTATTATTTGAATAGACTGGCATGATTTTATATTTCTGTTATTGTTATTTAAATATTTATTTAATATTTAATACTATTTAATTTAATTAATATTTATAAATGTTTAATATTTATTTGAAATATTTAAATGTTTTTATTTAAAATCTCATCTTCTAATTTGTAACAGACTTTTGAGGTAATATAAGAGCCATTTTAAATTTGGAGAATCTGAAGAAATCCCAAATTTCAGGGTGTGATAACCCACAACTTTTTATCTCACCAGTGGTTACTATATTGAGTAATTACATCTAGATTTTTCAAACAATGAACATTTATTGAAGATTTCTCTACTCCTACCCTTAAAAAATATTTTGTTCACAAGTCAATGTCAACGTCCATCCAGATGCCTTCAAAAGCACTTAGCAGTGGAGTATTTAAGCACTCTGCATAGATTATAAACCAAAAGCATGTGAAATCTACTTAAGTCTTGGATTTTATAATCTAAAGTGATTCTGTTTTGGTAACAGAAAGACACAAAGAGCCATCAAGCACTTTGCAAAAAATTCAAACAGCCAGTATTAAGTCTTTTAAACTTAGGAAGAGTTAAATGGCTCATATAATTCAGAAAAAAAATCTTGACTCAAGTGAGCTTTAATCTCAAATGTTGGGAACACAATAAAAGTGATCCTGTTGACTTTAAAATGGATGAAATTTGGATTGAGAACATGTATTTTGTGGGGATTCTGTTTACAGCTTGGATTGGATGTCATCTTCTGATGCAGTGTTGTTGGGGGTTTTTTTATCACAAACTGATTTAACATAGTGAATTGTTCCTAGCAAGTAAGTGTCATATGGTAAACCTATTATACTTTTCCCATATGCTTTAGAGTCTAAGTATATGGTGTTTTGTACAATTCACCAATATCAGAATTGTGTTACATCCATGTGGCAGGCTGTGACAGGGCAACAGCACGAGTGCAGCTATAGCTGGGGAGACAAGATGTCCTATCTCATATGTGTTACCTGTTCTTTCCTCTTAACAGATATTGTGCCTCCCCATTTTAGCCTTCAGTCTGAGGTCACTGATTTTATTTGACTGGAGCTTGCCTAACTTTTGCTAAGCTGTCGGTATTCTGTGCAAAAGTAAGATAGACTCTTGTCAAATTATCACTGGCGAATTGTCAGTTTACCAGTGACATGTATATACCAGTGACATAGTGTTACATTTTCTTTCCAGTGAATCAGTTCTGATTTAGTAGACAAGTAAGCAGTCCTTTGAATTTTTTTTAAATGTCCTTTGGCTCAAACATAGTCAAGAAAGCTGCATACAAGGTAAGAAAATCCCGTAGGAGCTATTGTGTACCAAAAGACTATTCTGAAGAGAGAGTTTGGCCTAGGGGATGTAGGCTAGCATGGAACATCTTGGAGTAAATCTCTTTGCACCACCAGATTTGTGAAATGCTAGTCACTACTATGTCTATATCAGGGCATGGTTAGTATAATAGTTCATCAATCCTGCAATAACTGTGCAAGAACCCAAGTATAAACCAGCAATATTTAATCCAGTTTCTCTCCGAACTATGTAGGTAGCTTGATTGATCCATGGTAGAGGATTCTCATGGAAGATATATGCCATTAACAAAACTACTTTTTAAAGTCATTCTGCATAAGGATTTGTTTAGTTTATTCTGTGCTGGGCCAGGGACTGATGGCAGTTACAGATTCTATGGGTTCATATCCTTGTTGAACTCACTGCCCTCCACAGGCTGTGCCCCAAACCTCCAGGAATTTCTCATGCTGGAGTTGGCAACTGTATGCCAGTGCTATATAGAGGGAAGCAGACTGAACTTTTGCTTGGGATGTCTCCAAATTCCTCCCCAATAGGATTTCTCCCTGGAATGTACCATTTCAGTCCAGATTATTTATTTCATACAATGGAGATGCAAGTGTATTTTTTTACCCATTTAACTTGAATGTGCTGGAGATCTTTTTGAGGCAGTGAGGTGTGTGCTAGATTGCATTTAGATATGTACAAGTGGAGACCCACAAGAAACTTGCAGGATGGTTATCCCATTCCTCACACCTTTTCTTCCTCTCCTCTCCCCCTACCTCTCTCACCCTCTTTCTCCCTTCTGCCCCCCTTTCCGTACTCTATTTCTCTCCTCCATGCATGTTACTTCCTCTCTCTTTCTGCCCCCTCATGATTCTTTCTATTTCTCTGGCTCCCCACCTCATCACTCTTTCTCTCTCTTTCTGCCCCCTGGCCTTTCACTCTCTCTTTCTGCCCCCATCACTCTCCCAGCCTCCTGCCCACTTCCTCCCTCACCCTGCACAGCAGCAGCAGTGGTGGTGGCGGTACTCCCAGCCACCAACCTGCTTCCTCTCCCCCCCACAGCAGCAGTGGCAGATCTCCGGAAATCACAACGGATCTCCAAGCTACAGAAATCAATTCACCTTAGGGCTGCCAGCTCCAGGTTGGGAAATTCCTGGAGATTTGGGGGTGGACAGTGAGGCTTGGGGAGGCAAGCAGCCTCAGCAGGGTATAATGCCATAGACTGAACCCTCCAAAGTGGCCATTTTATCCAGGGTAACTGAACTCCTTGGTGATCTCCAGCCCTCACCTGGGGGTTGGCAATGGTAGTTCTCATTGAGGAAATGGCTGGTTTGGAGAATGGAGTCTATGGCATTATACTGAAGTTCCTCCCCTCCTCAAACCCCACCCTTCCCAGGCTCCACCCCTCAAATGCCCATGAATTTCCCAACCTGGAGTTAGCAACCCTATTTCCTTCCCACCCAACAGCCAACCTACCTTTATCTGCCTCTCTGTCTTCAGGTTTTTGTCTCCCCCCCTCCCCCACAGCCTCTACCTAGAAAATTACAGTATTTATCCACAGTGGGAACCAAAGTAGCTTACATTATTCTCTCCTCCTTTTTATTTGCACAACAACCCTGTGAGGTTGGTTAGGCTGAAAGTGTGTAACTGGTCCAAAATCACCCAGTCAGCTTCCACCACAAGATGAGGATCTGAACCTGGGTCTCGCAGACCCTAATCTGAAGCTCCAACTGTTACATCACACTGGCTTTCATAGGGTGGCTGCTGATGAAAAGTAGCAAGCAGTCACGCCTACTTGAGTCATGAAAGTGAGATGGCATCAAGTTGGTGCCAAGCCTAGGGTTGCCAACCACCACCAAGTGGGGCCTGGATATCCTCCAGAATTACAACTGAACTTCAGACAGCAAAGTCTCCCTGAAGGAAATGGCTGCTTTGGAGGCTGGACTTTGTGGCATTATATCCCTTCCCCAAACCCAGCCCTTTCTAGCCTCCACCACAAAATTTCTAGAAATTTACCAGCCAGGCACCAATAACCCTGGTCAGGCCTGGCCCTAAGGATCCCTCCCTGAAAGGCCAAAATAGGCCTGGAAAGGGCCTTTCCCCCTTCCCCTGCCTTTTACTAAGACCCAGTTAGAAGCCCCCCCCCCCGAACTTTCTAATCTCTCATTTCCAAAGGTTTTGGGGGTAGAGCAATTCAACCCTCCCTGAGGTTTTTCTTAACTTTTTGGATTTTTCTTCTGTCCCACAGAGTCCTCTGAATCTATAGACCTGTTGGGGGAGAGTGAGCCATCTGTTGGCAGAAATAAGAATCCTCACACAGAGGGGACTCTTGGCTATTAGTATATATATTATTAGGAAAGTTCTATGGATGTATGACTCATATCACATATCTAATACAACTAAAATACCACTAAATACAACTAAAATACGTTTCCAAATGCAATCCAAATAGGTACCAAATACACATCCACACAAATGAAATTAACAGAAATCCATATTGGATCACAAGAAGCATATGGGATGCAACACTAACTTGATGAAACTTGTATACGATGAGATGGAACAAGTACAGAGAAAAATAAGAGACATTTGTCCAACTGCAGGTTTGGCTCAGTCAGGTAAGGGAACTTGCCAGAGCTTGGTCTTTCTGCACTCTGTTAAGGACTACATAGCTCCCTGTTATCTTAAAAAAACTCTTGGTATTTGTTTGTTTTTTCCTGTACATACGATAATGTGTGTATTTCAGCCCTAAAACTGAAACTTGGAGAAATTTGGTTCTGCACTGAGATGAAAGCTTCTTGGGCCTGTAAGGCGAGAGTGCGGTCTCCTTTCTCTTATGATAGGTCCCTTTTTATTTGTTCTCAATCACATTTCAAATCTGATCTGATTTTTCCCTTTTTACGCAATTTAGTATCTGTCTTCTTCTGCATTCGTTTATTGTTTAACACTCTGGCAGTCTTTATTTAACTCTGGAGAGCTTTTTAAGATGAATGCCTATGCAAACGTCCCTATAAAAGAACACATTTCCCCCCAGACTGCTGGGGTTTCGCAACAGTTATTAGTGGCATTTATGTACCAAACATAGCATACATTCAGTGGAGAATGACACGGGTTTCTACAAATAAATGAATAGGAGAAACTCAGCAACACTCTTGTCCTGCCTCTGTTCGCTTACAGCTTGGTGCAGAATAAAGATTGCATATATTCAACGCTGTCAGCACTGGGAAAGTGGCTGTTCTGTCAATTGTTATTTTGGACCTTGTCTTTTACTAAGACCCAGTTAGAAGCCCCCCCCCCCGAACTTTCTAATCTCTCATTTCCAAAGGTTTTGGGGGTAGAGCAATTCAACCCTCCCTGAGGTTTTTCTTAACTTTTTGGATTTTTCTTCTGTCCCACAGAGTCCTCTGAATCTATAGACCTGTTGGGGGAGAGTGAGCCATCTGTTGGCAGAAATAAGAATCCTCACACAGAGGGGACTCTTGGCTATTAGTATATATATTATTAGGAAAGTTCTATGGATGTATGACTCATATCACATATCTAATACAACTAAAATACCACTAAATACAACTAAAATACGTTTCCAAATGCAATCCAAATAGGTACCAAATACACATCCACACAAATGAAATTAACAGAAATCCATATTGGATCACAAGAAGCATATGGGATGCAACACTAACTTGATGAAACTTGTATACGATGAGATGGAACAAGTACAGAGAAAAATAAGAGACATTTGTCCAACTGCAGGTTTGGCTCAGTCAGGTAAGGGAACTTGCCAGAGCTTGGTCTTTCTGCACTCTGTTAAGGACTACATAGCTCCCTGTTATCTTAAAAAAACTCTTGGTATTTGTTTGTTTTTTCCTGTACATACGATAATGTGTGTATTTCAGCCCTAAAACTGAAACTTGGAGAAATTTGGTTCTGCACTGAGATGAAAGCTTCTTGGGCCTGTAAGGCGAGAGTGCGGTCTCCTTTCTCTTATGATAGGTCCCTTTTTATTTGTTCTCAATCACATTTCAAATCTGATCTGATTTTTCCCTTTTTACGCAATTTAGTATCTGTCTTCTTCTGCATTCGTTTATTGTTTAACACTCTGGCAGTCTTTATTTAACTCTGGAGAGCTTTTTAAGATGAATGCCTATGCAAACGTCCCTATAAAAGAACACATTTCCCCCCAGACTGCTGGGGTTTCGCAACAGTTATTAGTGGCATTTATGTACCAAACATAGCATACATTCAGTGGAGAATGACACGGGTTTCTACAAATAAATGAATAGGAGAAACTCAGCAACACTCTTGTCCTGCCTCTGTTCGCTTACAGCTTGGTGCAGAATAAAGATTGCATATATTCAACGCTGTCAGCACTGGGAAAGTGGCTGTTCTGTCAATTGTTATTTTGGACCTTGTATTGCAGATGCTGATTGGATCTGTGCAGAAAGTATGCCAGTTTCATTACTTCAGTTGAACATTTACACCCCATGTGGTATTCAGTGTACTGCATGTACTTTATTTCAATCTGTGCTTAATAAATCATGTTGAATAAATCACATTGAAATAATACCGATGCTTAGTGGGGGGAAATTCCACTTCTTTATGAAGGTGAAGTTGAGGTTAAGAGTATGCATCATTATTGCAAGGGTGAAGTCCTTGGCAGAGTATTTTGGTTAGCAAATAAGTAAATACATTAAGGGCTGAAATATGCACAAAACCAAGGTTAAAAATTTCAAACTTTTTTCAAAGAATGACACTGTAGAACTGAAACATAAATGCACTTTAACTCTTTTCTGAGCTGCCTGTTGCTCCATTTTATTGCATCTATAATTACGCAGCTTGGTAAAATATGTGAGTTCTGATGAAGGCTTATCTCTAAGGAGGTTTTAAAGAATTAAAGATTTATATTATGAGCATTTACTGTGCTTGTATTGCTTTCATGTAAAGCATCAAAAATGTACATTACTGAACACGGGATTATAAGGGGTCCCGTATCTCCATTGCAGGTGTGCTAGCTCTGGGTACAAAACAACACTTAGAAAATCCGAGAGTTCAATTCCACAAATTGGATGCCCTTGAAAAGCCTAAGAAAAGAGAAATAACATACTTTGGTATGTTTGTGGATTGTCCATAGGAAAAGAAAGAGTTGGCACACCAGTAGAATTTCACTTAGAACCTAATTTTAAAGTCCTACTTAAAGTCTTACCTGTTCTGTGAGACTCATTACAATATCATGGTAAAAATTTCCACTATTGAAGGCTAGGGATATGGTGAAATTGCTAATCTGGTATAGCCAGTTAAGACAGACTGGAACTCATTCCAACAATAGCTCAGATGCAGTGTAACAACAATCTGATGACAAACAATATCAATATTAGTGTCAATTCCATGCTTTGTAAGAGTGTTGGGAGTGTTTTGCCCAGTCCCTTATGAGGAATTACACAGAAGACTCTTTGGAGCAGGTCTGGGACAATGTCAGCTGAGGAACAGCCATTTAAGACCACCCCACACACCGAACTGTGGCTATTGTTCTGCCTGCCAACTCTAGAATGGATAGTGTGGGGTTCAGTTTTTGGGAGTGATGGTGGTGGGGGGCTTCCTTTGGAATGGGTCGAAAGGGAGCCTCTTTTCACCTGCCACTGATTATTTGCCAGTGTGGGTGTTATCTTAGTGTGGTCTGGTCGCTAGGGATTGGTTAGCACCTACTCAGGGATGACAGGAATAGTGTCGGTTGCTAGGGGATGGGTAGGGATAATGAGCGAGCTCTAAAGGTAAAGGGATGTTTTTTCCGAGCCAGCTGCTTATTGGCTGTGTAGGCAGGGAGTTTGGCAGAGGCTCCCTGGGAGCTGAACACTGATTCCATGATTCCATGCGGTTCCATGATTCTTTAGAACAAGGAAAAGGGAGGGAGGGAGAATTATTGCCAGTGACTATTGGAAGCATTTATCCATCCTCCTGTACAGGGGTCATTTTGTAGAAAAAGAGGTGCAGGAGCTCATTAGCATAACTCATTAGCATAACTTATCTGCATATGCCACACACCCTGACATCACAGGAAGTGTGTCAGAAGGCAACACCCACCGCTTAGGCTCCACTGGACTGTTTTGGATTGCTAGCTATTGGGGAGGGGACATGCAGATCTGTCCTCACAGGAGGGAGAGCTTGTACCTGAATAAACCTTGGCCTTAAAGATGCCACTGGACTCTTTTGGATTTCTATCTATGGGGGGGGGGGCTCTGCAACTTACCTGGCTGCTTCTTGCTCCTGTGGCCTGGGGCTGCTGTGAGCAGGGAGCGGGGCTTGTTGCATGTGCCCGCCCCCTGGGCTCTTTACTGCCGGAGCTCTGCTCCTGTGCGCTTCTGCAGGAAATGACCCCTGCTCCTGTAATTTCAATACAAAAAAAACCTTTAACATAGATGTGTTGAAGGAAATAGATTGGTTTGTCTAAAGATAGAAGCAAATTCTCCACCATCCAGAACCCAAGCAAGGAGGTATCTGCTTTAGTGGAGGCAGAAAAGATTTATGAATAGGACTGGTTACATTTTGGTAGATTTCAAGCCACATGAACCACTTTAGAACAGCTGCACTTCTCTGCTCTGCTTTTCGCCTCTCTGAGAAGACAATACATTTCTGTTTCATAAAATCCTTTTGCATCACTGTGTGCCACTGGCCTAATCCAACACAGCTTCTCTTATGTTCTTATGCCCTGATACAGCAACAACAGATAGGCTGATACTGGGATAATGTTATGTCTTGGGGCTACATCCTAGGACTGTCTACCAGAGACTGGCTGAGCTTGGAGCTCTAGAACAAAGCTCACCAGGACTCTGGACGTGACCAATGAGGAATTAATGTTATGTAAATAGCTTATCGTTGGGAGTTGGGTATGGTTGGGCGTGGTGTTTGCATGCTATTTAAACAGGGCTGTTGTCCTGGAGTTTTGCCTTGAATCTGCTGAATCACTAATAAAGCTGAGCTGATCACTAGACTTGGGGTCTGCTCATCCATGAAACCCAGTATTTAACAGATAATATAGGAGAATTTTCTAAAATCTGTTCTGGAAGTAGAGCATATCCAGTTGCCAATGGTTTCAGTTCCTTGAGTTCTTTCCATCTTTTCATCCCCCTCCATGTTTCTGGTGGACATGATGCTTATTGCTACAACTCTGCAAACACATTCAGTATGATTTTACAGTATGCTTGCACTGAGATTATTTTTTTTTGTATTGTTTTACCGATGCACAGTTGTGCTCCTGCATGATGGTAAAGCAGACAGACAAATTTGTGATGCATGAGCAAATTGCTCTTGCAAAAAAAAAAATCAGTGCACACTTGTGCATTGTTAATGGCATAGGGGAAGAGTCAGAGGAAGTGAGTATACTGCAGCAAATTGTGCATGTAGAGCACACAGTACAAATTTTAGAAGTCATAGAACAATGTAAGATCATAGTTTCCACCAAGAAGAAGATGACGATGAAGAGGAGGAGATTGGATTTAAACCCCGCTCTTCACTCAGAGTCTCAGAGTGGCTTACAAACTCCTTCCCCTTCCCCTCCCTACAACAGACACCCTGTGAGGTGGGTGAGGTTGATATTCTGTTCAAAATTGATTTGAATTGTTCTAATGCATGTTGGAAATGTCAAAGTAAAGTTGGGTCCTTTTCCCATATGTGGTGGCAGTGTGAAAAAACTAAGAGGTTCTGGACATGGATACACGAAATGATACAAACGATCTTTAAAATATCTATCCCGTTTGCACACTTGTGCATTGTTAATGGCATAGGGGAAGAGTCAGAGGAAGTGAGTATACTGCAGCAAATTGTGCATGTAGAGCACACAGTACAAATTTTAGAAGTCATAGAACAATGTAAGATCATAGTTTCCACCAAGAAGAAGATGACGATGAAGAGGAGGAGATTGGATTTAAACCCCGCTCTTCACTCAGAGTCTCAGAGTGGCTTACAAACTCCTTCCCCTTCCCCTCCCTACAACAGACACCCTGTGAGGTGGGTGAGGTTGATATTCTGTTCAAAATTGATTTGAATTGTTCTAATGCATGTTGGAAATGTCAAAGTAAAGTTGGGTCCTTTTCCCATATGTGGTGGCAGTGTGAAAAAACTAAGAGGTTCTGGACATGGATACACAAAATAATACAAACGATCTTTAAAATATCTATCCCGTTTGCTCAAGAATTATTTTTGTTGAGTTTTATACCTGATGAATGTGAAAAAAATGATGCATATTTCATATTGCCTCAGCCTGAATATTGTTTGCTAAATATTGGAAGAGAACAGAAATACCACCCGGCGGCAAAATTATTAACAAAATACTGGAAATAGCAGAAACTGATAAATTGTCTTTATTCTTGAAGAACCAAACAGAAGACTTATTTGAAAAGACGTGGTCTAGATTCTATACCTGGATTGAAAATTACAACAAGTCAAAAATTGCATCTAACTAGAAACTTGAGAAATACATTTACAGAAAACTCTACAATCATGTAAAAGAGAGAGAGAGAGAGAGAGAGAGAGAGAGAGAAAGATGTTACTGTTACTGTGATAGAATGGTTTAATAGCGAGTAATGAATAACAATAAGGCAAAAGTACATGTTAAATCATGAAATTCTTCCCCCCGCTCATATTTATGTTTGTATATCATATGACTGAAATAAAGAAATAATTTAAAAAAAGAACTGCTCTTTCAAGAACAGTTCTGACAGAACTATGGCTTGCCCAAGGTCATCCAGCAACTGCAAGTGAAGGAGTGGGGGATCAAACCCGGTTCTCCCAGATTAGAGTCTGCACACTTAACCACTACACCAAACTGGCTCTTTAAAACAAGAGCAGGTAATTTGGAATCCTGACATCTAAGTTAGGATTGCCAGGTCCCTCCTAGCAAGCAG
>NW_015161959.1:480724-512124 GCF_001447785.1 Gekko japonicus
TATCTAGAAACATGAGAAAAACATTTACAGAAAAATCTATAAACATGTAAAAGAGAGAGAGAGAGAGAGAGAGAGAGAGAGAGAGAGAGATGTTACTGTTACTGTTACTGTGATAGAATGGTTTAATAGCGAGTAATGAATAACAATAAGGCAAAAGTACATGTTAAATCATGAAATTCCCCCCCACTCATATTTATGTTTGTATATCATATGACTGAAATAAAGAAATAATTAAAAAAAAAGAACTGCTCTTTCAAGAACAGTTCTGACAGAACTATGGCTTGCCCAAGGTCATCCAGCAACTGCAAGTGAAGGAGTGGGGGATCAAACCCGGTTCTCCCAGATTAGAGTCTGCACACTTAACCACTACACCAAACTGGCTCTTTAAAACAAGAGCAGGTAATTTGGAATCCTGACATCTAAGTTAGGATTGCCAGGTCCCTCCTAGTAAGCAGTGGGAGACGGGGGGAACTTACCAGGAGAGAGAGGAAGGCTCAGGCAATGTGGAGATGTCACTTCTGGTGCATAGAGGATGTGATGTCATCAAGCTGCAACATCTCGGCAACACTCTGGTATTTGGGCAAAATGACTTATACTGTAGAGTTTTTGCCCAAATACCAGAGTATCAGCTGGAGGACACCTGTATGATGTTGTCACTTCTTGTATGCACCAGAAATGATGTCATCACATCACCAGAGAGGTTGCCTGGGCCTTACTCTGTCTCCTGGTAAGTCCCCCTGGGGGCCAACAGATTGGCTGCAGGGGGTGGGGCCTTGCAGCAGGGACCCCCACCCTCACAGGGGGAGCTGGCAACCCTAATCTAAGGAGAAATTCAGATGAAAAGGTGTAAGCATCCTAGTATGGATCACATAAACTACTAGTGCAGTATATTACAGCAAATCATATCAATAGGGAGTCTTGGAATCTACTTTTTTGATGTTTTCTGGATGTGTGAATGTCTGTTGTGATGAGATTTCATATATGTCTTGAGAATTTAGTGTTATCTGAACCCCTACGGTACCAATAGAGCTCAAACACTGAAAATTTTGTTTAAGTTTTCTGAGATTTGATGTCCATAATGAAGAAAATGTAGGATGATGGTACCAAACATTTTAACTGAGAGAGTTCCCCGGTTGCATTTACCCAGCTGTTTGGTTATAATAACTTAAAACATATAAAAACCTCAGAGACTTCAATAACTGGTCTGATGCATTAACGATGGCACGCAAGTATATATAATTTAAGGGTTTTTTCCAACCCTATTTCCTTTCTAATAGAGTTATGCTTTGGTATGAATATCAAACTTCTTTTGGAAAATCATGGAGTTTGTTATAGTTGTTTTTTGCCATACCAAATGAAGGCTACAGTTCTAAGCATAGGGGGTCAGTTTTATTGAACTCAGTAGAACTTACTTTGGACTAAACATGGTTAGTTTTCTACTATTGAATATTCCAGAGAAAAAGAGAGAGAAAAATTTAGCCATTTCAGTGGTCTTTATACAGATGATAAGAGGACCAGCTCATCTTTATACAACGAAACCATAACTTCTGAATTATTTGTGAGCTTTCAAGGTGACAGCCCCCGACTCACACTTGATTTTATCTTTAGTACTGCACACAGGAATGATCCATCAGACACAGGTCACATGATCAAAAATGGGTAATAAATACTGGATCAGTGAAGCACACAGCCTAAAAAGAATTGAAAAGAAGTGGAAGTAGGAATTAAGCCTAAAAAGAATTGAAAAGAAGTGGAATGATTGTTGGTTTTATTTATGTAGATGTTAATATGTTGGGGGACCCAAAACAGCTTACAAATCATTGTCCCTGCCACCATTTTATCCTGGTAATACTAACCCTGCGGGGTGGGTTAGACTGAGATTCCATGGCAAAGAGGGATCTGAACCTGGGTCTCCAAGATCTTAGACCGGCACACTAACCACTGCACCATGCTGGCACTTATTTTGTTGAAAGCTTTTTGGTTGTAATGTTGCTGGAGAGGAGGGTGTAGCCTTTCTCAGACCCTCAAATTATGTGAGGCCCTTCAGGTCACCTGCGAGAGCAATATGGCAAAACAGGGCTCAGCCCTTTATTTTTTAATACGTATTTTTAAAACTTTGCAAAGGTTGTCCCCCCCCCAATGAAATGAAATAGGTAAAAGAAGAATGCTTGTCTGATACTGTTCATTACATGCCCACAAAAAGACTTTGGTGTCCCCCCTCCTTCCTTCCTCCAGCAGACAAAGCTTCAGTTTTCAGAGAGCAAATGTAGTAAGTGGGAGGAGGCAACAGAGCAGAAAAGCATCTTCCTTCTACCGGATGAAACCATCACATTTAATGTAATTGTCGACTATTTGCTATTTTTGCACTTGAATTTGAGAGAGAAAAAACTGTTAGCAGAACCTTCCTCCAATGAACACCACTCCTCCCACTTTAACATGTCTTAAAATTTACCTGTACGCTTGTCCAATTGCCTCCCTTTTTAGTAGGAAAATTGTCCTTCTGCATTGTTATACCTCCCTAGTGACTGGTGTACAGTTTAGACTCTACATCTGAAAATAATGAAGATTACTGATACACACTTTTTAACAAAAAAAAAAATGCCTATGCTTCTGGAAGTAATTTGATGTTCTATTTTTAGCTTGTGGAGTTTAAGCAGCAGCAACTTTTAAAAGTTGTTAATGGTATTTAATCCCCGCATTTAAACAACAAAATTGATTTTCCCCTAGTTGCCGTAGCTTTGCAAAAGAAATGCATTAATCCAGGGCAGAGGCTGCCAACTTCTGCAGCCCTAAGAGCCACTTTAGGAACTTGTCAGGCGCAAGAGGGATGCAGCTAATTTGCATGTGCCATTTGCCTATGATTATCATAATTTGCCTAGCAGGTATAAATGCCAAGCTATCCACGGTGGACAAAACTTGTCTCATCAGCCGCAAAGGGGCCCTGAGTACTGCAGTAGATTAAACACACACAGAAGCACACATACATGGGCTAGGGATGGGCCCACGATCATCCCTGCATACATTTGTGAGTGCTTTCAAGTCGCAACTGACTTCTGGCGACCCCAACCAGGGGCTTTCAAGGCAAGTGAGAAGCAGTCATTGCCTTCCTCTGCAGTGTCTTCCATCTAAGTACCAACCCTGCTTAAATTTTCAAAATCTGACAAGATTGAGCTATACCATGCCGCCTTCCCTCCTGTGATCCACCCTAGCATGAAGCAAAGGGAAGTGGGCCTTTGGGGCTTCATTACAGAGCAGGAGAGAAAATGATGCTCAATTCATAACAAAACCTAGCTGGACACATTTGTATTCCAAAATAGGTAAACAGAAGAAGAAGAAGAGATTGGATTTATACCCCACCCCTCACTCAGAGTGGCTTACAGACTCCTTCCCCTCCCCACAACAGACACCCTGTGAGTGGGGTGGCGCTGAGAGAGCTCTGAGAGAACTGCTCTTTCAAGGACAGCTGTGCCAGAGCTTGTGACTGACCCAAGGTCATCCAGCAGCTGCAAGTGAAGGAGTGGGGAATCAAACCCGGTTCTCCCAGATTGGAGTCCACACACTTAACCACTACACCAAACAGGGAAATATGGTGACATTGCTGCATTCTCTGCCCTTCTTTCACCTCTAGACTGGCAACTGGAGGGTGTGGGGAAGGCTGCATTTCTCAGGCTTTCAGACTTGGCTCAGAAGTACCAAGTACTTCAAACCTATTTTAAGAGGATTGGCAAGTGAATATGGGATTGTTATACGTGGATTACAATGCTTGAGGATTTTAAAGAAAATTTTAATTAAAAAAAACAGCTTGAGACATCCAAGCAGAGAAGGAGTTGCTGGGAAAGAAAGAAACATCCTCAAATAGTACTTGAGTATGTAGGAATAGTGAAGATTTAGCTTTTAAACAACTATCCATATGTTCATAGTCCCAGGGTCCCATGTTGCTGGGCCATTTTATTTCAGGTATTGACCATGAAATAAACAGTGGTATAAGTAATCGATAGTCACACAAAAGACTGTAAAGTAATCACAAATAAAGGTTGCCACACAAGTCACTATGCTCAATTTTTTACTGGTAGTGAGTGAGTGTGGGTGGGGGTACAATCCTGGGCTTCCACAACAGTCATATGAAACTGACTTGGCATATTGTGCAGACTGATCTGATGCACCAGTGTTAATGGATAAGTGATAGTTGGTGGTACAAAAACAGTAAATGGACAGAGAATGCTGTAGCTCTTTAGAGAGTAACTGGTTTACTGTGCTTCTTCCTACACAAGAGCCTTCTTCATCAAGTTCCTGAAGGTAATTGAGGAGGCAATAGTTTAGATGTGCATATGGGTGCAAATGCTTTGCAGAACAAGACAAGTTGATGGGGGAGTGACCAGAAGGTAACAATGACTTCATCTAGATGACAGATGGGCCAGCTGGTGCAAGACCAAAGTATTAATGCTGGCAGGTGAGGCTTGGAGATCTGAAGTCAGGCCTCCTGCAATGTTTATATTTATATTTATTTATTTATTTATTTATTTATTGTTTACATTTATATCCCGCCCTCCCCGGAGGCTCAATGTTCAAGTTACAAGTGGCTGTGTGTGTATCTCAGCCATTGTAACTACTGTCTTAGAATATTCCATGGGGAGTATGATTTGGGCCTCATGGCACTGTTCCCCAGCCCACCCCAGCCTGCTGCTTTGTGCTTCGTTGAGGATGGCAGTGTCCTCTCTAGCTCAGCCGTGGTTTGTTTACTCTGCCCAGGTATCTGACACCAGTTAGCTGCCTGTCTGCCGACTGCCTCCCTTCCACCAATTTTATTTATTTAGGACAATATTTATATCCCTCCTTTCCTCTTGGAAAGTGGAAAGTGGAAAAAAAGTGTGACTTGTTTTGGTCACTTATTTCCTCCTTTCAACCAGAGTCTCCTGCCTCACCCAAAATTTCTCAGCTGCCTTAGAGTGTACTACATACACTAACTTACTTTTAAAATGTCCTTTGCATCTGTGACAATGTCAGGAAGATCCAAAAGAACAGAGACCCCAAAGTGAGTGGTGTATATTCTTAAACGTCTGAAGCAGAATGAATCAGAAAGTACTGGGAACCATGCATTGTGAACCATCCAGAGCAAGAGACTGGGTTTTGTCTATTTGAGCTGAAGACATGGATAGAGGAGGGAGAGGCAGGACTTCATCTGCAGGTCTTGCTTTGTGTGGATTCCAAACAGAGAATGAAAGCAATGAACGGAAATGCCTGCGTGTTCCCTTGTGGCATTAAGTGGGGAGCAGGAGAGAAGGTTTCTGCCCAGTTCAAGATGAGGTTCTTGTGAATGCCATTGTGTCCATGCAGAGAGGACACAGAATGCAGTAGAGATGTCAGTGTTCAAGGGGAGTTTGACTACTGACAGTGCATAGTAGTTGGTGCTGTACCACCATCCTATGCTACCCATCATATATCTGAATTGATACCCCCCTTCTCTGTTAGGGAAGGGGTTTTTTGTTTGTTTTTGCCCCCCGAAGGGGATTTTTATTCTCTTATGTTCTTAACTTATATTTTCATTTTTATCTTATCGAACTTATCTATTATATAACATAGATTACATTGTATACATTTTAATAAGATTTCACACAACAGTTTGTTACAAAAAACAACAGTTTGTTATAATAAACAACAGGTATTACACTTTTCATTTCATATTAACATCTATCTGTTGTTGGGCAGTCAGTCTAAGTCTACACTGGAAGATCTGGACTGGGCGTTGCAGGCTGTGGCTGGTTGGCTTAGACCAGGGGTGTCAAACATGTGGTCCAGGGGCTGCAAATACTACTCTTGCTGCTGTTAATTATCTTTCCATTTTGTTTATACATGCTTTATAATATTTGAGCCTGTTGTAGGCAAAGTAGGTTGTATTCCATGGAATAGTTCCACATATGCAATAGTACTTGCACAGGTGGGAATGCTAAAATTTGCCCTTGCTGTCTACCTGCACTAAGTGAAAGTGATTGTATTCCTCCCTACTATATTTTCTCCACTTGCTAGACATAGTACAGGGCATTTTGTTTGATAGAATTTCAAACACAAATGAAATAAAACCATGGAGACCTGTTTTTTATATTTCACTAGTCCATATGTGCATTGTGATCGTGTTAAAAATTCTATTGGTGCTATGTTTTGCTGCATTCTTTGCAGTATTGCTTGCTCAAGGGGAAGCTAGACAATTACATTTTTCTCTCTGTTCATGCCTTGCTAAATTTAAGCCTATGTATTTGCTGTCCATATGGTCAAAGCAATGGTATTCCCAGTATGGTATTCTATGGCTGCGAGAGTTGGACCATAAGGAAGGCCGAGCACCGAAGAATAGATGCTTTTGAATTATGGTGCTGGAGAAGACTCTTTTTTTTTTTGCCCCCCGAAGGGGATTTTTTTTTATTTGCATTTCTAAAATAACTACATAACTATACCGAAAAAAGAGGAGAGGGAAGACTATAGACTCAGGGAGACAGAGAAGAAGGCACTAAAAGCCCAAGTGTAGAAGGTAAGACATGCTTATAGATACAAAGTTGTAACTCTTAACAATTAACTTCCGACATGAGGAGTTTCCTTGTTCATCGCTTCAAGTTAAAATCCAGCTTATCTGTCTACACAGAGAATAGCTCCAAAGCTAATTAAAAAAAATAGAGACCTTAAAAGACATTGACATCTCCCATTACGCTTTCCCTCCCTCCCCACAAACACGACATTGTGGAGCATAGATTCACTCAGTCCATACAGTCATCTCAATTAATTCTCTTCCTTCTATGTTGATTCTTCTTTCATAAACAGCTTTAATGGAACAGGCTCTGTCCAGTTAGTACCACTTTCCTTTTTCCAGGGCTTTCACTCGCTTGTTGCTTCATCCACACTCTGGTTAGAGAGACCAGCTGTTCACTTTGCATGTAGATTTTATAGTACAAGAGTACAAGAGTAATCCACCCTTTCTTATCACTTTTAATCTGTTTACCACCATCCAATATAAGATATACACGTCTCAATTTCATCTATAATCCAAGATTTGCTGCTTCTTGGTATAAACACTGTCCCTTTAAAAGTATCACCACATTTAGAGCCGTTCCTGTCAAATATCCCACTTTAGCCAGCAGATGACAGAAGAGTTGTCATGTGGCAGGCAGTGGTAGTCCATAGAGATTTGTGAAATTCCTAGAGAGTTGCAGGGGGCTGTGATGTCACTGTGATGTCACTGAGGGGCTTGGCCAGAAATGATATAATGACATCAGTGATGCTGTTTTCCAGGGCTCCCCTTCTCAAAATGACCTGGGGGTCCCTGGCAACCCTAGTTGGTTAGCCCAGCACTGCAGGAAGTGTTTCCTCTCATCATGCATAATGAGCACAAAGGGGAACAAGGTTATTGTCACATGTGTTGGGTGTATTTGGGGGGGAGGTAACAGGAATGCAAAAAAAATGTACTCCTGGGAATTATATCTATCCCTTATAATCTGAGGCTCTAAACTTTAAATGAATGGAAGTTACTGAAAACTGCAGCAACATGTGGATGCACAATATTTTACTACAAAATGGAATTGGGAGAGAGGGGTGGATTCAGTTTGAAGCTGCATCTCTCTGTTGAAGTTCAGCTCTCTATTCCTATTTTTTTGAATTTAGGACATTTTAATGCTACCTTTCCAGGAACCTGTCCATGGCAGCTTACAAAATAAACACAATAAAAACAAACATTAAAAGATGCTAATTAAAACCCAATATTAAAAACCCAGCCCAGCATAAAAACATAGACCATAAAAACTGACCACTGACAGCTTAAAAAAAACAAAACCGTTTCCAGACTAAAAACAGTTTTAAAACATAGACCTCTTAAACAAAAGCCTGGGTGAATATAAATGCTGCTCTAGTTGCCAGACCACACTTGATCTCCTTGTCTGAATCTTCGATTTTCAAAACTTGCTGGATTCCAAGTTTGTTGTTTGTGGTTTTTTAACCGAACTGTTGCTTCAGCTTAAAACACCCTGGGAAAGGTGTGTGCACAAAAGCCAGGTATTAAGGTCGCAACAGAACTTTCATGATGGGTCTGGCTGAAAGGTGGGGAAAACCGCTTGTGCAAAATAGCTCCTTTCCCTTCCTAGCTAATAAATGGATGGGCTCAGCTCTTCCCAGTATGTCAGAATGTACAGCATAAATTGTTCAGTTCTCTGAAGAGAAGAATAGGGCAACCTCACAGGTATTCTTCAGGCTCATCCCACATTTTCTTTCCATACAGAAGAATTACGCTGGGGCCTTTCTTCTGTTCTTCTTCTTGTTCTTCTTTTGCCTGCCTCTGAACTTATCCCCCCCCCCCGTTCTTCTGTCCCCCGCCAATTGGCGGATGGCAAAAGGGGGAAAGATAAGTTGTTTTCCAACCCCACCGTCTGTTCCTTCAGGCATTACAGACTCATTAAAAGCATCCAGTGCGTGCTAATGAAATGCAGGCAGCATATGAGCATCAGCGGCTCTTAGGGGAGCAACCAGAAAATCACATGTTTGAACAGAAAGTAACCTGCAGGGGGGAAAAGTACTCTCTGCCTTTAATGTTACCTTAAAGCATGCCATTTGAAGTGTCCTGATTAGGCGAGTGCATCTGTAGATGGCAAGGGTGACCACCTTCTTCCTCTTTTGTGTTACTGTTCTAGAAAGAGCTATTTGCCCAAATCATGTACTTCATAGAAAAGGGCCCAGTTTTTAAGACCCTTCCCAAATAAGGGCTGCTTTAATCAGTAGTGTGAGATGCCAATTACTTCGCTACAGGGGCGACCTTTTCATCTCCTAATGGCATTTTAGAATTCAGTCACCCTAAGAATTCAGGAAGTCTATGCATATCTTGTGTTCTCTTCTATCGCTTTAAAGTTTCTTTTTGGTACCCAAAAGGCCTAATATATTCATGTCCTAATTAAGAGTAATTTTTTGCATAATAATGACCTCCTGGGGAGAGGGGTTTGGGGTATGTACGTACATGCGCACGAACTATTCCAGCACATTAACTGGAACAAGTGTTCCTTAATTTTCAAGTATTGAACTAGTTATTAGCTGTATTTTATATCATTTAAAATGGAAATGATGTAACGTGATATCCCAGAGGAGAAGTGAAAAGTTGTCTTTCCCCCCCCCCCCAATGAGCTTGGAAATGAATATTCAATGTGAAGTTTTATATGTGTGTGTATTTGCTGTTTCAGATTCAGAGCAAAGTCCAGTCTTCAGTGCATAAAGTCAGCTTTCGAAGTTTGCAAACTGCAGTTCAGCGTAGTTTAGTTCTTTAGTTTTGTAGTTATTGAAACATTTATATCACCTCACATAAATGCAACCACAAAATAGTTTATATTAACCATCAATACAGAAAAAAATACTTTGATCACTATAAGATTTTTAAGCAGTTCAACGTAGTCTAAAATAAATTAAAATGCACATTCTTCAGTATATTGGTCATTCAAAATCAAAATGAAGTGGGTGTGCATGAAGGAGGACTTTTTTCTGTGATCTTGGAGTACAAGCAGAGGTAGTTAGGTTATCAGACCTGAGACTACAATGGAAAAGGTCCCGTCTTATCCATGGAAGATATCACCTGCTAGGGCAACTGAGATCAGGGTAAGGACATTATTTATTTATTTATTTATTTATTTATTTAATTGTATTTATACCCCGCCCTCCCCGCGAACGGGCTCAGGGCGGCTTACAGACGGCATACAGTGCATATAATATATAAAATAGATAAAACAGATAAAATTCAATAACATCATATACAAAGATAAAACTCCCCTACCTCTTGCAAGCAAAAGGGGAGGACTAGGGCCATGGATGGATGTTACCTGGCCCTCCGGCGGTATCGCTCTGTACTGGAGCAGTGGTGGTAGTGGCAGTGGTGGCTCCTACTCAAAAGCCTAGCAGAAGAGCTCCATCTTACAGGCCCTGCGGAACTGCACAAGGTCCCGCAGGGCCCTGATCTCCTCTGGGAGCTCATTCCACCAGGTAGGAACCGCCACTGAAAAGGACCTGGCCCTCGTTGCCGCAAGCCTGGCCTCCTTGGGGCCTGGGGTCACCAGCCGATGTTGTGACTCTGACCGAAGTGCTATTTGGGGAATATATGGGGAAATGCAGTCCCTCAGGTATTCAGAATCATGGGCAATGTTGACAACAGTGTGATATCACTTCTGGGGAAATCCAGCGGTGATACTATACCTCTCTAGGAATCATTGGAAATACTATGATAAAACCACCTGATGGGGGCTGGTAATCCTTCATCTGCCATTTTATATGGACACATTAAAAACTTTTGGTTTACTAACAAGTAACTTGTTCCTAAAATCATTCCCCGTGCCAGATGACTGGAAAATAGCAAATGTTACCCCATTTTTTAAAAAAGGGGGTCCAGGGGGGATTCAGGAAATTACAGGACAGTTAGCCCAACATCTGTTTCATGTAAATTAGTAGAAACTGTTATTAAAGAGAGAATTACTAAAAACATTGAAGAACAAAGTCTACTGAGGGAGAATCAATATGGGTTTTGCAAACAAAAGTCCTCCCTCTTGGAATTCTTTGAACAGGTTAACACGCATGTAAATAAGGGCGATCTAGTATACATTATATACACTTGTACTTCCAAAAGGCTTTTGACACAATACTTCATCAAAGACTCCTGAGTAAGCTTAGCAGTCACAGGATAAGAGGTCCTCTTATGGATTAAAAGTTGGTTAAATGGTAGGAAGCAGAGATCAGAAATAAATGGCCAGCTCTCACAATATAGGAAAGTGAACAGAGGTATCCTACAGGGATAGATATTGGGACTGGTCCTATTTAGTTTGTTTATAAATGATTTGGAATTGGGGGTGAGCAGTGTGGTAGCCAGGTCTGTAGACAATACCAGATTCACAGTGGTGATAACCAAGGAGGTTTGTGAAGAGCTGCCCAAGAATCTATCTAAGCAACAATGTGGCAAATAAAGTTCAACATGGGGCAGGGTAAGGTAATGCACATTAAATATATGCTAATGAGGTCTGAACAGGCTGAGGTGGAGACTAAAATTGATCTTCAGGTTGTAGTGAAAAGCTTGATGAAAATGTCAACCCAGCAGTTTGTAGCAGCAGTGAAGAAGGCAAATTATTAGGAAAGGGATTGAAAATAAAATGGACAATATTGTAATGGATAAAGCTATGGTGCAGTCTCATTTGGAATACTGTGTGCAATTATGATTGCAGTATTTCAAACTGGGAAAAGTACAAAAGTGGGAAGCCAAGATAATTATGGGGTGAAATACATTTCCAATGAGGAAAGGCTGGAAGGTGGGATTTTTCAGTCTACAAAAGATGGCTAAGGGGAGACACAGTAGATGTTTACAACATTAAACACGAGGTGGAGAAGGAGGATAGAGGGAGGTTTTTCTCCCCTATCCATAATAGTAGAACTTGGGGCCACCCAATGAAATTGTTGTGAAATAGGTTCAGGACAGGCAAAAGAAAATACTTCTTTACTCAATGAGTAATTGAACTGTGGAATTCACTGTCAGTGGGGGGTAGTGATGGCCACAAACACAGATAGCTTTAAAAGTGAGTTAGATTCATGGAGAGCTCTATTAATGGCTACTAGCCATCGTGACTGAAGCAAACTTCTGAAGACCAGTGTTGGGAGGAGGATTGCTAACCTTCAGGTGGGGCCTTGAGATCTCCCAGGATTACAACTGATCTCCAGACCGCAGCGATAAATTCCACTAGGGAAAATGGCTGCTTTGGAGGTGCTGTCTTTGGATGTCTCCTCTGGATGTCCCCTCCTCAAACCCTACCCTGATTATGCCCCCCCCTCAAGTCTCCAGGAAATCCCCAACCTGGAGCTGGCAACCCTCGTTGTGAGGCAGCGGATAAGGCCCTAAACCTTTATGCCCTGTTTATTTTGCCACCCAAGGCAACCGGTTAGCCACTGTGTGAGACAATATGCTGGACTAGATGAATCGCTGGTCTGATCCAGCAGGCTCTTCTTATGTTCTTATGACAAAAACAGCATATCAAATACAGCAGAGTAGCTAGGTTGTGGTCACTGCTGTTTGTGTAAAATCTTTGTTTTGTAATCTTGAAGATCCCCAGTTGAAGATCACAGACTAGGGGTGTGCATTCTTATATACCCAAGCCGAAAATATACCCCCAATACCTTATATGTAATTTTAGCATCCGAAATATATCCAGGAATCTGGGGGGATAAAAAAAAAATCCCCAAAATCCTGGAAAGATTAGGAGCCAGTGTTTGCAGTCACCTGGGGACTATTTTTTAAAATATTTTTTTCCTGTTTTCTCTTTATGTGTCCCCTGGGGGTAGGATTCTATGGGATTGCCAGGCTGTTTGTGTCAGTTTCAAGTGTGTTTGTCAGTTTAAATAGTCCCCCCCCCACCCTTTGCCAGAGTTTCTTTATATCCCATTCACATTTTTTTCAGTGTTGGCCTGCCCTTGCAAAATCCCCACCCCTTTGCTTGGATTGGTTCTGCTGTGATTCTCTGGTTTGACATGATTCCTGTTGAGCTTGCACTGCCACATTAGTACTGGGTTCTCTTGGGAATCTGTACATTGCCGATTTGCTGTGCAGGGCTTGCAACATCCCCCCTCCACCTGGATATGTTCTGCTGTGATTCTCTGGTTTGACTTTGATTCTACTGGCCCTGGCTTTTACAGGGCATCTGCACACTTGTGTTAGCCGAATTGCTCCAAAAAGGAAACAATTGGTACAGTTTTTAACTTCGGGAACAACCGTCTTTGTTTACGGAGGATGGCACTGATTCTGAGGTCCCCAATAAGAGACTGAGGCAGACTTCTTAATAATAATAATTGTTTACTAGCACACTTCACACAGTAAGCACACAACAACCACAACACACAAGAACTAGGAAATACAGAGAGAATAATTAAGCACAGTTGCAATTTGCAGGTAACGTTGGTTGATGCTTTGGGGTATAATTACCTGGCTGCTTCTGCGTGGCTCCAAACTTCAAGCGAAGGGGTAAGGATGGGGAGAAAATGGAAAAGAATAGCGAATGGACTCAGACCAGCTAAGACCACGTGCTAAGAAGTTCTAGCTGTGCACTGCTAGAACAAAGAGAGGGATGGGAAGGATTTGGGATAGAAAGCTGGATTGAAGGGTAAAGCAGGTTAAATAGAGGACGTAGTTTGAGAGCGCTGGGGGGTTTCAGGTAGAATGCTCAAGAGAGCAAACTGGAGGTGCGTTCCTGATTATATCAAACAGGGTCAGGGGAGGAGCTGGGGCCAGGAGACCTCCCCTGTGACGAGGTGTTCTGTCATAGCCAAGAGGTCTGGGATTGGCTTATTGTAATTCTCTGGGAGGGCTTGGAAACTGGAGGGCAATTTGAGATCTAGTGACTAACTCAATCAAGACACCTGGGCTAGGGGTATTCGCATGTAGATGTATGACTCATCGCCATGAGGCCAGGTTGAATAGAGAGTCTTTGTGAGGACGTGCTGTCCGTTGGTGCGAGGGGGAGGGGGGTTTCAGGTATGTGACCAGGTGGCTGGTTTGAAATGGAGTCTGCTGCTTTTGTGTGACCATGTGCTTGGAACAAAATGGAGTCTGCTGCTTGCTGTGGCCGTGTGCTTAGAACAACATTGCGTTTGCTGGACATGGGAACACCTCAGGAATAGCAACCATAAGAGGAAACAGTGTCTCTGGTATGTATCCTATTGGGAGCTCACAGCATGTCAGTTTCTGGCACAGTCTGTCATTGGCACACTTCATCAGGTACAGCGATGGCACACTTCATCAGGTACAGTAACTCAGTTCATAAAAACACCATGGCAGGCGTGCAGGCTTACACTTGGTTCTGCTGCAAAAGTGGCCCCCCACCTTGAGTTTCCATTGCAGAGATTCTCTAGTTTTATTTTGGTTTGGTTTTGCTTGGCACATTGGCTTGTAGGTCTACTGGCATCACTGAGTTAAGAACATAAGAGAAGCCAATGTTGGATCAGGCCAATGGCCCATCCAGCACTCTGTCACACAGTGGCCAAAATTACCAGGTGCCATCAGGAGGTCCACCAGTGGGACCAGTTTGCTCTGTAATGGCTCTGTTGCACTTGCTGTTGGTTCTTCCATGGGAGACATTTGAGCAGTGATTGCTGCATGCAGGCATGGTGTTTTGCCCTGGAAGCAGCTTGGAGGGGTTTTCCCCCCTCCCTCCGGAGAAAATAACGGAGGACTGCTGGGGGCACTCTGTTCAGGGGTCCATAGAATTGGGCCCTTTGGTCCAATCTAGTTAAAATTTGAGGGTTGTTTAAAGGACAGGAACCAGCAGGTCCTCTGGAATTTTGCTGGCTGTACCTTTAAATACACCCCCCTCAGCTACCTGGAAAGTATCCCCATAGTGAATAATGGACCCCAAAAATTCAGAAATCTGGGGGGGGACCCAAATCCAAATACCATACCAGTATTTGGGATTTGAGAATGTCAGGGATACCAATATTTTGGGGTCCAATATACCCAAAGCCAAAAAATACCAGTTTTATTGTTTGTTGCACTCCACTATCACTGGCTAGAGATGCCAAAGTCCTATGGACAGGTCAGAAACCATATTAGTATGAAGTGAAGATATTTGCTGCAAAACAGTAATAGGGTAGCACCGTAACAATCAAGTTTCCAAGAAATATTATCTATTTATTTATAACATGCCATCAATGTGCATGGTGCCACAGAATACATAAAAGCAGGTCCCTGTCAGAAAATGTAAGAGGTGCAAACAGTCAACTTTATTGTCAAACCCCATGCACTTCATGCAATCAGGAGATACTTTCCTTTGATATGAGTAAATGTTACCCATTCCATTTCATTGCTTCATATGTATTCTGTTCTGCCTGCCTTCTGGTTTAATGGGAAGATTTTATACAATTAATTTCTCAATGGGTGCATGTGTCGTTTGCTGCAGTTTTCATTTCACATCTCTTCCCCCTACTACTGATGAACATGAGCAAATTTATATACTGATTAAAATGCCAGGCAAGAAGAAAGTTTGGTGCCATCGCACTGTTTAATCAGGGCTCTTTTTTGCATTGTGATATAACCAGTGTGTATATCAGATATGAATTTTCCAGTTGACATTTTCTATCACAATATCACCTGACACCAAAGCCAGCACAAAACAACAAATCCATGAAGTTCCCTTCCAGATGCACTGGGCCTGTAACATAGTGTGAAAGCACAATGGCTGTCATGGTAGTCCAGAGGACATTAGGTCCTCGAGAGGAGAGCTCTGCATAGATTGCTTCCTTCATCTTAGCCGGGGAACCTAAGGCGATACAGAACTTCCTTGCCCTGAAGACTAAGAAATACATCTTTCTGAGTTAAAAGATCCCTCAGAGCTGTAGTTTGCCTGGGCCTTGAGACCTACAGTAAAGATCATGAAACCTCAGGAAACTGGGACTTTAGAGCTATGAATTCCTTATTGTTTAAGCTATAGGACTTAGTGAAGGGCATAGCAGCAGCCCTCCTCCTTGACATCTCTTGTGACTGCTGCTTGAAGGTAAGTTTTGATGAAAGGGAAAGGTGTTGCTGGAAACATGATAAGGCTAGGAAGTGTTTCAGCCCCAAACTATTGTGAACCATTTTGACACCTAGAGCTCAGAACCTTGGCATTCAGGTCTAGTTTGGGTACACTACAAATTAAATTATTTTTAGTGATCTGTGAATACCTCCTGGACCTCTAATTATGAGCCTCCTTTTCAAGTGACTGAAAAAAAAAACAATGCAGGTACAGCTGAACATGTGATATATGCCCCACATTTATCCAGGTACTGGTCCCTGGTTTCATTTGCAAAGTGAGTGAGAGCCAGTTTGGTGTAGTTAGGTTAGGAGTGCGGACTCTAATCTGGGAGAACCGGGTTTGATTCCCCACTCCTCCACATGCAGCTACTGGTGTGACCTCAGGTCAGTCACAATTTCTTTCAGAGCTGTTCTCTCAGGAGCAGTTCTAGAAAGAGCTCTCTCAGCCCCACCTAGCTTATAGGGTGTCTGTTGTGGGGAGTTGAAGTGAAAGGAGATTGTAAACCGCTCTGAGACTCTGAGTGAAAGGTGGGGTATAAATCCAATCTCCTCTTCTTCTTCTTCTTCTTCTTCTTCTTCTTCTTCTTCTTCTTCTTCTTCTTCTTCTTCTTCTTCTTCTTCTTCTTCTTCTTCTTCTTCTTCTTCTTCTTCTTCTTTTTCATAAGGTAAATAAATCTGGCCTTGTGTCAGAAGTTGTTGTATGAACTGGAAATATTATATACCTTCCAGTAAAAGCAGGTATGTCCGTGCATTCACTGTAACAGAGCTAGCACCTGAGCAACTGTGCAACACTTCCATGATGACCACAGAGAGAGCCAGGCTGTTGTTCTATAAATTAAAGTGATGCTTTAAAAAAAAAACACCTACAAGTCAGTTTCAGCTACCAGGAAGGAAGGTCTCTTTTGAGGCTGAGTAAGGAGTTAAAGTAATAAAGTTCAGAGTATGCTTCAAGAGCAGCAACCTGCCTCAGCTGCCTGGTCTGATGAACACTGACAAATCAGGTGCAAAAATGGGACACTTGCTCAACATATGTCTCCTTATTAATTATGAACAGCTACAGGGTAAGGGTGCCTAATTCATAATAAAACATGAGTATTATGAGCAGTAAAAATATGTATTACGAGACTGTTATTTTTGTCAGCATCACTACTCATTTTGGGAAAGCTCATTCCAAATCGACACAGAAATCTCAGCTGTGACTAATTGCTTGACTCTCTGCCACATCATCTACCGAATTCCGAAGTTCGGAATGATGAGCCATGCAATAACTTAAGCAGAGTTATGCCCTTCTAAGCCCACTAACTTCCATTCTGTTTAGGACCGCACTGAAAGAAAGCGAAGTAAATAAGCAGGTACAGGAGCTGCGATGCATAGAAAGCACAAAGTGGCATAAGCGTGGCATTGTTAACTAATGGTGTGATCCTAAGCAGAGTTATGCCCTTCTAAACCATCAAACGTCAGTGGATTTAAAAGTGTGTAACTCTGCTGAGGACTGTACTGAAAGTTGGCTTATTACAGGAGAATAAGAGAAAATGTGCACTAGGGCAATTTAATCAAAAATGGATTTTTGTATCACACTGGATGTATTTGTATCGCATAGGAATAGTAATTTTCAAGATAAGTCTTATGCTTTATTTTATGAGTCATATGCTTCAGTTTCTCTTTTGTAATGGGAATTTTGTTTTAAAAATGATGATTCTTACACAATGGGCCTTGGGACCCTGCAATTTCCCCTGATTGTAACAATAAAGTGGCAGTTGTTGTTCAGCAGCTATTTTGACTCTGCCATTTTAAAGAATAACCATCATCAAGTTCATGAAGCTGGGTGACATGAAATGTGGGTGGGCTTTTTGGAAAAAATATAATACTTTGAAAAATTGCATATTTGTAATATTTGAATCCCACCTTTCTAGCCTAAGGTTATAGCAAGGCATCTGAATGTTGACTCTGAATTTGGTCCGTTTATTTCAGCTCTATTTTTCTTGTTTTACTTTCTGTAAAAGCTTCTAAACTTCCCCCCCCAGTGAGAAACACAGTTAGAACAAATCCTCTATTGATGAAAATATATGCAAATTACATTTGGTGTAATGGACAAATTTAGTGCCCCGTAATTTGTGAATCTACAATCTTGCCACTCTTCATACTCTTTTGCTGCTGTCTTCAATATCATTTGCATCCGTGTCCTTCATTGACCCCGTGGCTGTCTGCCTGTTGAGTCCCTCCTCTTCCCTCCTTTCCCATACATCTTCCATTTGACTGCTCTGTATGCCTCCATCCCATCTCTCTCCTTCTCCTAGCAGGATTCATTCTTCTTCAGAAGATTCCAAGGGCTCTTGAAAGAAAATCAAGGACCTTCCAAGTGCTCTTGAAAGAAAATCAAGGACTTTTGCCACTAGAAATATACCCTCCCCCTGCGCTTAATTCAAATATTGGGTAGTGACTGTGCGGCCTCCTATAAAATGGCATGATGGTGGTTTGCAATCATTGCTTCTCATCTTTGACTTTCCTCACTGTTTTGTCAAGACTTCTTTCTGAATCCTTTTTCTTAAAATTTCTCCTGCTGCAAGACTTTTGTAGAAGTTTTTCCTACCAGCTTCTGTGTATATTTTCTGCCCATTCACAAGAGAAGACACAGACACACACTCACATGGGGCCACAGTACACAAACAGGGGTGCTGACCAGTGTTCCCTCTAAGCTGAGTTAGTGTGAGCTAGCTCACAGTTTTTTAGCCTCTGGCTCACCCATTTTTGTCTTAGCTCAGGAAGGATGGCTCCAAAGCAAACTAATTTATGCAATAACCAAATCGCTCGCTCACAACTTTAATGCCAGTTGCTCACAAAGTAGAATTCTTGCTCACAAGACTCTGCAGCTTAGAGAGAGCATTGGTGCTGACTGCCCTGGAGAAACATGTCCTGTCCCTGTAGTAGAGGCTTAATGTGTGGAAATGGCATGGAGGCAAATAACAGCCTATCACACGTCTATGAAAGGGGCAGGACACTTTCCCCCCCTCAAGGCTGTTGGAGAAAACACAAATGCTAGACCTATCATTCCATGTGCACCATATTCTAGAAGCAGAAGTGGGCTGTTTTCATGTAGCTGTAATATAACCTCAATCTGGATTTGAGATTGTATGCAAAGCATTTGGAACTGGCACCACCCAACTGGCCGTGCTGACCCATGCATCAATTCCTAGTGACTAACGTGCTCCCAAAAACCATGGTAATCACCCCCTCCCATATGCCTGTCTGTTTCCCCCTCTGTCCTAAGGAAGATCACATTTATTCAAGGCTGGAAGCAGAACCAGTAACATTCTTCATTACCCTAATAAGCCTTTCTAAGACCAGTATTTTTACTTTATATTTATCTCAATATACCCAGTAGGTTCCTAACCATATGTCTAAATAAACAACAATTTAGTCCTTTGTATAGTCTGGTTTTTTTAAAAATAATAATAATAATTACGAACAAGAATTCCTGAATTATTTCACTTTTATTTCTGTTATCTTTTTATGTTTCTGATGCTGGGCTATTTCCACTCCTTGGTAAATAACAAAAGGCCAAGGAGAGGGCAATTGAATCTCCAGTCTGCTCTGGGTAAAATTTCCCAGCATTGCTGACTAGCCCTTTATTTGTCAAATATCTCTGCTCTGCAGCTTCACAGCACACGCCTCTCTTGACCCAGAGACCTGCTTCCAACCTGGCTTCAAGACAGGCTGCTTTGCTAAGGCACACACCTCCCAGAGCTGGACTGGCTGCTATCCCCAGTGGCCACTCGAGTGTAATGAGGCAATCAAAGACCAAACTTATCCTAGAAAAAAACCCCTAAGCTTTAAATACAGGTCTTCAGAGATAAAACAGCACGACAGTATGTGGTGTGAATTTTGTGGAACTCCAGGGGAGAGGGTGTCTGGCAGTCGGCCAAGTTGGAGTCCTTCAGGAGTTTCCAAAAGGAGTTTCTCTCTCACATATACACACATCACATCTATTGTTCAGTTCAAATGAGGACTACCAACCTCCAGGTGGAGCCCAGATTCAACACTATTTTCCAGACTACAGAGATCAGTTCCCAGGAGGAAATGGCAGTGGGGGCAGAGGGTGGACTCTATGGCATGAAATCTTCACTCATCTCCATCGCCAGACATCACCCTAAAACCTCCAGGAATTTCCCAAGCCAGTTGGCAACCTTTGTACAAATAAATGGGGGGGGGGGTTGGAATGGAAGTCCCCACCTGGGTGCATTTACCTTCTGTGGTCTCAAAGGGGCTGGGACTCCCCAGAGATGCTGCCCATGTCTTCCTGCATTCTGCCTTTACTGCATCTTCCCCTGAGTCAGCAGCAAGCTTTTCCCTGCATTTGGAGCTGAGACTTTGTCCACTTTGTTTTGGGAGAATCAGAGCAGAAGAACCAGCTGGCAAGTAGGATTGCCAGGTCTCCTTTGGCCAACATCAGGGAAGGGGGGACCTAGCAACCCTAGTTGCCAGCTTCAAGTTGGGAAACTCCTGGAGATTTGGGGATGGAGCCTGGGGAGGAGGAGGAGGAGGAGGAGGAGGAGGAGGAGGAAGAAGAAGAAGAAGAAGAAGAAGAAGAAGAAGAAGAAGAAGAAGAAGAAGAAGAAGAAGAAGAAGAAGAAGAAGAAGAAGAAGAAGAAGAGTTGGTTTTTATACCCTGCTCTTCACTACCCAAAGGAGTCAGAGCGGCTTACAATCCCTTTCCCTTCCCCTCCCCACAACAGATACCCTGTGGGGTAGATGGGGCTGAGAGAGTTCTGAGAGAACTGTGACTGACCCAAGGTCATCCAGCTGGCTTCATGTGGAGGAGTGGAGAATCAAACCCGGTTCTCCAGATTAGAGTCCTGCCGCTCTTAACCACTGCACCCAGCTGGGAGGACAGGGACCTCAGTGGGGTGCAGTGTCATAGGCACCACCCTCCAAATGCATCCATTTTCTCTAGGGGAATTGATCTCTTTAGTATGGAGATGAGCTGTAATTCTGGAGGATCCCCAGATCCCACCTGGAGGCTGGCATCTCTACTGGCCAGCCTTGCTGGTCCACTGTATTCCTCCATCTGGTTGCTGGCTACTTTCTGTCATGCTCTTCCTGGATGTCACTCTGTGGTCCTAGTGCCTGCTGGCTGGTACCACCTTTGTAATGTGGCTCTCCTGGGAAATGTTTGTCTAGCTATTTGTTCCCTCTGGCAACTTTCCAGTATTTGCAGACACATCAAACAGGTAAAGTAAGGGAACATTATCTTCACTAACCTTTATGAGAAGTACGTTGAGGCAGAGTCCCCTGATGTCAAAGTTGCCTGTGGCGGAGCAAAGCAGAGAACTGATTCAGTGTCCTGCCCCATCTCCCCTGATATTGTCTCTGCCCTCAGCACTAATATTATCTTATTCCCTCATGCTGCTCCAAACTGTTATTCTGCTCTTTGGCCCTTTTGTTATCTCTTTACTTCCATCCCCACTCTCTATTTATCAAGACCATTCCCTCTCCATCTTCAAATGCATTTGAGCTGTCATTATTTGCTTTCAGGCCTGGAAATAGACAGAGGAAAATCACTGCAAGGAAAAGCTGTGCCTTCTTCTTCTTTCTTTGTCTCTCTCTGCTGCCACAGTCTGTCCTAGTAGTCCAAAGAGAGCCTTTTCAAGGAGACATGAGATAAGTAAATCTAAGCAGTTCTAACTGCAGAGTCTAGGCATTTTACACAACACACCTAGGTGGGGCAAACCATGAAGTCATGCCTTCTGAGTACCAGTGCGGGATTTCTTTCCTGAATTCATAGAATCATAAAGTTGGAAGGGACCAAAGTGGTGATCAGCATTTCCCTGGGCATGTAAGAAAGGGCCACAAGAACTAAGCACTTCCTGCCCTCCCTCTCATGATCTGCCTAAGTTCACAGAATCAGCATTGCTGTCAGATGGACATCTAGCCTCTGTCTGAAAACGTTCACAGAAGGAGAGCCCACCACCTCCTGAGGAAGCCTGTTCCACTGAGGGATCACTCTGTCAGGAAGTTCTTTGTAATGTTTAGCTGAAAACTCTTTTGATTTAATTTCAACCTGTAGGTTCCAGTCCAACCTTCTGGAGGAACAAAAAACCACTCCACACCATCCTCTATATGAGATCCCTTCAAGTACTTGAAGAAGGTTATCATATCACTTCTCAGTCTTCTCCTCTCCAGGCTAAACATACCCAGCTCCTTCAACCTTTCCTCATAGGTCTTGGTCTCCAGACCCCTCACCATGTTTGTTGCCTCCTCTGGACATGTTCCAACCTGTCTATATCCTTCTTAAATTGTAGTGCCCAAAACTGAAAACAGTACTCTAGGAGAGGTCTAACTAGAGCAGAGTATTATCAATAGTCCTTGCATTTCCCGTATGTTATGGTCACAGCTGTTTTCTAAGCCCTCGGCCTTCCTATCTCTCTCTCATCTCACTCATCTGGTTAGGTATGCTGAGAATTTTGTGCCAAATATGTTCAGTAGGTGACCATACCATTGTTGACCAGCACAATAAGAGGTGAACTAAGCCCCACATTCATTGGCATCTGCACCCATGCTTATGTCATGAAGGTTGTCTCATGTGTAACAAATACATGCTCAAGATAATATCATAGGCTGACCCAGCCTGAGGGCCAAAGAGACATGGCACAGCTGCCCTAATTTTTCTACAAACACCAGAGAACAGTTTGAAGGGTTTTTTCACATGATCAAGTCTAGTATGACAATTTCTTGGGCTTTAAAAAAATAAATTCCAAGTTCACCTACCTGAAACTATACGATAACAGAATAAAGGCACTTATCCACCTCAGCAAAACACTTGAGATCTAGGAACAGAAAAATGTTAAGCATTGTTATAAATGATCCTACATGTGAAGGGGATTTTTCCCACCTGTCTTAAAAAAAAAAAATCTAGCTTCCCATCTGCTGGTCTAATGACTCTTATTATTCTAGTGTTTAGTAAATTAATCTTGAATAAGAGTGAAAGTATATCTGACGCCAAACATCAAGTAGATTCTTAAGTAGTTTTATAGTTTACAGACAAACTCTTGTCCTAAATAAGAACATAAGAAGAACCATGCACATCAGACTAGTGGTCTGCCTAGTCTAGCATCTTGTTTCACATAGAAGCCAACCAGTTACCCTGGAAGGCCAACAAACCTGGCATAGGTCCTTTCCACATTTGCCTGCCATTCCGGATATTCTCAGTTTTCGAGTGGAGACAATTTAAGACCACTGCAAAACAGCATCCAAATGAAGCGGGACAAGAGCAGGCTGAAACTGGGCTGACCACTGAAAGGAGGTAATGGAATGCAGAATGGGAAAACACCCAAAATAAAAAGAAGGTTGAACTTTAATTGAGTGCAGAATGGGGGGGGGGAAACTGGATTAAAAAGAAGGATGAATTCGATTTTCGTGCAGAATTGCTTGGAGGACACTGTGCTGAACATGGATTGAAAGGAGAGTGCAGAGTCCTAGAGGCCAAGGCATTCCCCATTGTTGCTATCTAGCACTGGTGTCCAAAGGTTTACTGCCTTTGAACCTGAAGGTTCCCTTATGTCACCATGGGTTGTAGCCATTGATAGTCCTGTTCTCCATGAATCCAACTATCTTTGAAGCTGTCAATGCTCATGGTCATCACTATGGCCACTGACAGTCGCTTTCAGAATTTAAGTACGCGCTGAGTGAAAAAGTAGTGGGCTTTTTGTCTGCCTGAACCTATTGCCCATCAACTCCATTAGGTGTCTTAGGGTTTCAGTGTTATGGAGAGGGTGCATCAGCTTAATTTGTTTGTAAATCTATTGGAAACGTTCATGCATACATGTAAATGTTTTCCTTAAGCCAAGTACCAATTCCCTGATGGTCTTTGCCCTATTTTTTTCCAACCTATCATGCAATTACAGGTCTGTAAAAATAATGATCTAGAGTCAAGAAAATGAGCAGACTTGAAAGGGTAGGAAGCATATGAGGGGCTATATTGGCTATTAAGATAATGAAAACACAATGGCAGAGATGCTGTATTTCTTTTGAGCTTCTTTCTCATTATTCCTGACAGCTCGGTGAGGTAGGTCAAATTCTGCCTGTGGGATGGAGAGAAAATCTGTCACCTACTGTTGAGTGGGTAAAAGTGGGAGGATAGGAAACTTACCATTTGCTAAGTATTCCTGTGGCTTTCACACGTTGCCACTTGTCTTCAGATAATCCCCTTCCCTTTTCTGATGGTTTATCTTTAATTCCCCCTCCCCTTTCTGTCACAATTACTGTAGAAGGGTTGGAGGCGAAGCAAAACCACTGCAAACAAAAAAGGCCCTGTTCTCTCTTCCTTTGTCTGCTGTCACAGCCCATTCCGGTTATTTAAAGTGAGCTTCTCAGAAAGCTGGGGCTTCTGGATAATCTTGGCTCAAAGGGAATTTGTGGACAGCAAGGTCAAAAAGTGCCTTTCCCAGCTGCCTGTTTCCTTGATTGATCTGTTTGACTCCCCCTCCCCCTTCATCTCTCCACTTTTTTTCTTGCCACTTCATTTTAATTCATCAGGGGATGATCCTCTTTCTCTCCAGACGGCTGTCAATATTTAGCCGCTGTCTTATATTCAGTGCTCTTGATGTGCTCTCAGCCCTGGGTGCTGTGTGGGAATGGTGCATTACATGAACCATTCAGTCTAGGCACTGAACAGTACCTTCTCAATTCCCCACAGTGCCTGTGAAAAGCACCTTTCGTGTTTTTATGGCTGCTAACACTGGGATGAAAAGTCACACAGGGTGTCTCTGATTTCTTACTGAAGGCCTTTATTATCACTCTTGTTAGAGCATTCCTCTTAACATCTTTGTCCCACTTGGAGTCCCATAGGTAACTGAGCTCTTTGTCGAACCACAAATGCCAGGATATATACCTGCTAATTGAGCTGTACAGCTCCCCGGATGTCTTGTTCTCTGCAACTGTCTTCCTGAGCAATAGATGCCACAAAGTTGTTCAGTGGCTATTAGCCACAAGGTATAGATAGGGACTCTGGGGCAAGTGATGCTCTGTCTTCTTGGTGCTTGGGGGGGGGGGTCAACAGTGGAAGGGCTTCTAATGTCCTGGCCCCATTGGTGGACCTCCTGATGGCACTGGTATTTCTGGCCACTGTGTGACACAGAGTGTTGGACTGGATGGGCATTTGGCCTGATCCAACATTGGTGTATTTTATGTTCTTATGTTCTAATGCTCCCACTTCATAATCTATTGAACCACAGGCTCACGGTACAGAGACAAGCTGGTCCGCTGTTTCTGATCAAGAACCTTTCTGCTGCTGCAAAATGCTTATCATGTATCCTGTGGGCCAGATTTAAATGTTTCCTCTGGCTGCTTTGAGCAGCTATCTTTGCTCACAAAGGTCAACAAATTTATGATGCAAGTGATGTAAGATGTCAGACAGAAGCTCAGTTTTTATTTATGCGCTTACGTTATTTATAGTCCACCTTTCTCACTGAGCCTCAAGGATGGCAATGGTCCCCATCCCCCAGGAATAGCATGTTGGAGGGCATTTTGGGCAGCCAAAGGAGGGGGAAATCAGCTAAAATTGCCCCATTCCTTCTTTGAGTCTGCAAAAATCTAGGTGGGATCCAACCTTTCGTATGCAGTTTTTAGGTGGGTTGGGAGAGTTAGGCTTGCCAACTCTGGCTTGGGAAATTCCTGGATGTGTGCCCTCCCAAGCTGCCGTAGCCTCCAGAGGAACTTCTTGTCATCTGGAGATCAGTTGTAATCCCGGGAGAACTGTAGCTACCTCCTGGAGGATGGTAACATTAATGCGAGCCTGTTTGTTCCTGACCCTTAGCAGACAAGATAAAATAAGATACATTGATCTGATGCTGTCACAGGCAGAATCCAAAAGTACTTTTTATTCCACTTTGGCACTTTGCATACCCCCACTTTCTGCCCACCTTGTTCCTAAGAGGCCCTTGTCCCCTAGAAACAGCCTATCAGGGAGCTCAGAAGGCTGCTGCAAGAGGGGGGGAGATGATAGTGCCTTACCCCATTGGAACAAAGCCTTTGGATCCAACCCCTCCATATTTAGCCTAGGGCAACCCCTACATTCAGAGATGTCCATGTAGTGGAGCTTTAACTGGATTTAGGTCGCAACTAGTCCTCCTTCTTCAAGGTCAGGCAAAAAAAACTTGATCACTGGCTATGTAGGACATCTCTGCAACACTAGCTGTGCTGAGACTTATTCTTGGGCTATCATGTGGTCTTATTAGAGCATGGCGGAGATATCAGACTAGCAAGCATACCCACCTGTTCGCGCTGGGAGGTGGGAGGGGGAGAGAAGATCCTCAATCCCAGCAAAAAAAGAGAAGAAGATATCAAGGGGAAATTGCTTTTGGATTTTCAGACTCCCGAGCCTTCCAGAGGCACCTTTTGAGATAAACTTAATTAAGCAAGTCATTCTATTAATCTGTTCTAATTACTCATGCAAATCACACTCGCTCCGGCCTCTGGTTAAGTGAAACCTGATTTGATCCCAAGTGCAGCCAAGCTCTGGGAGTCCAGTGGGTATTTGCAGGAACGTGCCTGCACTGATCTCCCTGCTGCTCTCCAGATACAGTAATCTTTTTTGAAGACTGTAATGTGAATTGATTAGTTGTCATGGGCATAGTGCTCTTATTCTAAACACTGGGAAGGCGTGGGTGTTGGCAGAATTTTGAAGTGCACTGGAGCTATAGGTTCTGTATATCACAGAAGACGCCCTGCATTAGATATCTCTAAGGCTGCAAACCGGTGTGCACTCACTAAGTAAACAGGATTAAGAATGTGCTACAGAGCTGCAATATTAAGTATATGTGCTTGGAAGTTAAGTTATATTGAAATCAAGAGTCCTTTTTCTGAATAAATATGAATAGAATAAAAGGAGGCCAATGGCTCTGTGAAAGGAGGTTCAGGCTTTAGGGTTGCCAGGTCCCTCCAGACACCGGTGGGGGTGGGGGGGGTTAGGGTTGCCAGATCCAGGTTGGAAAACTCCTGGAGATTTGGGAGTGAAGCCTGGGGAGGAGAGGGGTGGTGCAATGCCTCAGTGGGGTACAATGCCACAGAGCCCGCTCTCCAAAACATCCATTTTCTGCAGGGGAACTAATCTCTGTAGTCTGGAGAGGAGCTGTAATTCCAGGGGGCCCCAGCCCTCACCTGGAGGCCAGCATCCCTATCTAGGGGACAAGTTCCCTCCCCATTGGAAGCCTAGAATTGCAGTGAATACTCTTATGGCTATGTTTCCCAAAATAACATCATATACTCGTAGTTGTTAAAAATACATATTCTAAAACAAAAGCAGGTTTTCCATCATTCTTCGAAGTCGGGGGGGCAGGCAGAGAGCTGTTTGGCAAAAGTATTGTGCATGAAATCATTTTAAATATGGTACAATAGCAAGTCAGTCAGCAGAAGTACTTTAAGTGCAGAATGTGACTGGGCATGAAGAACATAGGATAGTAAGCTGATCAGCCAGAGCCAGCAGCTCTTGCAATGTGGAATGAGAGCACACAAACCCAGCGTTCATTGCAGGAGCAGCGGACAGGCCAGCAGAAGTTATCTGAGTAAGAAATGCTCAAGGGCTGGTGGTGGTTGCAAAGTGGCCCCACTGGTGGACCTCCTGATGGCACCTGGTATTTTTGGCCACTCTGTGATACAGAGTGTTGGACTGGATGGGCCATTGGCCTGATCCAACATTGGCGTCTCTTATGTTCTTATGTTGTTACCTATATACAAATGTGTTCAGCACATAAGGTTCAGCTGTATTAGTAGGTTTATTCACCTTAGAAGTTATTTTCTGTCTCAGAAAGCTGAATACAATGAAGGGAATGTCTAGGTGCAATGTGCTTGCACAACTTCTTAGAGGCAAGTGCCCAGAAGTTCTTTGAAAACATTCTCACTGTGATTGTTGTGAAGCTACGTGTACCTTTGCAATGGCTGTGTACTTAACAAACCGTACCACATATTGTGAGCAAATAAAATAAATACATTTACACAAATTGGCCACTTTTCCAAGGCTGCAAAGCTCACAGACAAGAGCAGGCATGTGCTGTACAGCATCAGTCTCTGCTGTGAGCGAGTGCAGCTACTGAATTTCTTGGCTGCCCTGGTTTGATTTGAAAGGAGGCTCCCCCCCCCCCTAATGGCTTTTCAGGCTCAAAATGAAATTGCAATCATCATTTTCCTGACAAAAGTAATGAAATCTGATAGTAAAATTATTGTTAAAATGCATGACTTTTTTCTATTAAAATATAGCATAAATGGCATATAATGTATAAATGGTATATAAATGGCATAAAAGATACAAATGAAATGGGAGTAATTAGCAAAAGAAATAGGCAGAATGAAAATGCTCAGACCGAAATGTGGTCTTCATAGATTATAGTAGTGGTCATGAAAAAGCAGAGTCTAGAGATGTGTGGTGCAATTCTAAACACATGTTTTGCCCATCTAAGCCCAATAACTGCAATGGACTTAGGAGGAGGTAACTGTGCTTAGGAAGACACAGGGAGTCAGGTGGGAGAAGACTCAGGAAGTAAAAAGGATATTTAGCGAGTGCCTCACTCCTTCTTATGGATCTGGAGCCCGTATAGAATAGAGATCTGAGTATCACATAGGAACAGAGTTCAGATCCTCACTCAGCGTTGGGTCAGTCACTGTCTTTCAGCCTAACTCCTAAGGGTTGTTGTGAGAGTCAAAAGAAAAAGGGTAGAGCCATGTCTCCTGCAGCACCGCTTTGGAGGAAGGGAAGGTTCAAGATGTAATAGTTACTGATCCAACTCAAAATAAAATTGAGGAGAAAATGCCAATCACGTGTGAGCACTGTCATCGGTAACTGCAAGTAACAGAAGAAATTTGGAGAGAAAGTGACCCCAGTCAGACCTTTAATTTATAGTTTAACAAAATGAAGAAGTATGTTCATGTAAATATACAACCTGTGTTTCTTTGCCAAAAATCCAGTTCAGATTATCTGTTTATGCTATCTTGTGACTTATTTTGTAGCTGCTTTTCCTGACTATTTTTAGTTATCTGTGTTTGTAGTGCAATCCTAAGCAGAATTTCACCCTCCTGAACCTATTGACTTCAACGGAGTAAGAAGAGTGTAAACCTGCTTAGGACTGCACTGTTATTTGATTAAAACTTTCTCCATTATATATTTATAATATTAAAGTGGTTTGAACGGGACCAGATGCGGCATATGCTGCATTGTGCTGCTTATAGGAGGGTGGGCATGTTACATAGGAAATGGCTGCAGGATCCCTTTCTCTTTCATGTGCAGTTGTACGATCTGTTGTTTAAGTATTCTCCAAGCATTCTCAGGCAGTCCCCATTCTCCAATGGCACTATTACTGTCATAGATATGGAGTCTTCCCTCCCCCACATAACATACTCCTGGTTGTTGCTGTTAACTGCACGTGCTTTGTTAAATAGTCAAAGTTTAATTTCCAGAATGAAAGTTGTCATGCCATTCCTTTTCTTTAAAAAATAAAAGCATTAGCATATCATGTCTTCAGCAAGGGTGCTCCTTGTTTCTGAGCTACTACAATGTTTAAGTTGATTAACATGACCAGAGTAACTTTTCATCAGCTGTTACATCTTTTGCAATTTTTTAAACTTGTCACTGGAACATTTCTCTTTCTCCAAGTAATTTACATGACAGAATCATAGCTCAGCAAACAGAGCAGGTTACTTTGTGTTTCTAAAGTGTTTCTAGTGGTGGAAGGGCAGAAGATTGCTAAATAAATATAGGCCCCGGTCACACGGGCCAGAAAATGTGGGGGGCGTGGCTATTTGCGGCACTGCAATTAGCTGTGCGACAACGCGATCAGACGCATCAGCAGCAACCCACGGTTCCAGCCCTCACGCTGCAACGAAGATGGCTGGAGGGAAAAGCCAGGCCAGCGCGATCACACCAAAGGAGTCCGGAAGCAGCCCGTGGCATTTTTTAATCACGCATTTTCGGCGGCATGCCACGGGTTTGCCACGGGTGCACTCCACTTGCCAGATGTTGTGGTGTGATCGCGCCCGGAGAATCTGCCATCCAATCTTGGCTCTCCCACGGCAAATTTACCATGTGAACGGGGTCATAATTAGTCATTCGCACTAAAACATCATATGTAATAATAAATATTCTCATTTCTGAGATTGCATACTTTGTTGACACTGGTAACCTCTTTAAGAAAAATCAAATCCTCTGCTGTGTAACCACTGGGTACATTATACAACAACCATGACACAATATAGAATAAAATAATTGTAAAATTCTGTTGTTCACAGGGGGATCTAGGGGTGCCAGTCTCCAGATGGGTTTCAGGGGATCCTCTCGAATTACAGTTTATCTCCAGACTATAGCAATCACTTCCCCTGGAGAAAACAGATGCCTTGAAGGGTGGACTCTGTGGCACTGTACCCCCACTGAGGTCTCTGTCCTCCCCAGGCTCCATCCCCAAATCTCCAGGAGTTTCCCAGCCTGGATCTGCAACCCTACCCCCCCCCCATCTTCTGCCAGTGGCCAGGGGGGACCTAGTAACCCTAGGACCTGTACTTGGTATAAGCCACTAAGCAAAAGAAAACTAAATTTGCTTGCTGCAGTAGAAGTTAGAAAGTATCAGAAAAGAGGAAAGACAAACAAAGACTCATCCTTGCCAGCTAATTAGGCATTAGTGCAAACAAACACACCAACACCTGGTAAGGTACCAAAAGAAAGAAACAGACAGTGAAGGAACGTTTTCTCTCTCTCTCCTTGTCTCTTTTTAAAAGATGACATAAAGAGAAAAACAGCCAGAATATGATAGAATAACTGATCCATTGAAAGCATCCAAAAAGTAACAGACATATTGACAGCTGTCTTCCTCTCAAATTTCAAAGCAGAGCTGAACATGTTCAGTGGTCAAGAATACATCCCATAGCTTAAAAGAAACCCATTTGAAGCAGCAGTGATAAGTGAATGATTGGAATACTTTTACATCCCCAGAACAATGCACACTAATGCTAGGATATAAACTAACAGTTACATAACCATGCAATCAAACAATTCAGAAAATCTTAGCCTTGTGAAAATGTTATATTTACTCTGGTAGTCAAGTGCCCTGAATATTCAGGGACACTTACCAAGGACACAGAAATATCTTCAAACAAATGAAAGGGGAGGATTTGCCCATCCCTACTTCAGCCCATAGACGAACGAGAACATGTGTTTGCTTCTGCTGATTATGCTGAATGGGGTACCTTTTCCCTTTCTCTTTCATGTGCATTTTTGTCATTCTTTGGTTCCCAGTCTCTGGTGGACCTGGTTCTGCTGGATCCCGGTAGGTTCTTTAATTTAGTGGTTCTGCCAATAGACTTAGTCTGGGGTGTATATTCACTAATTCTGTCTATATAGGCCCCAGTCACACGGGCTGGATAATGTGGGGGGGGAGGCGTGGCTATTTGCACTGTCACAGTTTGATCCGCGATTAAGCGATCAGACGCGACAGCAGTGCAGTGGGGTTTCAGCAGTCAGCGCCTGTGGCAAAGATGACGGCTGGAGGGAAGAGCCGTGCACGGGCACGATCACACCAACCAAGTCCGTCAGCAGCCCATGGCAAACTGCTTGCTAGTACTTCTTAGCAGGTATTTTTTAACTGCGGGTTTTCGGTGGGAAGCCATGGGTGTGCTACACTTGCCACATGTGGCGGTGTGATCGCTCACGGATAATCCGCCCAGCATCCGTGGCTCTCCCGCGGCAAATTCGCTGTGTGAACGGGGCCATAGTTGAGTAATTTTAGGTTTACAACAGCCAATTATGACCCTTCCTGAAATAGTTTGTAAAATTATTCATGCCTGGTCCTTTTAATTGTGGTTTTAAATATCACTCTTT